>NC_057733.1:13661752-13687682 GCF_004010195.1 Chiloscyllium plagiosum
CTGGGTAATGGCGGGTGGGGTTGGTTTGGGTTGGGGTGTCTGGTCAGCGTGGATGGGTTGGACCGGGGGTCTGTTTCCATGCTGTACATCTCTATGACTTAGATGTTAGTCACAGCACAGAAGCAGGCCATATGGCCAAGCAAGTCCATGCCAGTGTTTTGGGTCCACCAGTAACTCTTTTCTCCTTTCTTTGTCCACCATATTAGGAAATCCTCCTATTCTTTTCATCCTATGCATTTATCTAACTTTCACACAATTGCCACTATTCTAGTTATCTCAACTATTGCTTCTGGCAGTGAATTCTACTTTCTAAGTAGTCATTGCATAACCAAATTTCTCCTATGTGCCTACTGGTTTTAATATTGATTACCTTTAATATATGACCCCTAGTTCAGATCTACACTGGAAATGGAAACATCTTCATTATGTCCACCTTAACAGAACAGTTAGAATATAAACAGTTAGGTGGCAACTGGCAGATTGCATAACTATTGGCTAAAGAAAACAGAAATTAGGAGTTTTTCTGGTGAGCAAAAGGTTGGAAGTGCTGTTTCACCATGTTTGGTTCTGACACCATGTTTACAATCCTAATGTGTTTATCAGGTCACCCTCAAAAAGTCCCAGCCTGTTCAATTTTACGCAAAAGCTTTAATTACTCATTTCAAACTAATCGTGCTATTAAATATATTTTACATTTTCTCCAGTCCTTCTTGAGTTTTTTAAAATAATATGGAGATCAGAACTATTTGGAGTCTTCCAAATGTAGTAAATCAAATTTCTATCGACATTTCATATTGCCGATTGTACACACATGTCGCAAATTTATGAATGGATTTCTGAGTTCTATTATCTTCCTTCGCTGTATTAGCTAACCTCTACCAATTAGTTGCCACCTGCAAACTTTGAGATTGTACTTTCAATTTGTTTCCAATTGACTATCCCAGAGTGCAGTGGATGCTGGGACATTAAATATGACATAGTACGATGTTTAATTAGTAATGGGTTGAAGGGTTTCGGAGACTGGCAGGAAAGTGGAGTTGAGGCCGATGAAAACAGCCATGATCATATTAAATGATGGAGCAGGGTCAAAAGGCTGAATTGCCTACTCCTGCTGTTAGTTCTTATATTCTTATGAATCCAAACTGTTAATGTAATTGATGAGTAACAGTGGTCTCAGTATCGAACCTTGTGATACATCACTTTTGACTGTCAATCTGAATAACTACCTTTAACCCTGTCTCTCATGATTTCTCTTAAGTAGCTAGTGGCTATAATGTCTGCTGGTTGTTGTCTCACTGTTTATTTTCTAACCTTAGTCATGAGTTAAATTATTGAAAGGCTTTATAGAAGACCTTTTGCAAATCTAAATATACCTTTACTATGATCCTTACTCAGCCTTTCTGTTACTTTTTCAAAAAATTCTGTAAAGTTCAGAAATTATGATCTTGTCTTCTGAAATCAGTGATGACAACAAATCTGTGTTATATTTTCAACTTCCAAATATTTTTCCACTAAATTTTTAGGAAGGATTTTATTGTCTTTTCTACATAAACATGAAATCTAATTGCTTTAGAGCTCCAGACCTCTTCTATTTCTCTTTTCAAATACAGGAATTATTTTAGCTGTCAGACAGCCCTCTCGCATTGTATACAAAAATCAACAAAAATCTACCACGTCTTAACTAACTTCCTTTAATGTACATCATTGCAACCCATCCAGTCGTGTTCAGCTGTTCAGCTTTTCATTATTTATCTTTTGTTCTTATGTCATGACAACAGAAAGAGAGGTAATCATGTCCATCACATTAACCCCCTGATAAGTATCAAGGTGAAATAATTAATTAATATTCCTGTGATTTGTCTGTTGCAATTACATAATTTTACAATAACTAGAACTTTTAGTTTATAAAATGTTCTGGGTGTTGTGATTTTAAATGTGTGGTGTATGAAGTGAAGATGGATCTCGACAGCCTTTCAGAGAGGTCTCCACTTACAGATCAAGTGGCAAGTCTGCAAGGTGGTGAGAGTTGTTTACACCGAGTATCATAGTGACCTCTCAGAATATCGCTTGTGGTAACGGGATGCTGGTCAGCATCTTGGAAGAGGGTTTGACTTTAAAGTATTAACCGGGAGCTGGGGATGCAGAAGGGGGCTGACATCACTTGCCTAATCTCCCCACATCAGAAAATGTTTGAGACACCTGGTAAATGAAGGAAGACTTTAAAGCACCCATATACCATTCATATCAAAGGATAAGTTTAAGATTACAGATAATTAATTTACATTTCTCTCTGGGAAGAGGCCATGTGTGAGACATTACTTTGGAAATGATTATGTGAGTTAACAATGTTTTGCTTAGATATATATCAACTGTATTGGTCAAACTGGAGGAAGGCACTGAGAAACCCACAAGCAGGCCTATCAGGAATGAAAGATGTTTCTAATTTTGAGTCACGATACAAGTTTGCTCATAAGGCCCATGTTCAAACTGGGGAATTCTAAATCCATGAGCTATCTAAGAAGGGCTGAGGATTTGCTGAGCACAATGCTTATAGGAGAAACATTAAGACACTCTTCACTTTAGAAAGAAATTGGGAGTAGGAAAATATCCACAATGAAATGTTGTAAGCAGAGATAAACTCTAATTCAGTTCTGGGAGAATTCAGTAACTCCAATGTAAAAGTGGAGTTCTTGATTGAAATTAAAAGTAAATTTAATTTAAAGTAGTTGTGTGATTCTTATTCGTCGTTAAAAGTTTTTCCTTTAAAATGTGATTCTTGTTGCATGGTCTTTTTAGTTAATAAGTGGGAATTCAAATGTTTCTTTTAAGAAGTTACGAATGTGTCTGGAGACTGTAACAATGTTATTATCTCTGTGTTATGTACATTCCTTGGTAACACTAAACCTGTAGTGAATTTTCTTTTAATACTTAACTCTATCGAATATTTGATTTTTTTTTAATAGTGCTTGATAGTTGAATATTGTAGCTTCTCTTTGCTTTCCTGTTTTTGTTTTAACCTCTTCTTCATTTGTCCTATTCCTTTATTCACTTAACTCATAGGCAGTCATGACTAGTTAGATAATTCTTGTTTTTGATGGGATATATTTCTCCCAGAGTTGACTGATGATGACTTTAAATGTTTCCCATCACTGTTATATTTCTCTCTTTCTTCCTAAATCGTTAAAGTTTACTTTTCCTAGTTCTATTCTCATCTCTTTAAAAATCAAGTGATTTTCAATTTATTGCCTTGATCTTAAAGTACATTTGTCCTCAATACTCTTTATCTAAAGTCTTACTGTGTGTTAATCACCAGGACAGAGCTCTTCAAAATTGTAAAGGGTTTTAATAGAGTTGAAAGGTCATGCATATTAGATAGTAACCAAGAAAGTCAATGATAAACCCAGAAGAAATGTTTTTACGCAGTGATAAAAGTGATAAAACTCAATACCACAGGGAATAGTTGATGTGAACAGTACAGATGCATTTGAGGGGAAATTAGGGATGTTTGAGGGGATGGAGATGAATAGTAATGGTAATAGATTTAAATGATGAAAATGGGAAGAGTGGAGAATAAACACTACCATGGACAGGTTGGGCTGAATGGTAAGTTTCTCTGCCATATATTCTATGTTTGCTATGTAATCCTATGTAGGTGCACTCCTGCACTTACTTCTCTTACCTGTTCACATTTCTCATCACTATGACTTTTTTTTGTTCGACTTTTTATGTGCTACATAACAAGAGTCTGTAAATATTGTCGAGCGTTTAGGTCCTGCACCCTCTTTCGCTTCCTTTGGCAATTATTAAATCGTTTGTTTCAGATTTCCCTACCATTTACTTTTCTAGATGGTTAAGTGCAGCATGCTTCCAAGTCACAAAATGTTTCTTTTTAAACTTTTCATGATTCATGAAAAAGAATTATCAGGTAATTTTTTTTTGGAAAACAGGAAGTGATAGAGAATGGAATCTTTGGAATCAACAGCATAACATGCTTTTCAGATGCTGTTTCCATTGTGAGACTGTGCCTGGGAATGAATCAAATAACAATTATGCTTTTACAGGATACTGAGTCATGGCAGTGTGAATGCTAAAAGGATGTCTCTCCTTGTAGAATAAGAGTAGATCCAGGAGACCGAGTTTGAAATTATGCATTGCGCAGGGATGAGGAGAAATCCTCTCTCTCAGAGGATTAAGTGTCTTTGGGGCATCCTTCTCCAGAGAATATGGCAAGTAGAACCACTGAATATTTTTGGGGTAGAGCTAGATTCTTGATAAACAAAGTACTCAAAGGTTATTTGTGATAGACAGAAATGGAGAAGGTGAGGCCACAGTCAGATCAAACATGATTCTTTTCAACAATGGAAAAGGCTGGACTACTCCTGCTCTTATTTTATACGTTCCTATGTAAAGGATCACAGAATCCCCAGTGTGGAAGCAGGCCATTTGGCCCATCAAGTCCATACCGACTCTCCAAACAGCATCCTACCCAAACACACTCCCCTATCCTATCCCTGTAACCCTGCACTTCCCATGACACAGCATTCACCCAGCCTGCACATTCATGGATGCTTTGGGCAATTTCACACTGCCAATCTTCCTAACCAGCATATCCTTGGACTGTGGGAGGAAACCCATACAGACACAGGGAAAACGTGCAAACTCCACACAGACAGGGTTGAATCGAACCAGTGTCCCTGGTACTGTCAGGCAGCAGTGCTAACCACTGAGCCACCATGCCACTCTGACAGGGATGAATTGAGATTTTGTGCCAAACACATTTCACCTCCTAACAACAAAAAATTGCACTCTATACCTGTTCTCAGGCCCCAAGGTGTTCAGTGGAAATTTTGTATTGAAATAAAATTTGACAGCTGTATCAGGAGGGATTTTAACAAGAAAACACAATAGAGTTTATGGAGCAGCTGAACATAGAAAAGAAAGAAGGCAGGGAGATAAAGACATGGAGACGTTTCACAAGGCAGTTCCAGAGTTCAGGTTTTAGGGAGCTGAAGACACAGCTTCCATAAGCTCAGCAACTAAAATTAAGGATGTATGAGAGGCCAAAACTGGAAAAAAAGCAGAGATTTGGAAGGTTATAAGGCTGGATGATGTTACTAAGATTGGGAGTGACAAAGTCATGGAAGAATTTGAAAACGGCAGTGAAAATATTAAAACCAATGTACTTCCAGACTGGAAGCTAATGTTGGTCAATGAGTATTGTTGTGATGCGGAAATGGAATTTGATGTGAGTTTTGGATGACCTCAGGTTTACAGAGGGTGGAAGCTGGGATGCTGTCCTGGAGAATTTGGAAGAGTACTTTCTGGAACTTACAAAAGCATTGATAACAGGTTTGGTTGTACATTATATTAACCCACACCAGCTTCATATCAATGCGGAAACCAGGCCAATGACAGTCTAAACTTATGTAAGTAGTACAACCTGTGTCTGATTTTAATGGGAATTCCAACTTGGACCAATCCAAAATTTCAGGAAATCAAAAGACTGAACTGGGAAGGTCAAAAACCTACAGCAGTCTGAATGACAGCAGATCTTGCGAAAGAAGAAACTAACATGTAAAAGTTGTGAAAACCTTTAACCCTCAGCGGAAGGGAACAGGAAGGCGAATATTTTTGTAACTATCCTGTTGCAAATAATTAAAAACATCATATTGACATTTTACTGAGTATTTCTGTTTTTTACATCCTTTCCACACAATTACTCCATTGTAACATTACGGTTTTAATTTCCCATTGAAATATCTCATTAAAGTATGTTTGATTGCTTTATCTATTGTGCTCTGATGATAATTCTCATTGGAGATCAATCCAAACTTACTTTAACTATAGCTGGCACTGGTATTGGTGTGCTAATCTGCCCATTCAGCTGCTTTTGGCTTCCTGGCTGGTTGATCTGGTTGTTAGATGTAGTCCTGTTTAGATCACACTGCTGGGAGAGGTGAGGCAAATACTGTAAAAAATAACAGAAAAAGTTACTTGGCTGCATGCTTTGTGGTTATTCCTCCATTTTCAGATTTGACTCTATTATCTCTTTGGTTGTCCACATAATCCTTGAGCACGAGGAAAAGATGCTTTGATACTGCATCATTTTTAAAAATATGCTCTGATATATCAAGTTTACAGACACATGGGGTTGTTACTTATTCTGGGGACAACTTGATATTTATCTAAGGAGTGAAGAACTACCAAATTTTTTTATCTTATACAGCCAAGTCTAAAACACTTTGAAGGCTAAATTAATCTTTAGCATTTCACAATGGAACATCACATCATTAGTCAATGGAATGACTGATTCACCTTTTCGGCATTTCTGCTCTCCTCCACTGGTATTTCCTCAATCACTATGGTGGATATCACCCTAACATCAAACCCCTCAATAGCCAACTGCTAAGGTATGGTTTATTACAATGCAATCAGGCCTATTTATTCAAATTTCTTCTTTATCAACAAAATAAAGCATTTGTTACCATTGTAAAGGATTCTGAAAGTATCCTTGGTGAGGACAGCAAAGCTCAAATCTGAATAGAGTTTTGAACTAAGCACCAGGGATGAAAATCTGCATTGACCTAGCACCAATGACAGTTGTATGTTCCAAAGCACTTTACAGTTTACAAAGCAATAAGATGATGGTAGCATTCAGTGACATACTTAATTATTCAAATTTCCAGTTCTCTTGGCTGAGCTGACAAGTTGCTGTTGATAAATTACAACTGCACAATTAAATTTGTAATAGTTATCGTGGAGAAAAATGTGAAACAACATAAAAAAAGGAACATTTCATAGTCTGAATTCAAATTGAGCTTTGCATATTGTGTGCTTGAGAGCTTGGTTGGCTCTTCAAACCTGGATCCACAAAATACAGACAAACATACATCAAGCTACAAATTCAAAATTATAAACGCATGAGTGAAAAATGTACACTGATAAACTATCTGCTTTGAAGAGTTATTTTGATTGTTTTAAAATCTCAGTTGTGTGACCATAGCTCTACAAAAGACCATTTAGAGGATTATTATAAAGCCTGAATAGATATTCATCAGTAATACCCCTAATGCTGCAGATGTGAACGGCATGTTGTTTTCAACAAACTCATAACACACGCACGATAAAGGCAGTTTCATTTTTCACCCAGTTCATTTCACCATTCCTGTCTTTAATCTCATTTATTCACTTTTTAAATTCATTTATTCTTTTGTTACATTTGTTCTCTCATGTATATTTTGGACAGAGGGTGAGGTATAGAACAGGCTTGAGATGGAAGCACTTCATAGACATCAATCAATGCTGATTGACTTTTTAAAAAGCAATCCTTTTGAAAATCTTCATTCAAACCTTCCCAACTGACCTCCGGGAGTAACCCTGCACACAGACTTAAAACAAACAGGTTTCCTCTGCATTATTCGTAAGATAATCTTAAACTGTCAGTAAGGATTGAGAAGCAAAATCTCTTGAGAGATCCAAACAGCAAAGGGCTGGAAAATCATGACATTGACAAGTCATCCAGCAATCCATTTCTAAGACCTGTAGCTGTTCAAGTGGAGCCTGCTCTACATTCCTGGCAATTATATACTTATGACTGTTTGACAGTCATTTATAGCTGAAAACGTTTGCAACAAAACTGTGAGCTGCAAATGGTTTTTTGACCTTGCAAATACTTTTCAAACAGTCTTGCATTTGCCAAACTAAGAGTAAGCACATGTAATTGGACCTCTCAGATACATAGAGCTATCTATCAGATCAGATGGCTTCACTTAAATGTTCAGACACGTGAAACCAATAATAGTTTATCAGTCTCATGCCACAAACTACAATTGCTGGCACATTGACAATTGTGCCTGGAAAATCATCATGCCCACTGCCAAGTGCACCAGATATTGGTATGAAGAGCCAGAGCTGCTGCCAAGAAACTGTCACTTTCAGTTCGACAATCATTCAGCAAACACAGGACACAGTACTGATCATTGCTCCCACCTGCAGTGTAATATTAATTTACCAAATATAAAGAATATGGAGACAACATCGTAGAGAGCTGACAGTAGATCAAAATTCATTCGATGGAAATTTTACACAAATGTCTCTGTGCCTAGGTTTCTGGACAATGTACATACAAATATTATTGTACATGTATATATCAGTTGAGTACATTATATACATGGACTCTATATACATAGAATATTTGTAAGTGCAATACAAAATACAGTGCTCCAGCACAGGGAAATCAGTATCTTAACTTGGATGCAAATGTTCAAATTTTGGCCTCTGTGAAACAATGAACAAATTCTGCCCATCCCTCACAGTATATTTATATATTGTTCAACTCTGGAATGTGTAATATGTAATTGTAATGTATGCAATCCATACTGAGATTTGTTGACACAAGAATGCATTCTGTATGTGCACTTTCTAAGGTCATACAGTGGATTCACTGTTGGACTACAACCTGGTGTTGTGTGATTTTTAACTAAGGTCATATAAGATGACAGAAATTGCTATGACCTTCTCATGGGCATTTCTATGATAGCAAGGATTTCAAAAGTCTGACAAGCTCTTGCAACAATAAATTATCGAACAAAATAATAGTTAATACATAATCTTGGAAAGAATTCAATCTCCCAAAATCAGAGAAAATATAAAATGTTCCTTTACAACAAAACACTTTCAAAGCAGTTGATTACTGCCCTATGTATTGATGACAATGGCTGTAATTCTTTTGTTAAAATACTGCAAGCACCCAGCACATGAAGCTTTTAGAGTGTCAAAACACTGTTGCAATTTGTTGAAGGAAGAGATTTCCCATGAGATCTGAATCATGCATAAATTGCTGGACAAATTGTGCTGCTACACTACCAGCCTTGTGAAAATTGCATCATGCCATGAACCTCTCCATGTGTTATGAAACTGGTCCATTTACACTGTTAAAATGAGTTGAATTTGTTGTGGAAATCTGGAACTGGTACTCAATATATAGGCCCTTATAATGGCTGACTTAATGTTTTTGCCATGACATTCCAACTCACTGGTCCAAAAGGGAACAATCAAAATCCTGTAATCCTATAGAAGACGGATTGGATTCCTGTCTTGATTCATTGAGACATATTATTTAAGACCAGGGAGGATATGCTGGAACTGTCTAAAAATTTGGTAAGACCACGGCTGGAGTATTGTGTTCTCGAATCCACGTGATAGGAGAGATGTGATATCTCTGCAAAAGGATGTTACCTGGGCTGGAAAATTTCAGTTATAAGGAGAGATCGGACAGACTGGGGTTGGTTTCCATGTCACAGAGGAGACTGACGGGGGATATGATTGAGCTGTATAAAATTATGAGGGACATAAACAGGGAGCAACTTCCCCTTGATGGAGGGATCATAGAACAGGAGTATAGATTCAGGGTAAGAGGCAGGAGGTTTAGAGGGCATGTGAGGAAAATCTATTTCACTCAGATGGTGGTGGGAATCTAGAATTCACTGTCTGTAAGGGCATTAGAGGCAGAAAGCATCATAACATTTAATAAATATTTAGATGTACAATTCTGATGCCAAGGCATTCAAGACTGGGAAATGGGACAAGAAGATAGAGGTTCTTAAAATTTCAAAAAATGTATGCTTTGCAATTTTCCTCTCCATCTCTTTTCATAATTTTGTTGTACAATCTTTATTTCCCTCTCTGTATTCCTCTTTTTGTATCAAATTTGGCTCTAATTCCTTCTACTTTCCTCACTGTCTTTTCTATTTATTCCTCTCCATCACTGAAATGGTTTCGGGGGATAATCTTGTTCAAGTCGAAAAGGGTGGTGCTGGAAAAGCACAACAGGTCAGGCAGCATCTGAGGAGCAAGACAGTCAACATTTCGGGCATAAACCCTTCATCAGGATAATCTTCTTGTTCACTAAGATCCTAGATGCCTGTGTATTTCCAGAAGAGTATGCTATTGGGAAAGGAAGAAAAATCTAACAAGCAGAATATTCCGTCAGATGACCTATTCCACTTACTCTGGCCTCTAATTGTTTCTTTTTTGCGATTATATGAAACCCTTACAGCTCATTTTATCAATAAAGTTATACATTACTCGTAGAGCTTTACGATCCATTCATCCCAGCCTTCCCTTCTGTTTCAAAACCCAGTCACTACAATGAAGGTCCACAGAGCATTTACATCAACCTGCTGCTGTAATGCTGGAAGCAGACTGGTGGAACCTCTGGGAAAGTGACAGAAGTGTCAGTTTCCATTATGGAAACCTCCTCTGAGACTCTCCCCTTGGAGCTATGAGAAAAGATCCTTTTTGGGATGTCAAGGGTTCACATCTGGACTTGGATTATCCAAGGCAAAAGTGAAGACTGCAGATGCTGGAAACCAGAATCGAGATTAAAGTGGTGCTGGAAAAGCACAGCAGGTCAGGCAGCATCCGAGGAGCAGGAAAATTGACGTTTCGGGCAAAAGCCCTTCATCAGCTTTACCCGAAACGTAGATTTTCCTGCTCCTCGGATGCTGCCTGACCTGCTGTGCTTTTCCAGCACCACTTTAATCTAAACCCTTCACCATATCCAAGTCAATAAAGTGATTCATTGTATTAATTCACATACAGATTCATGATTCACTCTATGTTCTTTCCTCAACATCTTGGCTGGATCTGTCCTGTACTGAGGTCATCGGCCCTTCTGCACTGCTTAGTCATTTAAAAGAACTATCTGAAAAGTGAGTTTTGGCAGGCTTCTCAAAGTTTTCCATTAGATCAGAAGATAAGTACAAATATGTACAGTCCTTTGGTCCACCTTTCTTCCAGAAACATCTTACATTCCTTCCATTCCACTATCTATATTTCTTAAATAATTCAAAGGTTTTTCACTTGCTTTACTGTGAATTCCATTTCATGTGTAAAGAACAGTTTCCTGACTTCAGTCTTAAATTTATTAGTAATTATTAATTTATGAATAAAGATTCTATTTCAAGACTGCGAGAAATTATTCAGATAGGCAAAGCAAGAAAAATAAATTTAATTTTAAATTTCAAGACATTCAAAGAATCAATTTATGATTTGAAGGAATAAGGCTTCACAGTTTTAATTATTCCCTTTTTGGGTCAAAAATGGCATTGCAGAGACTCACATCCAGCTATGAAAAGGGTTCTCACCTCATTAATGACCAGTCCTGAATTACTGTGGTGAACTTAATTCATTTGAGCCATTTCTTGAAACACATGGGGAGTTGATAACAAGATACCATTTTTGGGAGGTTAATTGCAATGCAGTACAAGTTGACATATTCTCACATTCAGTTGAAAATAACTACCTACATTTACCTTATCATACATTATTCTATATGCCCCTACAAGATCATTTTTCCACTGTCTCCATTCAAGTTGAAATTTCTCTAAGACTTATCATATGTCAGATATCAAGTACCTTGAACCATTGTTATGCTGCTTTTCTGAATTTCCTACAGCTACCTTGCTTATCCTCTGGAATACAGAGACAAACAAGTATGGTCTGAAAAGAACACTGCTTAGTTATTGAACATGTCTTGTAGTCGACTGATTTGATATACACAGCTCAGCATGCTATTTGCTTTAGCTCTGCACAGAAACATGAAGAAGAATAATCTTGCAATAGATTTGCATTGACTTCGTGGTGTCCTTGGTGGTAGCTTAATGAAAATTTTCTAAACACTGCAATTTGAATGCAAGGCTGTGACAATGAAGTGTATGCTCCTGTATGGCCATTTTAGTTCATCAGTATAGAAGTGGCATCTGAGACATTGGTAAGGTTATTTATTGCTGTTGCCTTGACGACTGAGTGGCCACTTTTGAGGGCGTTGTGAGTTGGCCATGTTATGTGAACTAGAGTCAGTTTTTTAAAAAATCAGGTCAGCCAGATGTGGCACGCTCTCTTCTGGTGAACCAATGGGTTTCCGAGGCAACCTAGCTATTTGAATGGTTATTTTCTTCAGGCCAAATACTACAAGAGGCATGGAAAGCAATTCCACTACCTGTCAAAATGCTCAAATTTACTACCATTAGAATTATTACCACACAACAAAACACTTTTGAAACATCGAGGAGAAAGTGAGGTCTGCAGATGCTGGAGATCAAAGTTGAAACTTTATTGCTGGAACAGCACAGCAGGTCAGGCAGCATCCAGGGAACAGGAGATTCGACGTTTCGGGCACAGGCCCTTCTTCAGGAATTGTGGAGGATCCGGAGGGAGGTCCGTTGCTGGAGGCTGCGGATTTGTTGCAGGTACTGGTAGTCCTGGTTGGGTCCAAATTGTGTTGGTCGGAAGGTGATCTGGAGTCCATGGGGGATCAGTCGGTTCCGTAGGCAGGTGCTGAGAAAGGAGATATGGCTGTGGTAACGAGTCTGCTTCAGAATGTGGCTGAAGAGCTTCTGTGCAGAGGAGATGACCTGGGGTGTGCAGTGAGAGAGGGAAAAGGCAGCATCCAGGGAACAGGAGATTCGACGTTTCGGGCACAGGCCCTTCTTTCCTGAAGAAGGGCCTGTGCCCGAAACGTCGAATCTCCTGTTCCCTGGATGCTGCCTGACCTGCTGTGCTGTTCCAGCAATAAAGTTTCAACTTTTGAAACATCAACCTGAATGTTCAAAGTAGTTACAAAACCCTCAGTAAGGAAACAGCCCAGGAAGAGATTTGCTTCAGTTATAGAGTCATAGAGATGTACAGCACAGAAACAGAACCTTTGGTCTGACCCATCTATGCCAACCAGATATCCTAAATTAGTCTAGTCCCATTTGAGTTATAAAATCAGGTCTGTATCACCTCCTGATAATGGACACTGGAGCAATGTATATTTGTGCAAGTTTATATATAGATGCAAAACAGTGCTCATTCATCCAAATGTTGGCTAACTTCTGATGCTAATAAATGGCCAATTAAATCTCTGATGATACCAGGAACCAGGGGAGGTGATGGCCTGGTGGTATTATTGCTAGACTATTAATTCAGAGTCCCCAGGGCTCCTGGGTTCCAATCTCATCATAGCAAATTGTGGAGTTTGAATTCAATAAAAATCCAGAAATTAAGAGTCTAACGATGACCGGGAATCAATTGTCGGAAAAACCAATAAGACCTGCTGATATCCTTTAGGGAAGGAAACTACCATCCTTACCTAGTCTGGCCTCCATGTGACTCCAGACCCATAGCATGTAGTTTACTCTTAACCTGCCCTTTGGGCATAAATGAGAGCCTAGCCAGCGATGCCCTCATCCCGAGAATGAATAAAAAATCAGAAGCAAGCTAAATTCAAACAAAAACTCTCTATCTTTTTAATCACTTAGAAACTTGAGCACATTGAAACTTTGCTTCACGCTACATGTGGTGACAGTATTAGAATTTGCTACAAATGATTTGCTCAAAGTCAGTCTGATTGATTTCAAATCTAACTTACAATCTCATTTACAAAATAGCAAAACTAAAATCTTTTCACACTGGCATCAAATATGAGTACAATTAATTTATTAAATTATCCATGGTATGAAAGGTACCAAGCAAATTTGTTGCAAACAGAGAAATAATCTTGATCAACTATTTCAGGCAAAGAGTGGTAACTTACCTGTATTGTAGTAGTTGCTAGTGGTGATGATGACTCTGTGAATTTTGGCTCAGATGGCGAACTCTCTGATCCCTGGGATTCCTGACTTCTGGGTTGCTCTGGAGACAGTGCATCATTGCTGCTATCTTCCTCAAAGGAAAATGTATCAGGGGCTTTTGGGAAATTAACTTGGCCAACTGTTGACAAAGGAAAAAAAACCACAATATCAGCCACTTGTTTGCACAACATCAGGTGCAGTTTGAATTTTTGATGTGTGTATTTTCTTTAGGTTTCTAATGAACCAAGCAACAGCTTCTGAATGTAATAAAATGAAATACCTTGAAATATGCACTTAAAGGTGCCATTTAATTGTATTGACATCGAAGGCAAATTCAATAACAAAACTGAAAGGCCAATTCCATTATTTCTGGGGGCAGCAAGGTGGCTCAGCAGTTAGCACTGCTACCTCACAGCACCAGGGTACCAGGTTCGATTCCAGCCTCAGGCGACTGTCTGTGTGGAGTTTGCACATTCTCACCGTGTCTGTGTGGGTTTCCTCTCGGTGCTCAAGTTTCCTCCCACAATCCAAAGATGTGCTGGCCAGGTGAATTGGCCATGCTAAATTGCCCTTAGTGTTAGGTGCATTAGTCTGAAGGAAATGGGTCTGGGTGGGTTACTCTTTGGAGGGTCGGTGTGGACTGGTTGGGCCGAAGGGCCTGTTTCCACACTGTAGGGAATCTAATCTAAAAAATTATTATAATGATTTCCTGCGGTCCCACTTAGTACATAACAAACAGGATTGCCTAAAAACAGTGCAAAATAATGCATTAATTTCACAGTACATAATGTTATAGAATCACCTTATTAAGTTATTGCCTTAGATCACTCTGTCATGCACTGGTTTTAATGCATGCATTAGGTTTTAATTTTATGGTTCAGTGTGGAGTCTTATTCTGAAATTACTGAGACTCCTGACCCATGTTACATGTCTCTACTTTGTGACAGGAAGTGAACTAGTCATTCAATGCCACCAAAGTGTGATGACATTTACACCCAATGTGGTATCACTTGTGCCAGTTTATTGAAAAGTAACTCATGGTTCTCAAAGTTGCTTTCCTTCTCTTTGGAACTGTATAGCATATTTTTTTTGAAAATGAATGTGGGCAATTTATTTCACTAAAAATGCTCACAGAGTTATTTAAAGATGTCAGCAATTAATGTACAGAAGCATACTAGAGATATATTTTCATATGAGGTCAGAAATGTATTCCTCACCCACTCTTTTTTCACTTGCTTATGATTAAAGATGGTGTAAGGCATGTGGCATCAGCCTTTGTGTCCAATGCAGTAAGCTGATTTGTATACACAGCCTGATGCCAAAGTATATCATCCTGAGCTTGATGCGTGCTTTTCCAATTGTCTAACAATTATTTTAGTAGCCTGTGGGACTGAACTTGGCAGCCTCACTCTAATACTGAGAGGGTTTTTTTGAAAATACAAATACAATGGTATGTGCTGATGATAATTGCCATTTTACAATATTTAATAACAGATTTGAAACCAAAACAACACTCCTGATGCACAGTAAGAAACTTTAAATGAGAAAGTGTGACTGTAAATATTTATATGTAAATCTGATATGAACAAATATTGGATTATTTTCACAAATATTTGATCTGAGGTCAGAAACGCTATACAATTTCTACTCTTTCACCCGATATTAAGTATTTCCTCAGTCAATTCTCCACTCGGGACAGATCTTGTATGCCTCAGACAGTCAGCACTCTGTTGTTCACAGTATTTGTTTGAACGTCTTCTGACATTCATTCAACGAACAAAGTTTGCTTCATTGAATCTATAAAAAGAATGACCTATGAACCATAAGGTGATATTTTGTAAGAGACTTTTATTAGACGTGGATTTCAATCTACTTTGTGGACAAGATAAAGCATTGTTAAAAACAAAATTAAACCCATTATAAAATAGAAAAAGTTGCCAAGCTCATAAGGCAACAGAATATATGTTTTCATAACAGAGGAGTTTTAAAGCTTTCTAAAATATCTTTGTGGAGACTAAGGAATGTGCACTGCTGTAATGGGACATCATTATTTTTAAGATAGATATATACAAAAGTGAACTCATGAAATGACTCATACTAAGTGTTATTACATGCCCTGCTTGTTGTCATTCACTTGCGCAGACAGCAGTGAATGGTCATGTCTATACAGACTTGACAAAATGCTTTTACTACAGAAAGAACACAATGTTCCTGTGGCAAAGACTGAATCATAGAATGAAGTCATTTGAAGGTTTCCTTTAGCCATGCTCTGTTACTATCAGAGTGCATAAATTGCTAGGAAGTTTTCCAGGATTATGGGATCACACTGACAATAGCTCTTGACCTCGGAGGTCTCCTGATAACTGAAGTGTTGAGAAATGGGACTATCTTGACATAGCCAGCTGTAGCTGTTGATGGGGGCAGAACATTAGGTAATGGAATGGAGACTGTACCTTGCCATGTGATCTGACAAACAGCAATTCTGGCATTTATCATTCAGTCACACACTTAGTCAAATACAACAAAGGGAAAGCAACAGCACTTCAGTGAAGTTTGGAGGAGAGAAGTTTTTAATTCTGCCACATAACCATCCTGTCAGTATCTAACTGACTGTTGGTTTGTACAATGTAATCAAAATGTTATCTGACACCTAAATGTCCTATAATAGCACCTTATGCCTTAGACAGATCTTCAGAAACAAGCAGTTTTTCAAACAGTTGTTCTTGTTGCAACAGTAGAAACTTTACTTTCTTCTATTAATACTAATAAATTATTAAATAAACCAGAAGAACCATTTACAGGCAGGAGAAAATATTTACTGATTGAAATACAACAAGAGGTTGTTATTGTGGTAAAGTGTGCATTGAGTATAGGATTTGGGTAGTCATAGTGTGGCTGCACAAGACACTGGTTAGACCACTTTTGGAAAACTGTTCAATTCTGGTCTCCTTGCTATAGAAAGGATGTTGGTAAACCTGAAAGGGTTCAGAAAAGATTTACAAGGACATTGCCAGGATTGGAGGCTTTGAGCTAAAGGAAAAGGCTGAATAGGCAGGGCTGTTTTCCCTGGAGCATCAGAGGCTAAGGGGCTAAAAAGTTTCTAAAATCATGAGGGGCATGATTTTATAGTCAATACCTTTTCCCCAGGGTAGGGGAGTCCGGAACTAGAGGGCATAGGTTTAGAGTAAGACGGGAAAGATTTAAAAGGGACCCAAGGAGCAACTTTTTCACGCAGAGAGTGGTACGTGAATGGAATGAGCTGCCAGAGGATGTGATGGAGGCTGGTCCACTTACAACACTTAAAAGTCATCTGGCTGGGTATATGAATAGGAAGGGTTTGGAGGTAAATGGGCCAAAAAATGCTAAATGGCACTGGTTAAATTGAGCTTATCTGGTTGATATGGATGAGTTAGACCCGAAGAATCTGTTTCCATACTATACATCTCTGTGACTCTAAAACAATTTGTGTTGTTTGTAAATCAAGTGCAACAACACTATGGCCTGTCTATTCATCTGTATCCAATTTTAAAATCTTCCTTTGAACGCAGAATCAAAACACAATTTGTGACATGGTTTGGACATTGCACTGTGTCACAGACACAACAGTCCTTTGTTCGAACCTGCCCAAGACTAATGGATGAATAGTCTACTTAGTGGTTGGGTTGCCAACCCTCCAGGATAATCCTGGGCTTTCCAGGGATTTCAGATTGGTCTGAATATCTCTCAAGCAACTCAGAGAGGAAAAGTAAATATAAGCATCACAAAAAAAATGTTGTCTTCTCTTCTTCTGAGGTTATGAAGTGTCATAATTGGGGAAAATAGAAACTTGACTGAAGTTGGACAGTTGCAATTTGGAGATTGTGTGATGACAAATCCAAACAGAGTTGGGATGAACAGTATAAGAGATGGAAATGTGCCATTCAAGTGTAGAAGAGTTTGCATCTTAAGTACATTATTGGTGCACAGGAGAAAGAGCTCACTTAAGAATCTTTGGTGGACATCTGAAATGGGGAGTAGTTCTTTCCCCATTATTAACATCCCTTGACTGTATAAGATTGTATATTTTATGGCCTTAGTACAATATTAATCTTTAAGAAAGAACAGAAATATTGGTCAGACTGCTGTAGACGCCCTATATTAGCTGGTTCACTGACACTTTGGAAGAATGTCTTTTGTACGACTCATGCTTATCTGAAGCCCATTTCAACCCCGATGGCTTCTGCCTGCAACTCTGCAAATGACTGCACTCCAATAACGCAAAGCAAACAGCATAGCAGATGGTCAACATGGCTTGGCAATACAAACGTGTAGACACATATGCTTTGGGTTTGTCACTGTCACTCTTATTTAAAGATGTCCTTTCACATGATTTATACATACTGGTGCATTACATGCTACAGAAAATATTGGACAGCAGTATTTATGGACTGATAATATAAAACAGAGGGCTCTCATTACAGACACTGACATCTAGAGGCATGCAGGCATACTTTGAGAAGCAAAAGGTCAAAGCTGTTAACTATAAGAAAACTGTGAGGCTCACTCCTGGGTTCCAATAGTAATATTATGGCAGCTATTGCATGGTTTTGAATACTTCTATCACTGCAGGAGGAACTTTACTTGTCTGTAAGATCGTTAATATCAATCTTCTAGTTTTCCTAGTCTGATACTTTGCCCCACTTTTACCCATTAATGCTTATTTTAATAATGAGGTCAAGCATTTGAGAACAAACTGGAGGCAACCTTCTTTTTCTTTATTCACTCATGGGATATAAGTGTCACTGGCTAAGCCAACATTCATTGCACATTCCTTATTGCTCTGGAGACAATAGTGGTGAGCTGCCTTTTTGAACTGCTGCATTCTTTGGGGTGTAGGCACACTCACAGTCTGGGGTTTTGACTCACCAACAGTGAAGGAATGACAATATTAGTTCTAAAATCAGATCAATTACTAGAGTGCATCCTGTAGGTGTTCTGCATTGCACCACTGTGTGTCTTTGGTTGAGAGGAATGAATGGGGAAGGTGGTGAGTATAGTGCCAATTAAACGGGTCGCTTTGTGCTGGATAGTGCCTACCTTCTTGAATGGTACTGGAGCTGCACCCACCCAGGCAAGTGGAGAGTATTCAATCACACTCAGACTTGTGCCGTGTAGACAGTAGCTAGGCACTGGGGATACAGGAGAGGAGTTCTTCACTGCAGAAGTCCCAGTCTCCAACCCATTGTCACAGCCGCAATCTTTACATGGTTGGTCCAGTTAAGCTTTGGGTCAGTGATATCTCCTGGAAAGAACTGAGATATTTCATGCAAGAAATTCCCTTTCCCTCAATTTCTTCTTGCATAACATTCAGTGTTTTTGACTGAAGCATGAAATATAGACATGAGCAGCTCATTGCTGCCTCTTTCAGTTTAGGCAGTGAATGTTGGTGAGCTGTATAACATTGGGAATATTTACATTCAAGCTCAGTTTGTTCCCATGGAACATGCAAAGAATTGAACAGGGATCACTGCATTAGTGACCATGAAAGGCAATCTTTACTGATAGTTTCTTCTTATAGTCCAGTGCGATAAAGCATCCAGTTCTGATAACTTCTAGCATGTGAAGGGTCAAACCTGAAACCTTCATCTATCAGTGTGAACCAATAAGACCCCAAGAAATTAACTTACTCACTGAGTCACATGGGGAGTTGCAGAACTTTGTTTAACTTTGAGAAGCAAGTTGGACTTATGTCAGCTAAATAAGGCACTGACGGTGATTACTTAGTATTACATAATTCAATCACTAATATCACATCTTTAAAATATTACAAACACGTGGTGAAAAATGCTCAATTAATCTATGGCTCAGTAAATAAGAACCAGAGCTAATGATAAGTTAATGTCTTATTAAATCATGATAAACTAAATGGGATTGAAAATATCTCAATTTTCTATCAATGCTTCGTTGAGAAACAATCATCTATACGATGTGAAGCTGATGGGTGCCATACTTTGCCTATCTTCAGCTGAGCCAATGCACGAGTGTACTTTGCCACAGGAGCCTGAGAGTCTGTTGTAATCTTTCAACATAATGGATTCAGCCTCTGCGCTGGACTTTATCCTTCCAGGCTCTGTGCTGAAGGTGCTGACAAGGACCTGGGTATAAACAGCTTCTGATTCACCCTCCAGCTATGCACTGGATATCAGCAAACAGCCAGCTCCACATCTATCTGCTACCTCAAATTACAGTTCAATTCAAACATCATATCTTATAAACTTGGCAGTGACATGGACATTAGTTATGGTTAAAGCTGTCCGTATTGTGAATCTTTTTAATTCTGGTTTGAGGATTAAGCCAATGTAATTTATTCAGCCTCCTTGTGATTCATTGCAATCACAACTCAAGTATCCTGCACACAGTCTCTAGAATACAAATTATTTCATTCGTCCATGTGTTGTGGCATACTGACCAACAATGTAATAAATATTTTGAAGAGATCTTACCAGAGGCTCTTTGCATCTACTACTGCCACCTTCCATCAGTTAAAGAAACAATGAATTGATGAAATAACGAAAACAACATTGATCACCAACTGCATTCTTCAAAAGCCAACAGCGAGCAATTTTCTATTCTCTTCAATGTCACTGACACTTGATTCCTTTAAGTATGCAAGCAAAATGGTCACTACACAATAAAATAATTTCTTTATGGCCCCCTTATCTAGATATTAGCCACATACATCATGGATGTTGCTCAAGAAGACTGCATCATTCCATGGATATAATAATGTCAGTGGGTCAGCAACAGGCTTGTAACGGTGAGAAAGAAAATGCAATCTCAAGAGGTAATGTAGTGGCTGGTTCAGGAATCTTGTTCCTCCACCAGGTACTTACACGCGGTTTGAGGGCAGAACTGATAATCACGGCTGTAACACTGTCGCCCTGTACAATTCTCAGTCCCTGCAAACCCATTTTTCCTCCTGAGACGGTCAGATCCCTTGCATGTAAAAGGTAACACTTTCCCCTTCTCCATCACCAGCCCCTTATAATGCACATACAAGAGCATGTTCATTTTAAACCATGCTCGAAAGCCAATCCTTTAACATGGAAGCTATTACAATGTTTTATAAAAGACAGAAATATATATGTGTACTTAAGGGCTTTTGCCAGAAATATCGATTTTCCTGCTCCTCAGCTTCTGCCTGACCTGCTGTGCTTTTCCAGCATCACTCTAAGCTTGACTTCAAAAATACCCATGTAGTGATTTGCAGAAAACCAACAACACACCACGATGTGATATAATACTGAATTGAAAATGGCTTTTTTGCTTAACAAATTAACCCCTACGCAACACAATGGTACAACACAGCTAACAATCCTGCACAAACTAAGACAATCTGTGCTTATTAACTTTAAAGAGCTGAAAATTGTGGAGTCTGAAGACCAGTGGATGTAGTGGTTAACCTTTATTTTATGGAGCATATCACTGAAAATGCACTTGGTAGAGTAAGATACAAATAATGACTCAAAAGCAAATGTCTCCAAAATACAGTACTTGCAAGATATCAAAACAGAACACAGGTGGCATGGTGGCACGGTGGTTAGCACTGCTGCCGCACAGCGCCAGAGATCTAGGTTCAATTCCCACCTCAGGCAACTGTCTATGTAGAGTTTGCACATTCTCCCCGTGTCCGTGTGGGTTTCCTCCAGGTGCTCCGGTTTCCTCCCACAGTCCAAAAAATAGGTGAATTGGCCATGCTAAATTGCCCGTAGTGTTAGATGAAGGGGTAAATGTAGGAGAATGGGTCTGGGTGGGTTGCTCTTTGGAGGGCCGAGGGCCTGTTTTCACACTGTCAGTAATCTAATCTAATCTAATCTAATCAGAACATTGACATCCATTCATCACCACCAAACATGAACTGTAACCAGGAAAGAATTCCACATGAAAACTGCAAGAGAAAAGATACAAGCTAACTTGACACCATCAGCAACCCCAAAGACCAATTTCCTTCAAAACAGATGGAATTTTCCAGGTGATGTTGGGGCCTCATCTGTGCTGTGCGTCCCATTGGGATGTGCTGTCAGCAATCTGGTTTTCCTTGAGCTCAATGGGCAGACAGTTGCAGGCAAGGCACTTGTGGTTTTCTGAAAAGCCACCTGTACAGATGGAAGTTTTAATAATAGTGCAGGATCAATCCAAATCCCTTCTACGTAATGATTCAGAGATACAGAACTAAAAATCAAAACTGCACTTTTAAATGCCTGAGTTTTGCTGCTATGATGCAGAGCAGTCCATTTGCTGGTATAGAGATCTACATCGCAAATTGTTGATGGCAAAAGTCAAATAATCATGGGGAGGCTGCCATGCTGTGTTGGCAGTGGTATCTGATAGCTTGGGTCAACTACATTTGATGCCAATATCTAAACATATTTTTTTACATTACATTACAGTGTGGAAACAGGCCCTTCGGCCCAACAAGTCCACACCGACCCGCCGAAGTGCAACCCACCCATACCCCTACATTTGCCCCTTACCTAACACTATGGGCAATTTAGCAAGGCCAATTCACCTGACCTGCACATCTTTGGATTGTTGAGGCGGGAATTGAACCCGGGTCTCTGGCGCTGCGAGGCAGCAGTGCTAACCACTGTGCCATAGATCTTGCTGTGACGTTATAGTATATCCCAAGACATATAATTTGACACTGCACAAAAATAAATTGTTTGTGTTGCTGTTCATACTTTGAATTCTGCCCTAAAAAGCTTTTGGGATAAGTTTAGAACAATAGCTAAGACAATAACATCCCCAGCTGACGACGTGTAAGGCCTCAATTCCCCAAGTGTAAGTAAGTAAGTCCTTTATAAAAACAAACACACTCCACAGACATGTCTAATCACATGTTACCGTAACTGGGATTTCTACCCCTCAACAAGTAGGTGGGTTCAGGTTGGCTGGGAGGTTGAAATATTAAAAATATATTTTGCTTTTGACCGGCCAAATTCTGGTTTTCTTGAGATAGGAGAAAGGTCAGCAACCTCTAGATTATAATGATGCCAAGAACCTCATTGTTAAGCACTCCTTTGAATTAATTCTATATTTTCTAAATCTCAAGAAAGCCAGTTGGTAAAAGGATAGAGAAGTTAAATGCTTTTCCCATTCTCGATTCAGATGACTTGTTTAACCAACTTAGATTGATCAGACCCTTCCAATCTTTCTGTGATCTCTTGTGTAAGAATAGGGTGAATATCCAAGGTATTTTCCCCAGGGTAGTGAAGACCAGATCTAAAGGGCCCAGGTTTTAGGTGAGAGGGAAAAGATATAAAAGGGCCTTAAGGGACAACTTTTTCATGCAGAGGGTACTGTGTATATGGAATGGTTGCCAGAGATGTGGTGGAGGCTGGTACATTTGCAACATTTAAAAGGCATCTGGATGGGTTTATGAATATGAAGGGTCTAGAGGGATATGGGCCAAATGCTGGCAAATGGGACTAGATTAATTAAGGGTATCTGGTCGGCATGGACGAGTTGAACTGAAGGGTCTATTCCCGTGTTGGACATCTCTATGACTCGGTGACCTCTTTAATTTGATCTGTCCCCGCCCTTCCTCAGCAGCTACCTCTCCCACTGGCCTCTGAACCCCCTACTCCCCTCCTCCGACCTTTCTGATCCCTCTCTCCCTCCTCTCAAACTCTAGTCATGACCTGATATTGAATACCAACCCCTCAGCTCAATGGCATAACTGCATCTGGAAAACAAATGTTAGCATTCATTGTGCCCTGCACTAAATTAGGCGGGGCATGGAGGTAAAATCACTCCTTCGAGTTTCCCAAACTCCAATCAGCAGCATCTTGATCTCTCTCAACGATCCTATTCACTCACTGAAGATCCAGCCCACTTTCTGCGCTATCTTTAAGCCAAAACCTCCTGATGTCAGTCATATATTTGCCTATTAATAGGTTGAACCCATGCCCCATCTCCCCACCCTTTAAAATTTGCTGGAATATTAAATAGGAATTATGATTCCCATTCACTGTTTTACATTTGTCTGTAAGATAATCTCTTAAATGATCTCATTCTCAGTTTTTACTTGGAACTCAGTCCTTGTGCTATCCAGCAGCAGAAAACAGGGAAACTGAAAAATGAGATATACCGGTCCACGTCGTCAAAATAGAGTTATAGAGGCTTGACATCATGGAAGGAGATCCTTTAGCCCATTGTGTCTATGCTGGTCATTAAACATCCTTCCATTCTAATTCCATTTTCCAGCACTTGGTTCATAGCCTGGTGGGTTATGGAGTTCCAAATGGATGACAGTCTCAAGTTATTGGTTCTTAACTGTTTTGACGTTCTCAGTTTTATGACCTAAACATATTGTCTTGTGTCTTGACAACCAAATTCCATGGCCAGGATTTTCCACTTTGCAGCCTAAGTTTGGGGTGGCATGGGGGTGTTGGTGGGGTGTATGTGTATGTTCAGTGGCAACAAACTCTCTGCAAAGCTATACCCTGCCCTCACCAACAACAAAGCTCACCAAATTGAACTCCAATTGCTGGCTCAAAGCTGATGATCCAGCTGTTCACTGAATCACAGGGCCCAACATTGAAGACCTGCTATTCTAAAAACTGCTGGCCTTTGACTGGTCAATACCTTCTGGGTCCTAGAGATTGTTTGAAAACCTGGTCTTCATTAAATCCAAAGGTACAAAAGCCAAGCCTTTTTCATTCTGGTCTGGCAGGATGAGGTAATGGAGAGAGAGGAGTTGGGGTGATTTGAAGGCCAGGAGAGGGGCTGACCTTCAGCGGCCCCTATCTTGCTGCATCCTTGAAATCCTTCCCTCTTCCCCATGATGGGGAAAATGGAGGCCTCCTTACTAACCCGGCCAGCATATTGCCTGGTTCCAATTAGGAAACCAGCCGCCGCCTGCTGGAAAGGTAGGCAATTAGTCTCGTCATCTGTTGAAGCCCTTACATGGCTGTTAATTGACTATTTAAGGACTTTAACTGTTGGTGAATCAAGAAGATCCCAAATTGACCTTCTGGCCTTGCTCTGATTGCAGAGGTGGTCAGAACGGGCTGAGTTTCTCTCCAGGGCAAACTCACCCAACCTATTTGCCTTTGTTGCTACCTTACTTGCTATTTCTACGGAGGGGAGAACTGCACTCATCATAATTCATGACGTTACAAAAGATCTTTACCCTAAATTAAATAAACTAAACAAGTGGTCACTGATGTGTATTTTCTTTACAAAATTGTCTTAAGGTAAGTTTTCTGAACCACAGAGTTGTTACAGCGCATATATAGCCACTTGGCCCATTGAGGTTGTACCAAATCTCTGAATGAACAATTAACCTAGTAACCCAAACCTTAGTATTGGTCCCTTTAATCCTGTTCATTCTTCCCCTTCAGGTTCCAGGCCTTTGATTTTTAAGACCTTGAGTGAACCCACACTCAGGCACAGGATTCCAGACCTTAACCACTTGCTGCATGAATTTTTCCTCCATGTAACTAATGCCTCTTTTGCCAATTAGTTTAAATCTGTATTCTCTCACTCTCAACCCTTTTACTAATGGGAATAGTTTTTTTTCTCTCCATGTCTACTGTCCAATTTAAAGTTGACCTGGATTTGTGATTCCTGCAATAAAGAGGGCGCAGTTTTATTATTTTCCTTTCTTCTATTCTCTCATGAATACACTGACATATTCCTCCTCTCCACAAGCCACTGAGTCTCCACTCCTCCCTGAAGGTGCTAACTTGCCCCAGACCTCCTGAGGGGGTGGGCTCTTCCTTTGACTTGATCCCACGAACACTCACACAAAGTGGGCATTAATTGTTGCATTGAAACGCAGTTCAGAATATTTAATTGGGGGAACCATCACTGTTAAAAACAATCAGATCCCCACTGAATACCCATGTGTATAGTACAGACACCAAAGGATGTCAACCAGTAGCAACAATTTTCATTTTGTCCCTTTCCAGTCTGAGCGCTGAGACCAACTTTTGCTTGCTCCCCTTGTTGGCGATGGTTCACTCATATCAGGGTAAAAACAAGGGCTGCAGATGCTGGAAACCAGATTCTAGATTAGAATGGTGCTGGAAAAGCACAGCAGTTTAGGCAGCATCGGAGGAGCAGGAAAATCGACGTTTTGGGCAAAAGCCCTTAATCAGGAATAGATGCAGAGTACCTGCAGGGTGAAGAGATAAATGAGAGGAGGGTGAGGGTGGGGAGAAAGTAGCATAAAGTACAATAGGTGAATGGGGTGGGAATAGAGGTGATAAGTCAGGGAGGAGGTTGGGGGAAGGTAGCAAAGAGTACAGTGGGTGAATGGGGGTGGGGAT
>NC_057733.1:13688013-13711170 GCF_004010195.1 Chiloscyllium plagiosum
AATGGACCTGACCAGGTAGTCATGGAGGGAATGGTCTTTGCGGAAGGTGGAAAGGGGTGGGGAGGGAAATATATCCCTGGTGGTGGGGGCCGTTTGAGGTGGCGGAAATGTCGTCGGATGATTTGGTTTATGCAAAGCTTAGTAGGGTGGAATGTGAGCACCAGGGGCGTTCTGTCCTTGTTACGGTTGGAGGGGTGGGGTCTGAGGGCGGAGGTGCGGAATGTGGACGAATTGCATTGGAGGGCATCTTTTACCGCGTGGGAAGGGAAATTGCAATCTCTGAAGAAGGAGGCCATCTGGTGTGTTCTGTGGTGGAACTGGTCCTCCTGGGAGCAGATACGGCGGAGGCCGTATCACTCATATCAAACTGTAGACCAAATCCAGTACCATCTTTAACATCTTGGTTCAGTAACAATGATATATTTGTCATTAAGTCATCAATAAGAAATGACAGTTCTCCAACACGTCCTGCAACTTGCATGCTTTGGCATTTTCCAGATGTTGTCGACATGAAATATGAAATCATGGATAATACTCTGATCATTGTTGAATTTTTTCTTAGAAGTTCAGATAGAACAAATATCTAGTTCCAAGATTCCTTGTGTAGGCAAAATGTTGGAACTGGGTGCCAAAGTTATCGCAAGACAATGGAAAAAAACGAATTTTGCCAAATTACACTCGCACATTACACCGTCAATGTGATTCAACTGGCACAAAATTACTGAATAGGTTAGATTAATGACAGCAGAACACATGTGGGTTAAGTGATGCTTCCATCATTTGATGAATTTTATATCAGGAAAAGCAAATTTATCATAAGATGTCTTCCAAATAACATTACAAGTTGCCAATCACAGGGGTTCCAGGAAAATTACTTCAGTGAACTTTTATGAGCGTGACAAAGGCAAAAGATAACGGTAAAAATAGTGCAACCACAGTGCTAATGGAAAATTAAAACCGCTTTCATTGGGAAAACAATCCATTTTTTTTAAAGAAAACCTTGTTGATCACATTTGCATTATATATCCACCACAAAAAACATAAATTGAGAATTCCTAATGATCTCAGGTACCGATTACAGTTGGAAAATAGAAGTAGTGATGCTACTGAACATTTTTTAAGAAAATTTCAGCAAGTACCTGAAAAACAGCATCACTAGAGGCAACAGCTCTGATAACTTCTCTTTTCATTTCCAAATTGCTGACAATATTGATAAAAAAAAGAAAGATCACGATATCAGAGTTTGGGGAATAACTTTGTGAATTCTCACGCACAGCAAACAAATCTGTTCACTTTAGCATGAATCTTACTGAATGTAGAAGACACCAATGTATAAATCACGAATAGTAACTGGACAAATCCCAAACCAGGATCACGGGCGAACTTTATAAATACCATTGATTGCTTCTTTGACGGCTGAATCTACAGGAATTATGTTCTTCTTCACGAGTTCCAAGGGTCCAGGTCTTTGGGCTATCTTCTCATTGAGATCATCAGCCAGCCTCGCCCTCTTGAGTTTCAGTTGAGTTGCTTGAAGTGTACCCTCTGCAGCAGTATCTATTGGACCAAAAGACAAATTTAGCAACAATCATTTGAGAAAAAAAATGTCCATTTTTTGCTGGCTTTAGGAAATTTCCACACAAGTAATCAATCGAAAGCAAACCTTGTATCTGAATGTATTACCAGTGGTGATTTCAGTTGCTTGGTGAAGTGCAGTTAGACAATTGTGTGAAAACGTTGACTTCATTGCTATTGCTAGATCTGACATACCAACTTCTATACCCATTGTTAGTCAGGCTCCAACAGTTTAGCACTAGGATTGAAAACCCTCCAAGATTGTTAATAAGGTTTCAGGAATTTAAAACTAATCGGGCAACAGATGAGAAACCAAGGAGAAAAATCATCTTTGAATATTTCTATTTTCATAATAATTTGTAAGTTCATAAGGTACTGGGGCAGAACTAGGCCACCGAGTCTGCTCTGCTATTCGATCATGGCTGATATGCTCCTCACTCCCAATTTCTTACCTTCTCTTCATAACCCTTCAACCCATTACCAATTAAAAATCTGTCTAACTCGTCCTTAAATTTACTCACGGTCCCAGCATCCAGTGCACTTTAGGGTAGCGAATTCCAGAGATTCACAACCCTTTGGGAGAAGTAATTTCTTTTCAACTCTGTTTTAAATTTGCTACTCGTTATCCTAAAATGTGACCTCTAATCCTAGAATGCCTCACAAGAGGAAGCATCCAGTCCACGTCTATTTTATCCACACCTTTCATCATCTTGAATACCTCAATTTGATCTCCCCTCATTCTTCTAAATTCCAGAGAGTTCAGGCCTACACTGTTCAATCTCTCTTCATATGACAAGCCCCACATCTCTGGGATCAATCTCGTGAATCTCCTCTGAACTGCCTCCAATGCTATTACATCTTTCCTCAAATAAGGAGATCAAAACTGTGCAGTTGTATTGCATTAGTTATAAAACATATCACAGATGATGGGGATTTAAAAGAAAGGGTGATTTGTCTCAAAAGACAATTGGAATTGGTAGATCGACCTCCTGGAATGTGTCCACTGACTAGTTAACAACTCTCTGTAATGCCACCCCTCAGTCAATCCAAGTGTTAGGTCAGATGAGGTTAACCTGCTCTTTGATTAATTCTCATTTCTTGGGCAAGTTGGTAGTGTAGTGGTAATGTCTCTAGACTAATAATCTAGGTGGATTAACAATTAGGTGGAGATAAAGTCCAAGGAGAGAGGAGAACAGTTGGATAGACAAAGGAGTGGATATTGAGCTGGCCAGGAGGGTGGATAGCTGCTAATGGGGATTGTTAGTGGCTAACAATGAGTTGCGTGTAATAGCAGACTGTGTGATAACAAGGCGGAAGCAGGTACTGCAGGTGCTGGAGATTAGAGTCAAGATTAGAGTGACCTGCTGTGCTTTTCCAGTACCACTCTAATTTTGTGTGATAACAAGACCTGGTCTATGGATATGGGAGAGCTCAAACCCTAAAGTTATTGAACTCAATATTGATGCAGTGTTCCCAAGTGGAAAATGAGGTGCTGTTTTTCCAGCTTGTGCTGAGCTTCACTGGAGCACTGCAGCAACCCTGAGACAGAGATAATGGTCAGGGAATGGAGTGGTGTGTTGAAGTGACCAGCAACTGGAAGCTCAGGGTCTCTTTTGCGGGCAGAAGTCTTTTTAGGTGCTGGTTTACAGGTTGAGATGGTAGGCCCTGTTGGAATGGTGGACCTTAATGCACAGCTAAGTTAGAGTTCATTTGGATATTTCAAGTTATCAGGCCCTCTGGCTTACGCATTGCCTGTTCACACTCCAACTTATGTTTTAATGCTGCTGGCCCTGTGAGGAATTGCCTGCTGTCCTTGGCAGACAGTGGCAGGTCTCTTTACTGTTGCTGCCTGCTTCTGCCCCTGTTGTTCCTGCTGAGTCCCCTCATGTCCAACGAGGGCATTTAATTTAAAACCAGCAATGTGTAATCAAAAATTCGACGTGACCCAGAATTCAACTGGTTGTGCTCAACTCAATATTGATTTGAAAAACAAGCCCATGTTTTCAAAATAGCCAAGCCAGCAAAGATGCTTCGACCCCCTCCCCCCAATAAATACCCATCTACTATGTCACAGGAGATACATTACTTGGCATTTAACATTTTTGAGTTAGATTCAGATGGATACTGTTACAAAACCTATAATGCTACAGAAAATTTGGTACTTGCCTTGTAGGATATGCATATTAACCAGATCTGCTTTCTCAGGTCTACTCCGAATCTTGTGTTTTAAGTAGTCTTCCGTCTGTAAATCAAAGAATGTTATTGAGTTTTAAGTTTAGAAAGTGCAGGCTCATTAAAACAAAATCACAAAGCATAATGTGGTATCAAATAGTCCAATCTATTGAAGAATTTAGGAACATCTTTTGTTGAGTACTCAAAAGTACCCATCTGTATGAACAAAATGCAAGTCTTCGAAGAAGTTTGCAATTTAGCATTACAAACAGCTGAACTGCTGACTATATATTCGTCTACATGTGTTCTTTTGAAGTGTACAATCATTTATACATATATCACATCATACCCTTATCACCTGACAGAATGTCCATGAACAAGCATTTGATTTAATGAAATACAGACTCCTTGGGCTTACGTTCAAATATTAACAGTTACTTGCTGGCGAGCTGTTTGGCAGACATGAAACCTTGCAGCTTGGGGAGTTGCAAATTGAACTCTTTCGATCAATTTGAGATGACACAGCCTTTCATCATGGAAAAAGCAACCTATTTTTGTGCTTGGGCAAAGATGAGAGATTTGTGTCAGTACTCCAGGCAGAAATTAAACAAGAATAGACTTGTTGTAGCTAACAGTCCTCACTTTCTCCTTGTTGCAGCTAACATCAGCATGTGGTCTAACTGCGAATAACAGACTGTTGAATAGCAGGAGAAGTATCCTTCTGCCTCCTCATAGGCTTTAAGTTCCTGGTAATTGGTGTGACCAGCAGAGGTGACATCAAGGACATCATCCTTCATTACTCATATGTTCATGATGAATAGCTTATGCTCGAAGCGTCGATTCTCCTGCTCCTCAATGCTGCCTGACCGGCTGTGCTTTTCCAGCACCACACTCTTGGGCTCCATTCTAGCAGCCAATCAGAGTAGTCTTATCAGAAACCTGATTGTTGAACACATCTAAAGGTGAGAACACCCTACTTTCTCCATTTCATGGACACCACAAAGTGAATGAGGCGGTAAAACTGTTACATGTCTTACCTAGACCACTCACCCTGAAAAAGCTGCTCAAGAAAATGGGTTCTCTAGAATTTAGACGGTTAAAGGGTGATCTGATCACAGTCTTCAAGATTTTAACATAAATCGACAAGGGAGATAAAAAGATAATCTGTTTCCACTAACTGAGGATTCTTGAACTGGGGGCATAACCTGAGAATTAGGGCCAGACCATTCAGGAGGGATGTTAGGAAACACTTCTACACACAAAGGATGAGGAATGTTTGGAATTCTCTTCCACAAATGGCAGTGGATGCTGGATCAGTTGTTAATTTCAACTCTGAAACAGGGTAAATGCTTGTTAAGCAAAAGGTATTAAGAGGTATGGAGCAGGCTCAAGGGGCTAAGTGGGTTACTCCTGTTCCTCTGTATTTTCCCAGACCCTGAAGGATGTGGATAATGCCAAGTCAGTTGGGCGAACATGGTGAGATTCTCAAAAAAAAGATTCTCACATTGAGGGAAAAAAGTCTGATGTCTGCAAGTAAGTTGTAAACACCAAGATGAGATACTTACTAGTGAGTGACAAGAGGTCTATTTGCGGGCATTTCCATCTCGTCAAGACCTAATCTCACTATATTCTATAAGGTGCTTCCTATTCTCCTATGTGCCATAGAGAAACCAGACATCAACTGTTCCCTACACAAATGCCAGGGCAAGTATGTGGCTGCTCTAGCTTTTGCTCCTTGGTCAATTGGGCCTCCAACTTGGACAGCAATCATCAACACCTCAGGGCACGTTCTGTGGGCAGTGACTGGGGAATGTGGAGGGGTTAATTGACACAAGCACCCTGACATCGATGGGGTGCACAACTGATTGGCATGGCTGTTATACACATCCGTGGTTGGGGCTGTGTATTGATCCAAAGCAGCCTATTACTTCACCAGCCACCATGAGGCAGATGATAGGCCTCCTAAATTGGGATTCAATGCTTGGATTGGCCTGAGGTGGCCTTTCAATATAGTCCAGGCAGAGCATGCTGCACAATCCTTGCATGTTGTGCTTGATAAAGGTGATGTGTTGGACTCTGAGACAGTAACAGCAGTCTTCCGAGGAGGAAGATGAGGACAGTAAATAGGAAGAACATCACCTTCACCATAATAGAGTGCTGTAGCGTTGAGTGCAATGAGCCCAGTTAGAATTTAATTGCCACCCAGTTCAAAGGGATGTGAGAGTGATCACAGAATCCTTATGAGGCAGACCATTTAGCCCATCAAGTCCACACTGACCCTCTAAAGATCATCCCATCCACACCAACCATTCCCCACTCTATCCCTGTAACTCTACATTTCACAAGGCTCACCCACGTAACCTGCAAACCCCTGCACTATGGGCAATTTAGCATGGCCAATCCGTCTAACCTGCACATCTTTGGACTGTGGGAGGAAACCAGAGCATCTGGAGTAAATCCATGCAAACAGACAACATGCAAGCCCCGCACAGATAATCAACTGAGGCTGGAATTGAACCTAGGTCCCTGGTGCTGTGAGGCAGCAGTGCTAACCACTGGGCCACCGTGCCACCCAATGATCATTCATGGTCAAATCATTGTTGTGCAAAAGGCAAGCAGCCCTTGTTTGTTTCCAGAGGCCAATGCAGATTTTTCTTTGTATTTTTCTTCTTTTCTGGTGTTGCTGAATAAAAGTGAACATTTTTGACTGTTTGAAGGTTTTGCCTTACATCGGGTTCTAACATGGTGTGGTACTAAGAATGTTTAGCTTCACTCCTGTAGCTGTGGTTACAAGGTCAGTCTATCAAACGTGGGCTATAAATAGCATTTCTGAATTTGATCTTGCCTTTGCAATGAAGTTCCTGGCCAACTCCATGCCCTCAGAAGGTATTTGGTTTCATTACAAATATGAGATAGTTCATAAGGGCTCACAGAGGGAAACCCTCCAGTGATCTCCACAAAATTGACATTTGTTGGTAAATTCAGTCCCATCTATCGCTGAATGTTTCTGATTTCTGTTGCATCACTGACTTTTATTTGGTATTTCCAGACATGAGGCAGAATGGGCAATTTCGTGGCCAGCAGGTTTGCGCATTGCTGTGTTGCCATCAAGAGCTACAGAACCACTGGTGAGACACTAGAAAATGCTCAGTAGCCATATATGATTTATCCAAAATGGTTCAAATGGTTCAATATTGATAAGCATTTGAATCATTGATTCATACAACACAGAGTATGGTTGTTCGGCCCATTGTCATCAAACTGGCTCTTTTGTATTGCTATCCAATCACTCTCTGTTCCTGTGACAATCTTCCATAGACCTGCAAATACTTTTCAGGATCTTCAAAAGTTGCCCCATGGCATAGATCCATAAATAGATTTAAATGTTTCTCACTATGATTACAATACAAAGGAAACTTGACATGAATATGATTCTGAGAAATCATGAGTTGTGGTTGAGGACCAGAATTTGGGGAGGGAGCTTTACTGTCTAAACTATAATATAATTGGTCAAAATATTTGACTACGCAACCAGTAAAGCATGACATGTTCTTTTGATGTTCATTCTGACCAGTACTTGCAATTTTAGACTATGTCTGACAAAGGGACATATAGTCATACAGCATAAAAACAGATCCTTCGGTCCAACTCATCTATACTAGATATCCTAAACTGATATAGTCTCATTTGCCAGTACTTGGCCCATATCCCTCTAAACCCTTCCTATTCATATATCCATCCAGATGCCTTTTAAATTATGTAATTGTACCAGCCTCCACCATTTCCTTTGGCAGCTGGTTCCATACACGCACCACTCTCTGTGTGAAAGAGTTTCCCTTCAGGTCCCTTTTCAGTCTTTCCCCTCTCACTTCAAACCTATGTCTTCTCGTCCTGGACTCCCCAACCCTGGGAAAAAGACCTTGGCTAGTCACCCTAGCCATGCCCCTCATGATTTTGTAAACCTCCAGGGACAAGTACAAGAATGGTAATGCATTTTTTTTTAATGACGACACTTGCAAATTCTGGTGGCATTCATTAGGACAATCTTTAAAATATAAGATTTGGAGTTACAGCTTGGCTCATAAGATCAACCTGTTAAAAAATATAGAGAGGAGGCGCTCTATTCAGGGTCACACATCCCCTTCTGAGTCAATTCAGCAACTTGAATGGGTTGAGACTGTGACTGTTCCAGACTAAACTGGGGAAATCTTCCCATGGGTGAAACAACAGCCAATCAGTAGGAGGTATTCAAAAATACTTTAATGTGATACAAAACCAATTGTACCCCGAACGGGTAAGAGCCTGTCATAAAGAAAATAACCAGGGATAACTGAACAGCTTACAGATGACACAAAACTAAAAGGAAAAACACACAATTGTAAAATAGCTCAGAGCTTTGTGAATGGGCGATTTATAATGAACAACGAAGGATGACAAAAAGAAGGAGTTACAAAAATGAATCATGAAAGAAACTTGCAAGTAATATCAAAGTCAATATGAAAATTCATTATTAGGTTGTAATAAGGAAAAGTGTGTTGTTAAGAGCAATGTGCTTCTTCAAGTTTAATAAATGGTGACAGGAAATGAAAATTTTAAAAATTATGGATATAATAAAGCAGTTTTTTCCATTGATCATTACAGTGGAGAAAGAGGCTATTATGTTTCAAGTAAGTTAATATTGAATCAGGAATGAGGACTCAGCAAAATTAACATAAGCAATTAGTAAAGAAACCAATGGCACTAAAGAGTTAGAAATTCTCAGGACTAGATGGTTTTCACCTTTGAGATTTAAAGAAAGTCGGTATGGATACTCCAAGAATGATCTTCTAAAGTTCTTCAGATTCAGAATCTGCTCCTTTAGGCGGTAAAGTGCAAATAACACTCTGTTATTAAAGATTAAGGGTGAGAGAGGGCAACAGGGATATATAGGTCAAAGACAAATCTGAAAAGGAAACAAAACGTGACAGAAAAAGTCAATAGGTCTGGCAGCGTGCGCAGAGAGAAATAGAGTTAACATTGCAGATCAGGGAGTCGTTCATGAGAACTTTAGCATTAATGAACTCATAGTTCTAGGCTATTAATTTTAATACTTATCAATTAATAATTCTAACTTCTCCAACTGGGAAATTGCTATGCTCTACATTAACGGTAAGATGACTCAATTAAAGTTTTCAGCTGATCAGGAAGAGCCAAAATTTGTGAAGTATTGATCCATTATAGATTTTAGTTATCTTTTGTTTGCCCAATATTTGAAGAAGAAATCATACTTTAGATTTGGAAGGATAAGATCTGGTTTGATTATAACTTGCCATGCTGTTTGATAAGACTACCTTGACTGTTGTTAAGAGAAATACAAACTTGACACCGAAGGATACGAGTAGGAAAGTCTTACTGCAGGGTCCAGGTGAAACAACATCTGGAGTACAGTGAGCAGTTTTGGTCCCCTTATTTAAGGAAAGATATCATTTAATTGGAGGCAATTCAGAGAAGGTTCATGAGGATGATCCCTCGTATGGAGGGATTATCTTTGAGCAAAGATTAAACAGGTTGGGACTCAACTCACTGGAGTTTAGAGGAATGAGAGATCACCTCATTGAAACCTACAGGATTCTGAACGGGCTTGATACAGTAAATGCTGAAAACATTCCCCTCATGGGAGAGTCTGATATCAGAGGGCAAAGTCTCAGAATATAGGTGCACCAATTTAAGACTGAGGGGAGGAAGAATTTCTACCCTCAAAGGGTTGAGAATCTTTAGAACTCCTTGCCAGAAAGTCCTTGCATTTGTTGAGAGTTGAGAGAGATAAATTTGTGATCAGTAGGGGAATCAAGAATTACAGGGAAAGAGCAACAAAATAAACATGAGGAATGCCAGATCAGCCATGATCCAGTTGAAAGGCAGAGTTGGTTTGATGGGTCAAATGGAGTACTCCTGTTCCTATTTCTTATGGTCTTATGGTCTTATGGTCACTTTAGTGCAGCCATAGAGTTGACCCCTCCTGAATACTTACCCCACATACTTTGGTCCCTGGCTAATTAGTTCCTAGGTCTTTCAACCAATGCAACAAAAAAAACCATGCCTAATGATCATAATTACATTTTTGAAGAGGTGACCAAATTTAGCAGAAAGTGAATGTCTAATATTCAATGGGTTTCTAAAGTTTTTCATAAGAGACAGTTAAAGTTTAAGCTCATGGAATTGAAGGCAAATGATTGACCTGATCAGGAATGTGATTGAGCAGCAGGAGACAAGGAATAGAGATGATTGGCAGTAAGTAACCAGCAGCATTCCACAGGATTTTGTGTTACGACTTTAACAACTAATTTAGATAATGGTACAGGGCCACAAATCCAAGCGTGTTGATATCGCAAAGAAAGTTGACATTATAAGCAATGTTTGCAATGAGATACTAATGAATTAAGTGAATGAGCAACATGGTGACCAATAGGTTTTGCTACAGGTAAAGGTTGGCTCATTGACTTTATTAGAATGATATCTGGAATCCTAAATTAAATGGTGGAGTGACAGTATACAAACTAGGTTTTACTTGCTGAAATTTAGAAGGCGATTTCATTGAAATGTTCAAGATATGCAGAAGAACAGAATAAAGGATAGAGCAAGTGGAGGAAGTATTTCCCCCTGTTAGAAATCTAGGACCAGAGGAAATGGTTTAGGGGCACATACTTCAAAAGTTGCTTCCACCTACAAAGAGTGAGAAAAGTCTGAATTCCTCCTTTGCAAACTGATGGTTGGTTAGTCTCAAATTTAAAATCTGAGATTGCTAGATTTCTGCCAACCAGAAGTATTAACGGATATAGGTCTATCAAGTCAGCATGAACGATGGAACAGATAGGTAAACAGCCTCTTCTGGGTCCTATGTTTTCCATCTCTTCTGAAAAGTAAATATTGTCATGTAAAATATTGTACATAGTAAAATTAATCCATACAAGACACTGTGGAAAAACAGATTTATGAGCCCATCCATGTCTTTGTAATACATATCATGTGTTAAATGGGTTCTTTGGATGGGCTTAACATTTTAATTTCCTGCCTTAATTATTCATTTGAATTGTGCTTTGAAGATGATGGAAAAGTAACAATGTACTGAGGAAAATAGACCAATTACAACTGCAGATCAATGTTTGTCTTTATTTCATGTGTGATATATTTATGTTTAAAAATATTTGATGTTACTGTTGCTTATGCAATAATACAAAAGGGTCTGTAGAACACTAAATGTTAAGCTACACCATCTGATCTGAAGTTGTATAGGCAGTACATAATATTGGATTCAATTAGTGTGCCCTTAAATTTGATTCTCATCCTAGAATTATACATTCACTTCATCATACCTCTGCTGGCTGTTTGGTCTATCTAACTCATGCACTCTTCTCCTATATCCCTACAAGTTATTCCCTTTGAAGTATTTATCTGATTATGGTTAGGTGAAGAATACATTTACTCATAATTTGTGATCATCGTTTTGTGCACAAGACTGGACGTTCTATCAATTTTCAGCCAAAACTTAATTGAGTGGAAAACAGCAAGACGGTGAACTAAGTTTCAAAAGGAAATCAGATAAATATTTGAAGGTGAATAACTTGTAGGGATATAGGAGGAGAAGAGTGCATGAGTTAGATTGTTCTTTCAAACAGCCAGCAGAAGTATGATGAAGTGAATGTATAATTCTAGGATGAGAGTCAAATTTAAGGGCACACTAATTGAATCCAATATTATGTACTGCCTACACAACGTCAGATCAGATGGTGTTGCTCAGTATACAATATTTTATAGACCCTGTTGTGTTATTACAAAAACAACAAGAGCGTCAAATATTTTAAAATACAAATATAATCACACATGAACTATAAGCAAACATTGATCTGCAGTTGCAATAGATCTATTTTCCTCAGTACATTGTTACTTTTCCATCATCTTCAAAGCATTAATCAAATGAATAATTAAGGCAGGAAATTAAAATGTTAAGCCCATCCAAAGAACAGCTGGTAGTTACCCATTTAACACATGATATGTATTACAATGACATGGATGGGACTTATGATATGGGCTCATAAATCTGTTCTTCCACAGTGTCTTACATGGATTAATTTTACAATGTACAATCCACTTATAATTATATCAAGATGCATTTGCCTTTTACAATATTTTGTGGTTTGTCATCAAATCACACAACTATACATTCCTACAAATGTATAAATTTGGAGCAGAAGTTGGCTATTCAGCCCCTCGTACCTACTCTGCCATTCCAAAAGATGACGGATCCATTGTTATTTTGAATTGCACATTGTGATGAAGGGCTTTTGCCCGAAACGTCAATTTTGCCTGTCCTCGGATGCTGCCTGAATTGCTGTGCTCTTCCAGCACCACTGATCCAGAATCTGGTTTCCAGCATCTGCAGTCATTGTTTTTACCACATTGCCACCCAAGTCTGACAGATTTTTGTTAGGCAATGGAATGAAAAATTAACTATTCCTATCTTGAAATATTTTGATGACCAAGCTTTTCCCACCTTGACGTAGAGTTCCAAACTTGCAAAACCCTCTGAAAAGAAGTCTCATCTCTATCCTAAAAGGGTGATCACTATTTTTAAAAGAACATCCCCTAGTTCTGGACTCACCCACAGGAGGAAAATTGTTTCCACATCCACCTTGTCAAGACCATTCAGGATATTATATACTTCAATCAAGTTGGCCATCACTCTCATAAATTTCAATGAAAGCAAGACCAGCCTGTCCAACCTTACTTTATAAGACAACCCTCTCATTCCAGTGCTTAAAGCAGTAACCTCTGCTGAACCACAACCACTGCACTTACATGCTTTCTTCAATAAGGAGACCAAAAGGAGGGTGGCGTGGTGGCTCAGTGGTTAGCACTGCAGCCTCACAGCACCAGCGACCTGGGTTTGATTCCCGCCTTGGGTGACTGTTTGTGTTGAGTTTGCACAGTCTCCCAGTTTCCTACCACAATCTAAAGGTCAGGTGGGTGGGCCATGCTAAATTGCTCATAATGTTAGGTGCATTAGTCAGAGGGAAATGGGTCTGGATGGGTTACTTTTTGGAATGTGGGTGTGGACTTGTTGGGCCGAAGGGCCTGTTTCCACACTGTAGGTATTCTAATCTAAAACTGCATCCAACATGGTTTAACCAGTGCCTGTAGAACTGATGCATATGCTCAATCTCCTCATAATAAAGGATAATTTTCCATTCATCTTCTTAATCTCCCACTGTACTGACATAACTAACATTTTGTGACATTTTTATCCTTTCATGAGATGTGCACATTACTAGCTGGCATGTGCATTGCTGCCCTTGAGAAGGTGGTGGTAAGCTGCCTTCTTGAACCACTGCAGACCATGTGCTGTAGGTAGACCCATTAGGGAGGGAATTCCCAGATCCTGACTCAGTAACGCTGAAGGAACAGTGGTATATTTCCCAATCAGGATGATGAGGGGCTTGGAGAGCAACTTGCAGGTGATGGTGTGCTAATTAGTCTACTGCCGTTGACCTTCCAGATAGTAGGTGCTGTATGAGGAGCTTTAGTGAATTTCTGCATCATGGTACACACTACTGCCACTGAGCATCAGCAGTGGAGTGAGTGAATGATCATTCTGCAACTCAGAATTCTAGGAGAAAGTGAAGATTGCAGTTCCTTGAAATCAGAGTCGAAAATTGTGGTGCTGGAAAAGCACAGAAGGTCAAACAGCATCCAAGGAGCATAAGTCTTTCAGCAGGAATGTGGGATGGGGGCATTGAGATATAAATAGGAAGATGGGCATGGGGCTGGGGGAAGGTAGCTGGGAAAGTGATAGGTCGATGCATGTGGGGGGTGATGGTGATAGGTCAGAGGGGAGGGTGGAGCGGATGGGTGGGAAGCAAGATGGATAGGTGGGACAGGTCAAGGGGGCAGTGCCGATTAGTGGGTTGGATCTGGGATGAGGTGGCATGAGGGGAGATGAGGAAACTGGTGAAATCGACTTTGATGCCGTGTGGTTGGAGGGTCCCGGGTGGAAAATGAGGTGTTCTTCCTCCAGGCCTTGGGTGGCTTGGATTTGGCAGTGGAGGAAACCCAGGATTTGCATGTCCTTGGTGGAGTGGGAGGGGGAGTTGAAGTGGTCAGCCACAGGGCAGTGGGGTTGTTTGGTGCATGTGTCTCAGAGATGTTCCCTGAAATATTCCATGAGTTGGCATCCTGTCTCCCCAGTGTAGAGGTGACCATTTTGAGAGGAATGGATACAGTAGATGAGATGGGTGGATGTGCAGGAAAATCTCTGTCCAATGTGAAAAGATCCTTTGGGGCCTTGGATGGTGGCAAGTAGGGAAGTGTGGGCATAGGTTTTACACTTCTTGCGCCGGCAAGGGAAGGTGCCGGCAGTGGAGGGTGGGTTGGTGGGCGGTGTGGACCTAACAATGGAGTCGCAGAGAGAATGATCTCTGTGAAACGCTGATGGGTGGGGACGGAAATATATCTCTGGTGGTGAGGTCAGATTGTAGATGTCGGAATTGGCGGAGGATACTGCGATGTATCCAAAGATTATTGGAATGGAAGGTATGGACCAGGGGGATTCTATGCTCCATTGATATAATTCATACAATGGGGTTCTCTGCTTTTGATTGTGCAGACTACTATATACTCCACATTGATCGAAGTCTTGAACAATCCATCAGTTTTAGTTCAGTGCAGATTTTAACTTGTGTGACACCTCAAGTTAGCTTGAGTTTGATTTTGCTATTATTTTTCATAAGCTACTGGAGAAAAACAAGAGATAAAAGATTTGCATTCATCAGCATTCCAGTTGTTAAAAAGAAATGAGGGTGAGAAAAAATGTCAAGCAATTTCATTTTTAAGTGAAGGCTTTGTGTTACTTGAGTTGGTTCAATAAAACCCACATTTGCTAAGATCCCCATCGCCTTTCCCTGACAATAAACATTAAATACAGCCATGGAAACAGTGTGCTCATTTCACAGATATGATGATTTCATTCTTCATATGAACTGTCCTCGTGATCTTTCCACTAGTGAATGCAATTTGTGACATGATCCATTATGATAGCATTTAAGAATGCCAAAACACATTTCACCTTACAAACCTCACAAGTACTAGTGAATGAGGTATTCTGACCGTCCGTCCACCCCCACCCCATCCAACTCCCTCAGCTTAGTAAAAGATATCTGCGTAGGAATTCAACATTATGCCAAAAAGGTGAAAGGGATATCTGTATTTCACCCCAAAGACATCTGACCCTGGCTATACTGCAAGGTATGTATTTTTGGGCAATCTGTCTTTCAAAAGGACACTCGTAGGGTAGAAGGAGTCAGAGAGAAACAGTGACTGCTGTTTTCCTTTGAGAAAGGTAGACTATAGGGGCTTAATTCACTCTTCAAAAGATTGAAATCACAAAGATGTTAAAGGACAAGAGGTGAAATCAGATGCAGAGAGTTCTGATTTGAGGTCAATGGGCTCAACACATTACAGCTCAGAATATTTCTTTTTCTTATGCTGTGGTGTGGAACAGAATTTTAATGAAAGTATTTCATGCTAAGTCACTTGATTTATCCAAAAATATTGTGCAGGGATATATTTTGAAATATACTGAAGGTGACAGACTGGCACACAGATTGAGATGATGTGCTATGACACATAATGTTTCCTGTGTTACTGGTAGTTAGAAATGAAGATTGTCTGGAAGGCAGCAGGCTAGGTTAAATTGTGGAAATTTGGGAATGAATGGATGTTCTGGGGGTTACCTTACTTTCAAAGGGAATCAAAATGAACTAAAAACAGGAGAAGTGCAATAAAAATCCAACAGATATTGAATCTGTTACAAAGACGACCTGTATATGTGACACTAAAATGGATAGATGTGACAGATGCATATGAATTTCTGAGGTAAACCACCTGAATTTCTAAGGTAGACCACCTAAATTTGATTTGCATCATTTTACAATTTACAGAGCTCAGCAAGAATCTTTTTTTTATCTCTCACGGTAAAATACATGGCTAATATTTTGCAGGTGACTAAATATTAGCATTACCCTGAGTGAGAAATAAGATCAGGTTCACTTGAAATCCTACTCTTTGTGTAAATTGGAAATGAAAAGCCAATGAATATTTGTAACTTAAGAGTAAGCAATTCTATGTTGGGGTGGATGGGACATCATCATATTAAATGTTTCTTAAGGAGCTTGTTAGTCCCCTTACTGTTCCCATCCATCACCAGTCATGTTATTGTCCAACCTGCAGGATTAAGTCCATTCTAGGGGGATATTGTGCACACAGTAGAGTAAGATCGCAAAGAACTCTGTATCACCGTGTTTTTAAAGTGTTTTTGATGTGTCCATTCGATTTGTTCTGTTATGAAACTTATTGCCTTCCTTTTAATGAGTATTTTACCAAATGTTAAACAGAACAAGGCTAGATCTTTATCATTTGTACAAAGCAAGACACAGATCTTTTTCTCATTGGCAAATTGCAGGTTGCAGCATTACTGATGTCTGCCTCTTAAATTTTAACCAATATCTCTGATGATTCTCTTTCTACCCTTTCAGAAGAACTGAAAGTGAAGTTAGTCAAATGTCCCTTTAAAGGGATACTGAAGCAAACGTTAAGTCTTTAAAGGAAATAAACAATGATTAAGTTAAAATTTTAGTCCCAGGAGTCATGATGCATTCCAGCCTTTGCAGTACCTACTGGTCAGTGAGGCGTCAAGCATGTCAGTGGACACCTAATGATGTCTCTCCAGGCACATCCAAGAACGAGTGTAACCAGTGAAGACAGACAGGCGACCAAGTCTAATAATATCTTCCATGGCACACTGCCTGTGCCTAGCTTTCAGAGGCCCACCCAAGTGCAAGGGCACAAGAAGATCCTCTGACTTGCTTGCCCCTCTCTGTACACAGTGACAAAAGATTAGGAGTGTGTGGCTGAAGTTCAGCCAACATTTGAAGAGCAGCTCCTTAAGTTTGGGCTTTCTTCATTTGTATTATCAGTGCTGAATCAATCATCTTGATAGCCTTGCATCTTGAACAGCATATTCAAACAATCATTAATCTGAATCGTCTCTCAAACACATGGACTGCAGCACTAACTTCATTCTGGGCATCAAGGGAATTACTCCATTTTGAACCTTTACAATCATGTACTCATAAATCAACTATATTGCTCCAAACCCAATTATTCGATTCTGATGTTGTAGATGCTCCAAAAATTTTCTATCATTATAATTGTCAAAATTGTCAAAGTTTATACTATGAGTAATTATCTGCATTCAAATTGATCCTGGAAATGATTTCCACTTTCCAGTTAGATGCAACAATAAGCGATTGCTTTTAAGCAATGGCAGGTATAGTTTAGTTGGGAGTGCAATTTTCTTAGAATGGTGTGGGTTCAGTCTTAGCGATTTGAGCACAATATCTCAACTAACATTTCAATGAAATACTGAGGGTCAGCTGTACTTTTGGAGGTGCAACTTCTTAGTTGAGAGGGTCAATTGAGGCCCTGTTTGTTGTCTCAGGTGTCTGCAGACTGACACATTCTGAGGTCAAGAACTATGTGCTGAGAGATGCAATAAAGCTTGGGACTGCTACTGCCAAGGCACAGTGGAGAAAGATCACCGTCTGAGGTCTTCCTGCTGAAGTTAAATGGGGGTCCATTCAGTTATAGGACCCCGGCCAGTGCCTCAAGTACATGTAAATATAATCCTGTAAAAGTAAGAGATGCCTTTGGTTTGTTTGGACAGTGCCAATCTCCAACATCTGATTGTTTCCTTGATATGCAACTGTACGGAACTGAACTGTGCTTGTGACTATGTATACTGTTATGATATTTTTACGAATAAAGTACGTTCTTGAAATAAAAAAGGTATCTGTAGAAGATCCCATTGCAATTATTCCCCAGTGACTTATCCAAAATATATCCTTAATCAACATCATTGAAACAGATTATCACATGGCTGTGTACAAATTAGTTGTATTTCCTGCAGTGCTACCGTGAATGTACAATGCATTCACATTGAAGTGCTTTGCAATATCCTGATGTTATAACATACACAAAATAGTTGTTCCCCTTTTCAATACTTACGTCCAAATTCATATGGAAAGGACAGTCAGGTGGGTAGGATATCAAAAAGACCTGAGCACCTTTTAACAAATGACGTCTATGCTGCCTGCCTTCAACATTTTCTCCTTCTATTTCAGCTTCTCAGCATTTGCATTTTACTATCTTTTTAGTTCTTCTGAATTTTAAACGTAAGTCTTTCGATTGCTAGACAATTCATCAGTCCACAAAATGTGTCTTACCTGGAGAATGGTGACTTTTGATTCCATTTTCTCAGGAAGGGAGTGCCACAAGCTTAATCCATCAACAAAAAGACAGCTATGCCTATCATAGCATTCAGATATTTCTTAAATACATTCTTGCCTGAAGAATCTGATTTGGAAGTCCGTTTCACACTTCGAGCAATGTGTTAAGAAGTTTAGCTGTGATGGGAGAAACTGATACTTGGGAATAGAACTAATAATTTTTACCACTACATCAAATCTCTGAAAATCACAAGATCTCCTTTGGGATGTTTAACTATCTCCATTTAAGTAATATCAAATACAAATTGTCCTACAATTTGTAAGACAATTAAATCAATTATAATAATTTGGATCCTATCACCGAGTGCCATTTTCAATAAAAGTATACATTGCAGTCCTTGATTTCTATGCGATAAACTTGCCTGGAAAATCCAAAGTATCTCAATAATATTAATAATTCAATCTTTAATCCAGCAAGACATATCAGTATTAAATTTAGATTTCATACTAATCATTTTCATTGTTTCATGAAAAAAAAGTGTTCACAATTAAAAATGTAACAAGTCTGCTACATACAGCTTTGAAATTCAAATCATTTCAAAATATTTAAAAATAAATGGAACTCATTTCCAAACACAGATCCACATCACATTGTGTCTTATGTTTCATTTTTTTAATTTTTATGTTTTTTGCAAAGTTGAACTGAATTGAAAAGAGTAATTGATGCAAACCAAATGTGGAAGATGATCTTAATTTCTTTGCACGTGTTATTTAATCATTCCACCTAAGTTCAGATTCACTCCTTATTCCAACCCTCGATTCACTCTCACCACAACACTTTATCCAAATCTCTGCAATGGGTGAGTTCAAACCAATACCATATTACCAATGTGCAGCAATCTCCATTCATTATAATTACAGCTACCCAGAAACTTTTCAGGGACAGCCAAGCAGTAAGTTCCAGTGTTCAAAGAGTTTGTTCCAACACCATACACTAATCTGTGGTGTCTGAGCAGGTCAAACTGCAACAAAGCTCTTCAATCACTTAGAGTGAAGGATCCTCACTCAAACAGCAAGTCTGGATAGTAGCAGAGGGAGATTATATTGGTAGAAGAGATGGGTTTTGAACCACCAGGTTTTCTGAAGTTCTGTGATCTACTCCGGACACAGCTTTTATCTTTTGTCCTGATTATGTCCCCCACCCAGCAGTTAGTCTGATTGACAGGTTGTAGTTAAGTAGGGAGCATTCGAGAGCAGGGAGTAAAGCTAGTTAGGTACTAACCATGATATAGGCAGTTTAATCCCAGTAGGGAATCAAACTTTTCACCTCAGGGACCTTTGTAAGGCTTGGGATTTTTTGATGGAAATACTCCTGATCCAGAAATAGTGTTGCTATGATACTTAAATTCTCAAGCTTCAGAAACCACACCATCCACTGGATAACCTGTAAAAGAGGTTAAGTTAGAGGACTTGCTGTATCCTACTTGGAAGAGGGTTTTTGGGCAAACCTTTGCCTCACCTCTGAAAAACCTAGAGTAGACAGGATGGAGTAGGGATTCAAATTATTGAAAATTTTAACATCTGACCTAATACCGACTCTCAGATTTTGATGTGTTAAGATTCTGTGGCCCTGCCCTACAGACTTTAATCCAGGAACTAAAAGCAAAAGAATGTAAATTCAACTTAATTGATTGGAAAATCATATTGAGAAAACAAAATAAGAGAAGGGAAATAAAGATAAAATTGAGAGAGAGTGAAATAGAAGCAACAAAAAAATAGAAAAAGTATTAACAATATCCAATACTCAATACGTTTTGAAGGAAAGAGAGTTTACACTTGTAAAATCAAATATTTGGTGCTTGATGACAATCTATATCTCTTTGGGCAAAAGCTCTACTTTTGTCACACTGTGTTTACACCATTAAATGAGCTAAAATCAGCCCAACTGGTTATTTGCTAGTAAAATGGATGCAAGAGTCCTAACATCTTTTCTTCCATATTTACTAGGTAACTGGTTAGTAAATATAGCAAGTTTACGTCATTGTAAGGATTTCAATATGGAAACTTTTGGTAATGTACTGCTAGAGCACAGCCTGTGGAGAATTAGGGAAATCAGGACAGCAATACTCTGATTTATGTGTTTAGTTGAGTGTGGGAGGACACCGAAAGTTGCTGTACAATTTATTTCATGATAGTGGTGGGTAATGGGAGCCTCAGCCATTATAATGCTGCAGTGTACATAGGACCAGTCATTTCTATCTGAATTTGTTTCACAGTTTTTGGTGTGCTAAAGAGGAGCTTTTGCCCAGAGAGACATACATTTCCTCGGATAAACTGACAGTAAAATCCTTTACATAGAGTTCCTACATTGGGAAGTAGGCCATTCAGCCAATGAGTCCATACTGACCCTCCAAAGAGATTCCCGCCCAGACCCATCCCCATAACCCTGCATTTCTCATGGCTAATCCATCTTGCCTACACATCTCTGTGACACTATGGGCAATTTAGTATGACAAATACACCTAATCTGCATATCTTTGGACAGTGGGAGGAAACCAGTGCACCCAGAGGGATCCCACACAGACACAGGGAGAATGTGCAAACTCCACAGTCATCCTAGGCTGGAATTGAACCCAGCGTCCCTGGTACCGTGAAGCCACCGTGCCACACATAACATCATATAGGTAACAGTGCATTGATACCCCAGGCAGCAGGAAGGTGGTGGTGCAAATTGCACTGTTAGCAGCTTGTAGCCTTGTTTACTCTGGAGAATCTATGCAGTTCTATTTTGTGTTACTAGAAACAGTGCAATGCGAACAAATTACCCTTACCCTATTTTATATAGACTATCAAATTCGCCACAGTATAGCTCAACATTAATGGGCCCCTAGAATGTCTTGATGCAGATAGGAATCAAACTACAGGTTCTTCAAAAGACTCAGATACTTCATCGTTAATCCAATTTCAAACACACAGATGGAACTGTGTTTCCATTTCATGTTGTATTAGACTTTCTGGGAGTCTATGGGCCCAAATTCAGCTTAGTTACTTTGTCCACAATAGCTTTACTATCTGACTCAGGAAAACAATTGTTTGATCTTCAAAAGGTGAAGACAGCCTTATAGCTCATCAGCTTTTATGTGGTCTTCGCTCTATATTTTACCAAAGATGACCTGCTGAATAATAGGGTTTCCTGATTAATTTTTCCATGCAATTAGATATCACAAAATACATTGCCAAGATTTTAATGAGAAAAGGTGCAGGGACTTCTGGTTCTGTTTTTCTCACTACTGAAAGGAAAGACTAGTCCATACATTATTTTTAAGGCTCATCTTTGAACTGCATCCCTATAGTTATTTTTGTATGTTGAATAAATCTGATTAAATAGGACAGCCTTTATAAATTTCTTTGATACTGTACTATTACTTGCCTTTGGGGCGTGTGAGAAAATTTGGCAGGCTTCCCAGAAATATTACTTTAAGGATTTAGAGTTAAAATTTGCCATGCTAACTCATGCATGGGAAAGATTAACAATGCAGGTTTCATGTCATAAGGCCCGTTTATTGGAGGCTTGCCTTGAACACTAGTTATTGACAGTATTAGGCAAAAGTGAGGACTGCAGATGCTGGAAACCAGAGTCTAGATTAGAGTGGTGCTGGAAAAGCACAGCAGGTCAGGCAGCATCCAAGGGGTAGGAAAACAATGTTTTGGGCAAAAGCCCTTCATCAGGAATGATTCCTGCTCCTCGGATACTTATGACAGTATTGCAATTTGAGGAATTTGCAACACTGTTTGCACTGCAGTTAGGAAAAATTGCTATGTTGTTATGAGTACTGGGACTAGGGTAGGCTACTGTCCTCTGATCTTGGGCATAGCTCTTAAACTTCTACAGTTATTATAGCTGTCACAAAACCAGAGTAACAAAATTGTGTCATCATTACTTACAGGAGAAATAGCCTCAAAAAAAAAAGCTTTTTTCTGAATCATACGGGAAGCAGGAATTGACATGTTTTATGCAGAGAATGTGGCAGAATGATAACATCATTGGAACAGCAATCCAGAAGTCCAGGCTAGATCCCTGGGGACCTGGGTTCAGATCCCTCCAAGTCAGAATATATAAGGCAGAAATGAATTTTAAAGCAGGAATGGTGACCGTGAAATGAGCATAAAGGCTGGTTTATTAATCTCTTGACTCAGTCTGGGCTACATGTGACCCCAGAACTCTTAATTGCCCTCTGAAAAGGCTGAGCAAGTCACTCAGTGCAACAAAGGCAGGTCGTGCTCATGATGCCCACACCTTATGAGAGAATAAATGATTGATCATGTTGCATTAGTGTGAAGAAGGTAAAACAATCAAAAGTTTACTTTGCTGTGTTCCAACAATCAAAGGATCAGTGTCCAGCATCAAAACTATCAAAGTGAACAAATAAAGGAAACATGCAATATCCTTATCTGCACATTTCTCTGTGAAAGAGAGAAGGATTTGATTGTAGTACAATATAAATGTGATACATGTTAATGAGATGAGCAGCATTAGGTGGAAGATCAGGTTCAGAAAGGGTATGTGGTAATGATACAGCAGCATGGATGGGCTTTACCATGTTGACTAAATTAAGTTAAAAATCACACAACTGCAGGTTATAGTCCAACAAGTTTATTTGGAAGAACGCCAGAGAACAGAGGTAGCTGGGTAACAGTTAGAGGTGGGAAGAGGAGGAAGCAGGCAGCGCAGGGATCCCCTGTGGTCGTTCCCCTAAACAATAGGTATACCGCTTTGGATAATGTTGGGGTAGCAGGGGTAAGCTGCAGTGACCGGGTCTGTGACGCGAGGTCTGGCTCTGAGACTCAGAAGGGAAAGGGGGAGAGGAGGAGAGCGCTAACCGCTTTGGATAATGTTGGGGTAGCAGGGGTAAGCTGCAGTGACCGGGTCTGTGACGCGAGGTCTGGCTCTGAGACTCAGAAGGGAAAGGGGGAGAGGAGGAGAGCGCTAGTTATAGGAGACTCTCTAGTTAGAGGGACGGACAGGCGGTTCTGTGGACATGGGCGAGACTCACGGATGGTTTGTTGCCTCCCGGGTGCCAGGGTCCGAGAC
>NC_057733.1:13714542-13728806 GCF_004010195.1 Chiloscyllium plagiosum
GGGGAGATGTCAGGGGTGGGTTCTTTACCCAGAGAGTGGTGGGGGCCTGGAATGCGCTGCCTGTGAGAGTGGTAGAGTCAGAATCTTTGGTGACCTTTAAGCGGCAATTGGATAGGTACATGGATGGGTGCTTAAGCTAGGACAAATATTCGGCACAACATCGTGGGCCGAAGGGCCTGTTCTGTGCTGTATTGTTCTATCTAACTAGCTCTCAGAACGTTTCTCCTTCATCAGCTAGCTGTGGAGCAGGATCATAGGACACAGAATTTATAGCAAAAGATTACGGTATCACACAATTGAAGCAATATATTGAACAAACCTAGATTGTTATTAAGTCTTTCGTCTTTTAGTATGGGTTGCAGGTTTCTAAAAGATGAAAAACTTAACAGCAGTTTAGGTTTGTTCAATATATCACTTCAGTTGCATGACACTGTGATCTTTTGCCATAAATTCTGTGTCCTATGATCCTGCTCCACAGCTACTTGATGAAGGGGCAGTGCTCCGAAAGCTAGTGCTTCCAAATAGACCAGTTGGACTATAACCTGGTAGCGAGTGATTTTTAACTTTGTCTACCCCAGTCCAACACTGGAACCTCCATATCATGACTAAATTAAGAGCCACTTGTTGGAACCACCAGACTGAAAGCATGTTTTATGAAATGGAAAAGATCATTGGTAGATCCCTTATGCCACAGAGTAATTCAGCACGGAAACAGACGCTTGGGTCCAATTTGTCCATGTTGACCAAGTTTTCCAAACCAAACTAGTCCCATTTATCTGCATTTAGTCCATATCCCTCTAAATCTTTCCTACTCATATATCTGTCCAAATTTCTTTGAAATGTCGCAACTGTACCTGCATCTACGATTTCCTCTGGCAGCTCATTCCACCTACGAACCACCCGTGTATGAAAAAGTTGCCCCTCAGGTCCCTTTTAAATCTTTCTCCTCTCACCATAAAAATATGCTCTCTAGTTTTGAAATCCACTACCTTAGAAGACCTTTACTATTCCCCTCAATATTTAAAAAAAAACTTCTATAAGGTCACCCCTTAACCTCCTACACTGCAGGGAAAAGGAAATCCCAGCCTTACAACCCTCTCCTTGTAACTCCTCCCAACTCCTTTACTCAATGGTATTAGCAAAGAAAGCACGTGTGCCAAATGCCTTCTTAACCATCCTGTCGACCTGTGATGCAACCTTCAAAAAACTAAATACCTGAATCCTTAGGTCTCTTTGTTCAACACTCTCTGGGGCCCTACCATTAACTGAACGAGTCCTTTGATCATCTTACCAAAATGCAACATCTTGCATTCATCCAAATTAAACTCCATCTGCCACTCCTCAGCCCATTGGCCCAATCGATCCCTTTGCAAACTTAGATAATCTTCTACATTGTCCACTGGACTGCCAATTTTGGCATTATCCGCAAACTTACTAACAATGTCTACGAAATTCTCATCCAAATCATTTCTATAAATCACAAACAACAGTGGACCCAGCACCGATCCATGCAGAACACTGCTGGTCACAGGCCTCCAGTCCAAAAAACAACCCTCCACCACCACCCTCTGTCTCCAATTGACAAGCTCTCCCTGAATCCCATATGATCTCACTTTACTAATCAGTCTACCGTGTGGAACTTTAAAATCATTTGATACAAGTTTTCACAAGTACCAAAACATGTTGCATTACAAAATGCATGTTGTTTGGAGGCACAGCTAACCACAAAAATCTAAATTGGAAGAGAGATGTTTAATGGCAGAGCCAGGTGCATTTGGAGATAATCGCTTCACTGGAATCGATTTGAAGTGAGTTAATTGGGAATCTGTCAATGGATTAATGTTCTCTTTCTGACTGAGAAAATTAGTCTCAACTTGTTCAGTTATCCTGATGGTTACAGCTCCTGGCATCATTCTTAGAAACCATTTTTGAACTGTTTCCTTCCTCCATGTCTTGTTAGCATGGGTAACACAAAATCTGAAAAATATATATTACAATTTTGGATAAAAACAGCACATTTGAGTAGAAAGGCCAAGTCAGTTCTGTCACCCAGCCTGCATTATAAAGCATATTTTAAAGCACATGGCAATTTTGAATGGAGTGATTTTGAAAATGTCTCACACCACCCCAGCCCTTTCCTCTGCCCTGACTCACTTCTCTGAATGAAATATTTTTTAGTTAACTTAGTTTACTGAATAAACCTGAACTTAGTTGGATAATTGCTAATCTATCTGCGCTCTTTATGTGATCTGAAACTTTCACACATTGGCAGCTCAAAAATGAGTCTCTAAAGGCTATTGAGTTCACTCAACTCTTATCTGAATTGTCCAGTGACCATATGACTTGATATGCAAGGATGTCAACCATTATTTACGTTTTGACCTATTGCTCATCTTTCATATTTGGATGCAAAAACAAAGAACTAAAAGCAAATAAAGTGCATATTCATCTAATCAATGTACTGCTTTATTACTGAGTTCAGGTGATTTGAATCAGTCAAAATGTGATGAATTCAACAACACAATTTACTCATTAGATATTATCTTTCACAGCAAATAATTTTCTGGTGCTGACCTTTACCTCCAAGTGTCTTGCAGTAAGTTGCTTAAGTGTTGCCAGGTTATTACCATGACTCCTGACAGGTGAGCCTTACTCAGCTGACAGAAATCCCAAAGTAAGCCTTTTGGGCTTAGTAGTAGGAGTCATTAATCTGATATATTCCTCATCACATTCTTATAACTCACAAGTGCTGCACTTGCAACAAGGCCAAGTGCACCATTCCTGATGAAGAGCTTTTGCTTGAAACGTCAATTCTCCTGTTCCTCGGATGCTGCCTGATTGGCTGTGCTTTTCCAGCACCACACTCTCAACAAGGGCAAATGTCCATCTTTCTGAATGCTGCATTATCAAGGATTTAGTCAACACAGAAAAGTAAAGTCGCCATAGTCCTCTCTAACTGCAATTAGAGAGAGGCAGACAACTGGTGGACATTTTTTAACCTGAGGGTCACCATCCCTCTGGTGAGTGGAGAGTTTCAGAAGGAGAATCCTTCATGGTAACCTCAGCCAGTGTGGGAATTGAACCCACGCTGTTGGCATCACTCTGAACAACAAACAAGCCAACTGAATTTTCTTTCAAGAAAGAATAATGTTCTAATTTCCTTCAGAGAAAAATGCAGCTACCGCAGGGAAAGTGTGACACCACTTAAGGATGCAAATTCAGACCGTGTTTCAAAATAATACTTTTTGACATTTCTTTGACAACCATTTCTTGGCACAAATATTATATGACCTTTGGGATGTTGTAGCTCCACCAATTGAAGGCAGTCAAAACTGCAAGAGTGTCGCAAGATAATTTTGAATCCAAGTGCTTTGTCAGTAGATTTGAAAATGCTATGAAATAGGTGATCAGTGAAAGCTTACTGTACTAGCATATAGGGAGCAACAGATGTACACAGCTTCAGTGACAAACACATGTCAGCAAACAAAGCATCCGGACCACAAGACTGAAACATTCTGCTTCATAAAAGACAGATTTTTGGTAAACAGTATAAGACACTACATGTGTCACCACACTGCATACAGATGTATGAGTCAAGAATAATTTGTGGGATACTGCAACAAAATGCCATAATTTAAATTATTTGGAGAGCAGGTAGATGAAAGAGCATTTATCATTTCACCTGTTATTTGTAGAACAGTAAAGATTGTCCATGCATATCTTTTTGTAAACAACAGCAGCTCAAGAAGCCAGCTCACCACCACCTTCTCGAGGGCAACAATAAAACAAGAAATGCTGGCATAGCCGGTGACACCCATATCCCTTGAATGGATAAAACAAAGACAGGCTCCCACTGCTGGTTTATCCTGCTATGTAATTGACTTGTCTTTGACAGTGCCTTTCTGTGACTTGTGTTCCATGTGATTCTGCACCAGTGAACTAAATGTTGGGGCTATTGACTGTATTGTTCTTTGTTTCTGTCAAGAGTTGGTGTTCATGCTCTTTAATCGATTGACAGGATACTCTACCAGAAAATAAATCAATCATTACTACCTTTTATTCTATCTGAGGGCAATGCATTCTTTGTATATAAGTCTCCCTCATGTAATTTAGTGGTTATATAATAAATTGATAATACACATAGCAATAAAACCTGTCATTATTGTTCTTAATTGGATCATTTTATTGACTTATTTATGCATTTCAGTGGCTTATTCTTCAATCAATTTCATGCAGTACATGTGCACCAGTGTTCAAATGTTTTGTACAAAAACAAATATATTCTTTCATAAAATATGCTGAACATTTTGATCAGTAAAGTTGAACTTCAACACGCACATCCCAGAATTCATTATTTGGTTTTGACCCATTGATTGCCTTGTGAGAATTGATTTGAAATTACAGTTTTCTAGACAATTAATAGTCATTAATCTACATAATTAAATGGTGAATTTATAATCTCCAAAACAGTTTTAATATGGAATTGTGCATAGTCTCATGTCATGTTCCAAATACAATCCTTCTGTACATGACAGGACTGGGATAATACAACTTTGGAACTCATCTAATGTGACAACATGATTGTTTCACAAATTGTGTTTTGTTTTAAACTGAGGACAAAAACTTAGTTTGAATTGCTTTCTGTCCCTGCGACTCGCTGAGAAATCTAACTGACAATTCAAAAGTAACTTCTTTACCCAAAGAGCAGTGAGAATGTGATAGTTTGGGACTTTTTTTCGCTGGAGCACAGGAGATTGAGGGGTGACCTTACAGAGGTTTATAAAATTATGAGGGACATAGAAAAGGTGAATAGCAAAGGTCTCTTCCCTTGGGTAAAGGAGTTCAAAACTAGACAGCATAATTTTAAGGTGAGGAGAAAGATTTATAAGGGATCTGAGGGGCACAGAGGGTGGTTTGTGTGTGGAATGAACTGCTGACAACATGGTTGATGCAGTTACAACTTGGAAAATAATTTTGGATAGGTACATGAATAGGAAAGGTTTAGAGGGATATGGGCCAAACTCAGGCAAATGGGACTAGTTTTTAGTTTTGGAAACTTGGTCAGCATGGAGGGTCAGTTTCCATGTTATATGACTCTAGGGGTTGAAATGAATACTACAGATGCAGTTGAGGTGAAGTGAGACAAGCATGAATGGGCGAAGAAAATTGAGGGTTACTGTGATAAATTTAGACAAGGAAAGATGGCAGGATGCTTAAGCGAAGCCACAAAAGTCAGCATGGACTCTAGAGGCAAACAGCTCTGTTTACGCCAGTGTATCATTGAGTCTTGTTGCATCATTCAAATACTGTTTGAATTAATACCATCCATAGTCAGGACTACATTTGCCATTCATATATTGCATACCTTTGCTCTTTCCAGGCTTTTCCTCTGCTCATGGAATGCAGCTGGACTCTTTAGTGCTGGAATAATAAACGAAACAAATCCAAATTGATCAGCAGGAAGATCAAGATCTCCAATTTCAGTTTACAAAATCACCCATAAGCATATACTTCCTCTAGTCAATCTCACAGAATGCCATGTCCAGTTCCTTGATTCCACAAATTGCTCCACTGTGACAGAAACTGAAATTAATATAATCACATATAATCAACACTAAATTATACTGTACTTGTAATCATAGCATCTTTCTATGAAGACAAAATCTACCCTTGGATATGTAGCATACATTATGGTAGCATTAATTATTTCAGACTTAAATTCGCCTAAAATGCATTGTTCCATGTTTAATCAAAACCTTGAAATGAGCAACTTGCTGGAATTCATGCATAACTCACCTGTTGAAATTCATCCTGCAATACTTAACACAACTTTCAGGTCATTTAGGCACTGAAACTTTTATAAAAATAATGGTCTGCCTTTCCAAGATATTTATGTAGAGAAAGCATAAAAAAGTTTTGTCATCCAACACTGGTGTGAACCTCTGTGCTAAATGCTATGATTTAGCACGGCTCTAGGCTACTCTTCAAAGGAAATGCACCTCTCTAAAGAATAAGCTACTCCAAACATTGCTTTTGAAGAATTGGCTGATCTTAACTCATGGGTTGAAGGTTGAGGTTGAGGTCACGTCGATGTCACATCCTGGCCTCCTTCATTGAACTCACGTAGGTTTCTCAGGTCATGGAGTTATAAGACATCCTACAGAAGTCTGCTGTGAAATGAGCTAACATGAGCTGTGAATAGTTAGATTGATTATGATTTACAAATTCTCCATTCAATAACTACTCATATTTTAACACTCAAATAAAGAACTGTATTTGAGAAAGTTCCTGATATTTGCAAAACAGCAATGATTGTAGCTTTCCACAAAGATAATAGCAGCACATCCAGTGTATATTACTCATAACCCACAAAGGGAGGCACCTCCTCATTACACTCTGGTTTCTTTTTATGTAATAGTCCTTTGCTGGTATGATCTTTATCTGTTCACCTGTCAGCTGTCATGAAGAAGAAACTGAAATACAAAATTTTGACTGCAGCAAAGTTAACTCCACTGGATTTTTCTTTATTTCTGATAGTTATCTTTCAAATCTGATCAAGTGTTTTATGGAACTGCACCTTGTTTATGTGTGTCACAAATCAGGAACACAAATGTTAATCATGATCATTTAAAAAGTGAAAATGACGATTGGTGGGCAAATAGAAATATTGCAGGACGTTGTAGTATGTAGAAGTTGTATTTTGCCCAGATCAGAGGTATGAGGAGGGGAGGCTGGCAGGAGTTGCACTCATCCTTTTTTAGATCACCAGCTAACTGCAGGTGCCACCTGAATTCCTGACAGGCAGCTTGTTGATTCTGGGAATGCAGATGATTGACCAGCCAGGATGGTAAGCAGAAACTGTGGAGGAAAAGAGGCAGTTGATGTGTGGTGGCCCTCAGCTCTTTGCCAATTTATTTTGTAGATGAAAGGAGTAGAAATATTCCTGGCGGCTTGACAACAACAACAACATCATGTATTTTTCTTGTGACTTTAATGCAAAGCAAGTGAAAAGGTTAGCTTCCTCCCCTTAAGAACCAATGGTCTGACTGCAAGGCACTTGAGAGTATTACATGTCACTTCCTGGGGGTGATGGTTGACAAAGTTTTAAAAAGGTCCTGACAGAAGCGTTTCATCCCTATCTGCATTGACAGAGGGATTATGCCTGTTTCAGACTTTGGGCACTGACATCTATGTAGAAGCCGTTACCCACGTGCTAGTCAGCGTACTGCTCATTGACTCATCCTGCACTGACTCATGTGTAAAGTCACTATCAATTTGCATTTTATTGCACCTTTAACATATTAAAATGTCCTAAGATGATTCACAGTGTTGTATGTCTACTTTGCCTTTAAGAAAGTTCACCATTAAGTTCACCATGCGCTGTGTGCATTCAGTCTTGTGGCTCTGCGTGGGTCTGCAAGCTAAACAGTTGGTTTGCTGTGATGCCTGCTTCATATCTTACAACGTGTTTTACTGTTTTATATAAATGAACCAACAGAGTTAATCAACCTCTGATGAGTGACTGATATTAGACTATTACTATTAACATGATACACAAGAGTGTTATCAGACAAGATTTAAAATGAAGCAACATAAGGAGATATTAGAAAAGAAGATGAAAGATTTTCATTAACATCTTAAGATGAGGGGAAGATATAAAGATGGAAGAGAAGGAAGGAAATTCCATATCACAAAGACACAATGTTACAGTCAATATGTTACAGGTTTATAGTGTCACTATATTCCAAATATCTAGAATTACTGTACAAGTGTGCAGTTGCTATCCTACAAGCATTCAATATTAGCACAGTACTTTGGAAGAATAGTAAAGCCATAGGACAGGGCTCCCACATTGTGCTTGCACTGATTTCAGGACGACAGGGTGGCTCAGTGCTTAGCATTGCTGCCTCACAGCAACAGGGACCCGAGTTTGATTCCACCCTCGGCGAATGTCTGTTTGGAGTTTGCACATTCTCGCTAAAGCTGCGTGGGTTTCCTCTGGATGGTCTGGTTTCCTCCCACAGTCCAAAGATATGCAGGTTAGGGGTGGATTAGGCCACGATAAATTGCCGATTCTGTCCAGGGATGTGCAGACTAAGTGGGTTGTGCAGGGAAATGCAGAGTTACAGGGATAGGGTAGCAGGTGGGTCTGAGTGGGATGTTCTTCAGAGGATCAGGGTGGACCTGATGGGCCGAATGACCCGTTCTCACACAGTATAGTTTCTGTGATTCCTGAGGCTTTGTTAAGTACTCTGAATTTTTTTCAGGTGGGCATGGCTTAATCAATTGTTCACTCATGCCTGAGTCCAGCCAGTGCAAACGAAGCCTGAGAAAAAAGTAGGTTAAGCCTTTTGTTTTCTGCCTCTTTTTACATCAACATTCTCACGATGGATTTGGGGTCTGTGCGTTAAAATGGAAGGCGGTGGAATGGGGTACACTGAACTCTTTGCACCTTCCCTGCTCCAACTTAAGCTAACCCAGCCCACCCACTGAATAATTCCAACCCCAAACAGTCACCTGAGGGGCCACACAAAGTCTGAGGCATTGAAATGGAGTCACATTGGGAAAAGGTTTGGAAAGCATCGCCCACAGAATGTTGATACATTAGATTAGATTCCCTACAGTATGGAAACAGGCCTTTCGGCCCAACAAGTCTACACCGACCCTCTGAAGAGGAACCCACCCAGACCCATTCCCCCACCCTATATTTACCCCTGACTAATGCACCTAACACTATGGCCAATTTAGCATGGCCAATTCGCCTGACCTGCAGGTCTTTGGATTGTGGGAGGAAACCGGAGCACCCGGAGGAAACCAGCACAGACACAGGGAGAATGTGCAAAATTCCACACAGACAGTTGCCCGAGAGGGGGATCAAACCTGGGTCCCTGGCACTGTGGGGCAGTAGTACTAACCACTGAGCCACTATGCTGCCCCAAAGGTAAGCAACGACAAACACAGTCTCTGCAACTGCAAATCTACCACTTGCAAACACCAATCCCATACCTGGTCAGCACAGGGATTGAATGCATGACCTTGGCTTTATTAGCACCACGCTCGAACACTCTGAGCTAACCGACCAACTGATACTTTACAAGAATGTGATCATATGAATGGAGAATATAACCATACAATATTGTTACATACTACAACCATATATCACTACATTACTCACAATGCCAGCACTATACCACAGTAGAATGGCAATATAATTTGAGGGGTGATAGATATAGGACTGATGTCAGAGGTAGTTTCTTTACTCAGAGAGTAGTAGGGGCGTGGAATGCCTTGTCTGCAACAATAGAAGACTCGCCAACTTTAAGGGCATTTAAATGGTCACTGGATAAACATATGGATGATAATGGAATAGTGTAGGTTAGATGGGCTTCAGATTCACAGGAGGGCCGAAGGGCCTGTGCTGCACTGTAATGTTCCAATCTAATCTAATCTAATCTAATATTGCTAACCATACAAAGTAATATGAATATTTTGTTTCTTGCAGATTTTTTTTTCTTGTAAAAACTAAAAGAACTGTAGATGCTGCAAATCAGAAACAAAAACAGAAATTGCTGAAAAAGCTCAGCAGGTCGAGCTGCATTTGTGAAGAAAAATTAGAGTTAACGTTTCGGGTTCAGTGATCTTTCCTCAGACCTCCTGAGTTTGTCCAGCAACTTCTGTTTTTGTTTCTTTTTTCTGTGTCTATTTGAATGTAGAACGGTTTGAGCGTAAAAGTCGAGAGAATGTCTTACTTCAGCACCTCTTGTGCATGTCGGAAGTGGATATCAGAAAATGTGACACCTCCAAACTTTAATTTTCCATCTATCGATTTTAATAGCCCACTTGCTCCAGCACTGTGACGGAACTGCCATGTTGCAAATTCCACTTCTAATATCATGACAAGATAAGAACAGCATGCAGCACTAAATGTTCGTAGGTCATTGTCAAGGCAAGAACAAACTGGGTCTCAGAAATGCCATGCTCAGGTTTGAATTTGCTTGTCACAGATGTTCACGCATTGGAGCAGATCTTGATTGAGTCTAAACATGTTGCGGCTGTACAGGACATTGGTTAGGCTACGTTTGGAATATTGTGTGCAATTCTGGTCTTTGTCAGATACGAAGGATATTGTGAAACTTAAAAGGGTTCAGAAAAGATTTACTAGGATGTTGCCAGGATTGGAGGGTTTGAACTAGAGGGAGAGGCTGAAAAGGCTGGGACTGTTTTCCCTGGAGTGTTGGAGGCTGAAATATGACGTTATAGAGGGGCATGGGCAGCGTTAATAGACAAGGTCTTTTCCCTGGGTTGGGGGAGCTCAGAACTAGAGGGCATAGATTTAGGGTGAGAGGAGAGAAATTTAAAAGGGACCTAAAGGGCAACATTTTCATACAAAGGGTGGGGTGTATATGGAATGAGCTGACAGAGGAGTGGAGGAGGCTGGTACAATTCCAACATTTAAAAGGCTTCAGGATGGATATATAAATAGGAAGAATTTAGTGGGATATGGACCACATGCTAGCAAATGAGACTAGAGTAATTTAGGATACCTGGTCGGCATGGATGAGTAGGACTTAAGGGTTTGTTTCTGTGCTGTACACCTCTATGACTCTGACTCAACAGGGAAGTCAATGGCTACAAATATGTGAGAGATTAGGGTGCTAATTTTCAGTTCCGGATTATAAAATTTGGGGATGGGCATGAAAACGAGTGTCACTTCCTCTTGGAACAGGTTGGCTTTTGCCGTGCAATTACCTGGTTATCAGCTCATTACATATGCATGCACAAAGTACATGGTGTAGGGAATGGCAGGAAGTTGATAGTCATGGGGTCAGAGGTCCTGGTGCCACACCTCAGGAGTATCCAAATAGTCATGCATTCCCTCTAAGCAGGAGAATTACTTGGGCTCTCAGAGTACACGCACGTTTAGCTAGGCATTCCGGTCCTTACCCCTGTCAGCCTGCCTCCCTTCACCAGTGAAACCTCCATCCTTGGCGAGCTTCTTTGACTTATATCCATTACACTCCATCCTCCATCTCTCAGACACGAAGTGGACCCCATGCAATGTAGACTACAGTGTTTCTCTCTTAATCTAGACATGGTACAGACTAACGCTCCCATAAAAGGACAAAACCACCTCGCCTGCTAAAGGCCACTTCTACACAGTTAGGAATCTGAGGACTTGTCCTACTCGCTCATAGAGAATTTAAAATTTTGAAGAGGAACTTCATCCTCTGAGTTAACTTTTTAATGAGCATACACGGTATGTATGTAGGCTTCCTAACACTTGCTGTTTGGGAGCTTGACCTACCATTAACATTACAAGAAGTCATTTGCAAACTTTCCTCCCACCACTGGGAATCTAATTGTCAGCCAATCTCCCAATCAAGTTCCCTATCTGCCGTGTTTCTAGCTCCCTGGAATAGCATAAGATTCTGCCTGTAAAATGGGATACTGACACACAAAGATTTTGCACCATCAAGATTTACCCCACTGTCTGTGACCTCTGAGTTTATTATTTTTTTCTCTCTAACTAGATCCAGTTTGATTCACTTTCTGCACTAGAAATGCAATATTCCATGTTTATCAGAACCCTTAGAAACAACCTATTGCATGTCAAACAGAAGTTTTCCATGCTTGTTTGATGTTCAGTGACTGTTAATACGCAGGAGCTATTTTGTAGATATTGAGGTTGCCCAAACAATGTTGAGCTGGATGACATTCCGTCTGTGTGTGTGACATTGACGGGGGGAGGGGAGGAATGGTGGTGAAATCAGGATGAGAGCACCCAGAGTGTGGATAAAAACATGGCACGAGACGACCACTGTCCACTGAACCTCTCAGAATTGTCAGACAGAGCCTTTGCTTGATACAATGTTATGAACAGTCACAACATTGATTGCACAGAACTCAAATGTGATTGAAAACAGATACATGTAGTCAAATACAGGTTGTTCATGCAAGAAGGTCAACTTTCAAATGATCCAAACAATTTATACCATAGCAAAAGAAAGGTTGTCAATTTGACTGATTAGCTGAGCCATTGCCATGGTGAACACAATAGGAAACTATAGGCTTCCTGAGTTCCTGGGTAATGTGATTCATTTGCAGTTATTAGACAAAATGTATCTTAAGTACTGGGACACATTTTCTCCAGATAAAAAGAATATGTTGCAAACTTTTTGGAATTATGCAGGATCTCAGGCAGCCTATAGTTCATTGTTGCTTTCTTCATGGCAATGCCTTGGTTAATTAGGGTCAACTTAACAACTAATCAGTTAATTGCTCGAAAATGTTGACAACAGGGTGGTCTAGTGGTAATGTCACTGGGCTAATAATCCACAACCTCAGGCTTTAAGATTCTTGGGGACTTGGGTTCAAACCCCAAGGCAGTTGGTTAAATCCGAATTCTATTAAACCAAAAGGTATCTGAAATTAATAGTTAGCCGAATGATTACTGATGGACGTAGAGACCCATTCAGTTCACTAGTCTGCTTTAAGGAAGGAAATTTGTAATCCTTACTGGATCTGGCCTATACATACCTTCAGACAAACAGCTGGCACTTACTTGCACCCTGAAATGCCCTAGCAAGTTATTCAGTTCCAGGGTAATTAGGGATAGGCAATAAATGCTAAATTTGTCAGTGCTGCCTATACCCCATGAACAAAAGTGAAAGTTATTGAATCTGAAAAGTTCCAGAGATGTAGAGGAATGGATTGCAAAGATGATTCTGAATAGGAGCGAAAGCAACAGGATAGTTGTTATGGGGGACTTTAACTTTTCAATATTGACTGGAAACGTTATAGTTTGAGTACTTTATACAGATCAGCTTTTGTCCAGAGTGTGCGAGAGGGTTTCCTAACACAGTATGTAGATAGGCCAATAAAAGGCGAGGCCATGTTGGATTTGGTACTGGGTAATGAAACCGGCCAGGTGTTAGATTTGGAGGTAGGTGAGCACTTTGGTGATAGTGACCACAATTCGGTTACGTTTACTTCAGCAATGGAAAGGGATAGGTATATACCACAGGGCAAGAGTTATAGCTGGGGGAAAGGCAATTATGATGCGATAAGGTGAGAGTTAGGATGCAGAGGATGGGGAAGGAAACTGCAGGGGATGGGCACGATTGAAATGTGGAGCTTGATAAAAAAAGAACAGCTACTGCATGTCCTTGATAGGTATGTACCTGTCAGTCAGGGAGGAAGTGGTCGAGTGAAGGAACCGTGGTTTACTAAAGAAGTTGGATCTCTTATCAAGAGGAAGAAGGAGGCTTATGTAAAGATGAGATGTGATGGCTCAGTTGGAGCACTTGTAAGTTACAAGTTAGCCTGAAAGGACCTAATGAGAGAGCTAAGAAGAGCAAGGAGCAATATAAGAAGTCTTTGGCAGGTAGGATCAAGGAAAACCCTAAAGCTCCTTATCAGGAATAAAAGAATGACAAGAGTAAGGTTAGGGCCTGTCAAGGACAGTAGTGGGAAGTTGTGCATGGAGTCTGAGGAGATAGGAGAGGTGCTAAAAGAATATTTTTTCATCAGTATTTCATTGGAAAAGGACAATGTTGTCGAGGAGAATACTGAGATACAGGCTACTAGGCTAGACATGTTTAAGGTTCACAAGGATAAGGAGGAGGTGTTAGCAATTCTGGAAAGTGTGAAAATAGGTAAGTCCTCTGGGCCAGATGAGAGTTATCCTAGCATTATCTGGGAAGCTAGGGAAGAGATTGCTGAGCCTTTGGCTTTGATCTTTATGTGGTCATTGTCTCCAGGAATAGTGTCAGAAGACTTAAGGATACAAATATTGACCCTTTGTTGAAGAAGGGGAGTAGAGACAATTCTGGTAATTATAGACCAGTGAGTCTTACTTCGGTTGTGGGTAAAGTGTTGGAAAGGATTATAAGAGATAGGATTTATAATCATCTAGAAAGGAATAATTTGATTAGGGATAGTCATCTCCCTCCCCTTCCTGGACCTCTCCATCTCCATTAATGACGACCGACTTGACACTGACATTTTTTACAAACCCACCGACTCCCACAGCTACCTGGATTACACCTCTTCCCACCCTACCTCTTGCAAAAATGCCATCCCCTATTTCCAATTCCTCCGCCTCCGCCGTATCAACTCCCAGGAGGAGCGGTTCCACCATAGAACACACCAGATGGCCTCCTTCTCTAGAGACCGCAATTTCCCTTCCCACGTGGTTAAAGATGCCCCCCAACGCATCTCATCCACATCCCGCAATTCCGCCCTCAGACTCAACCCCTCCAACC
>NC_057733.1:13729407-13780702 GCF_004010195.1 Chiloscyllium plagiosum
CTCCACGCTTCAGGCTCACTGCCTTTATTTCTGATGAAGGGCTTTTGCCCGAAACGTCGATTTCAAAGCTCATTGGATGCTGCCTGAATTGCTGTGCTCTTTCAGCACCACTAATCCAGAATCTGGTTTCCAGCATCTGCAGTCATTGTTTTTACCAAGGTTTTGTAAAAGGTTGGTAGTGCCTCACAAACCTTATTGAGTTCTTTGAGGTGACCAAACAAGTAGATGATGGTAAAACAATTGATGTGGTGTATATGAATTTCAGTAAAGTGTTTGATAAGGCTCACCAGGGTAGGCTATTGCACCAAATATGGAAGCATGGATTGAGGGTGATTTAGCGGTTTGGATAAGGAATTGGCTAGCTGAAAGAAGTCAGAGGGTGGTGGTTGATGGGAAATGTTCATCCTGGAGTTTAGTTACTAGTGGTGTACTGCAAGGATCTGTTTTGAGGCCACTGCTGTTTGTCATTTTTATAAATGACCTAGATGAGGGTGTAGAAGGGTGGGCTAGTAAATTTCTAGATGACACTAAGGTGGGTGGAGTTGTGCACCGTGAGGAAGGATGTTGCAGGTTACAGAGGGACATAGATAAGCTGTAGAGCTAGGTTGAGAGGTGCAAATAGAATTTAACATGGAAAAGTGTGAGGTGATTTACTTTGGAAGGAATAACACGAATGCAGAGTGCTGGGCGAATGGTAAGATTTTTGGTAATGTGGATGAGCAGAGAGATCTTGGTTTCCATCCGCAAAGTGCCCAGGTTGATAAGGTTGTTAAAAAGGCGTATGGTTTGTTAGCTTTTATTGGTAGAGGGATTGAGTTTCGGAGACATGAGGTCCTGTTGCAGCTGTACAAAACTCTGGTGCAGCTGCACTTGGAATATTACATATAGTTCTGGTTGCCACTTTATACGAAGGATGTGGAAGCATTGGAAAGGGTGCAGAGGAGATTTACCAGGATGTTGCCTGGTATGGAGGGAAGGTCTTATGAGAAAAGGCTGAAGGACTTGTGGCTGTTTTTGTTAGAGAAGAAGGATGGGAGGTGACATGCAAGATAATCAGAGGGTTAGTTCGGGTGGACAGTGAGAGTCTTTTTCCTTGGATGGTGATGGCTAGCACAAGGGGACATAGCTTTAAATTGAGGGGTAATAGATATAGGACAGATGTCAGAGGTAGTTTCTTTACTCAGACAATAATAAGGGTGTGGAATGTGCCTGCAACTGTAGTAGACATGCTAACTTCAAGGGCATTTAAATGGTCATTGGAAAAACAATTGGATGCTAATGGAGGTTAGATGGGCTTCAGATTGGTTTCACAGGTCGGCGCAACATCTAGGGCTGAAAGGGCTGTACTGCACTGTAATGTTCTATGTTGTATGTTCTATGAATAGTCTAATTCACTATCTGGTGATGGCTCTGCAGAGAACAATACTCATTGAGATGTGAAAAGATTTGACAGCCACTGAAATTACATGTTATTATCCTATAAGCTCTGATTTCAGTATAAGATGGCCAGTCACCTTTTAGCACAGCTGCTATCTCTTGTCGATGTTAATGAAATAGTCTGCTGTATGTGCAGTTCTCACATCACAGCCCTTTTAAATGCTGTGATGGTCCACACCTCTCCTACCCTTCGGGGCAGTGAGTTCAAAATAGCCACAATCCTCTTGGTGAAACAATCCTTTCTTAAATCCCCTCTAAACCTCCTAAACCCTACATTAAGTCTATGTCCCTTGGTATTGATCCTATTCTTAATGTTAATGTTATTCATTTTTAGGTACATATGCAAGGGAAGTGCACACTGGTAGGTATAATTTAAAATTTTAATGGAACAGTAGAACACTACAACATCGGGTCAGGCCCATCAAATATGCCTCCATCTTCTTATCTGACCTCCACATTGAGAATCATTGCAATCCCTTGCTTTCCGTCAACATTTAAGCCTGGTTCTTTTTTAAAGAGTCCAACTATTTTCTAATATAAGCATACAGCTTCTGCTTCTGTAACATCTGATATTTGAAGTCAAGTCACCCTGAATGGTTTTATGCCAGGCGTATGTCCAGTCCACTTGAATTATCTTTTTTGCTATTTCAGTATCATTTACTGCAGGACAGCATGGCATGCTACTTGAGAACTTTCACTAAAAACCCTTCAGGATTTGATTCCTTTCTGGAGATAGCAGCTGGATAAAAGTGGTCCACACAGCAGTATGTAACTGAAATCATTAAGTTCTCACTCAGTGTTATGGAACACAAGCAGCAGCTAATAGGAAACAGAAATAAATATATCCCAATAAATCCTGGTGGATTTTGTTCAATGAAATTTCTGCACCAGCTGTCTGTCCATGAGAAATAGCACTTATAAAAGTCCCAATCTCTTCAAGGTGTCTTATCTCAATTCCATGGCAGGACTAACGGATTAAGGTAGATGGGAGTTTAGAAGCTTGGGGAAGGGGATTATCACAGACACCTTTAAAATTCTGACAGGATTAGGCAGGAAGCATGTTTCCAATGACTAGGAAGTCCAGCAACAGGAGCCACAGCCTATGGTTATGGGGTCAGCTGTGTAGGACTGAGATGAGGAATAAAGTTTTCACCCAGAGAGTGGTGAACCTGTGGAACTCTCCACCACAGAAAGCGGTTGAGGCCAAAACATTGAATGTTTTCAAGGAGTTAGATTTAACTCTTGGGACTAAAAGTATTAAAGGACATGGGGAGAAAGCAGTATCAGGGGACTGAGGTGGATAGCAGCCATGATCATATTAAATGGTGGAGTAGGTTTGAGGGGCTGAATAGGCCAATCCTGTACCTATTTACTATGTGCTTTGCTTCTATTTCATGGAAAAACAGTAATGCAAAAGTGGGCAGTGCCTTGATAATCTGTTGCTTAATTGTAAGACTCTAGTCTCAAACTTTTTTCTAAGCAGATAATGAGCAGAGATTTCTCTTCACAAGAGAGAAAGCTGAGCTGAAGCACGTTCTTGGTTGTTGCTGGACGTACTCAGGGACTAGTTTAGGAGGTTGATAAAACCTCAATTGAATGAGAAATGGTGCACAGCGTGATAAAACCAAAAGCTACAAAAGCAATTTTCAAACATAGGTGGAAAAGGAAGAAAGAAATGTGGTTAGACTAAGGATGAGTCAGCTTCCTGAGCTAAGTTTCAATTTCATTTTGTTAACCCCTAATAGTCTACTGAGTTATTGAGAGAAAACTTTTACAAATACAACTTGCAAATTGATGCAAAAAGATAATAATGTTCCTGTGTTTAAGGGAGGTGGTGGCACAGGGGTAATGTCATTGGAGGTCTAATCCGGTATCCTAGGTTAATGTTCTCAGGACAGGGGTTTAAATACCACCCTAACAGATGATGAGACTTGAATTCAAATAAAATGCTGGTCTAATTGTGATCATGTTTCCATTACCAATTATTATAAAAACTCATCTGGTCTGCTCCACATGTGACTCCAGACCCACAGCAGGTAGACCTTGTTAGATAATTAGATTGAGTTGTATAAAATCATGTTCAGGGCAGACCGAGAACTGGAAGGGGCATGGGGTGGACCGAGAACCGGAAGGTGGGTAGGGGTGGGCTGCCTTAGAGTGGTCGGAAGGTGGGAGGGGCGAAAGCTTGCTGGGTCTGTATTGTCTGCACTTTTGTATGTAACAGTACTGTGTAATGTACAACTGTCATTGTTGTTGTCTCTTTATATCTTTATGTGAAACTGGGATTTGAGGTTTGTCCCCATGTCCCTGTAAACTGTTTCAATGGTAGGGTTTGGGGCCTGGCTTTGCTGCTCCTCTCCCTTGTAAAATTGCTGTCTCTTGTATGCAGCTGTAAATGTAACTGTTTGTTGTGAACTGTTTTTGTAATTTGTTTAATAAAATAAAAAAAAACAGGGAGGAAAAAAAAAATCATGTTCAGTTCCTGGAGGTCATTTTTTCCTAAACATTTTTCTTTACAATGTTTAGAATACCAGAATCTGGTAAGGATTTTACCATGATGCTTTCACGCCCTGTCATGTTCAGCAAAGGTCAGATAATGGTCTTGACATTGTTAATGTGGATCTGCGTGGAGAGAATTTCCTCATTACATAATCAGTTATTAATTCTTTAAATTTTACAACGTATGTTCCTGGATATATGAGATACTAGTCCATTGTACATGAAGCACAATTCCTGTTGAACTATGTCTAAGGCATCATGCTGCCTCACACTGCCAGGGGTCTGGGTTCGATTCTAGCCTTGGGGGACTGTCAAGGAGTTTGCAAGTTTGCCTGGTGTTTGCATGGGTTTCCTCTGGGTGCTGGTCTAGTCAGCAGCAGCCTATATCCCACCAAATAAAACAAAACATTGCAACAATTCCCTGAGCTCGTAATGCCAATACAGTGTTCACTATGCTGTCTGAAGGGGAGGCTTTGTGGAGTCAGTGGAATTGCATCTTATAATCATGGGACAATTGGGCAGAGACATTGTTTCAATGGTGCCTGGAGACCATCTACCTTCTAGCAGACTTCTGCACCTGCTCTCCTCATGGGGGAACAGAATGACAAGCCAAGCCCTATTGAAGAGAATATGGCCACCTAATATCTGAGAAATAATATAAAACAGAGGAAAAGCAAAAAGTATGAAAACAAATGTCAAAGTTTGGTGAAAAAGCATATTGGTAGAGGAAAATGAGTCAAGTTCCTCTGAGCTGACTTTAAGTTTCTCTCCTTTACTCAAAAGAAAAATGATTGATTTATAATTGAAATTTAGTATAAAGAATTTAATTTGTTGGTGTGTTCCTGTTCTTTCTTCTCTCTTCTAATTTATTTTGATTAAATTTCCTGGGTGCTTTCCCCCATGTTCACTTTGACTTCATTTCTTCCAAATCTTTTGCAGAATTAATTTCTTCCACTTAGCCATCAGTGAAGAAACTTTGGCCTTTGCCTGGCTCAATACCAACTCCAAATACCCTCTGTTTCAGTCAAACACATGACAAAAATGTAACTATAAGCCTGTAAAGTCATCAGACACACTTCTCTGATTTGAACTGAAAATAGCTCATGTCAAAAACTCTAACTCGATGCAATTCTTTTTAATCATTTCACAGGATTACTTGCTAAGTCAGTGTTTAATGCCCATCCCTAATTGATTTGAGAAAGTTGGGATGAGCTACTTTCCTGAATCCTTGTTGTTCACATGATATTGATTCACCCAGGATGTGACCAGGGAGCAATTTCTAAGATTTGAGTGCAGTGACATTGAAGGAACAAAGGCATGGTTCTCTGTCAGGATCTGGATCAGTGGTGCTGGAAGCCCTTCATCCTTTTGCCCGAAACGTCGATTTTGCTGCTCGTCGGATGCTGCTTGAATTGCTGTGCTCTTCCAGCACCACTGATCCAGAATCTGGTTTCCAGCATCTGCAGTCATTGTTTTTACCTCTCTGTCAGGATGTTGAGTGGCTTGCAGGGAAATGTTTATACTTCTGCTGCTGTTGTCTTTCTATGTGGTAGAGGTTGCGATTTGGGAGATATTGTCAAAGGAGTCATGGTGAGTTGCTGAATCTTGTAGATGGTACACAATAATGCCAATGTATGCTGATAGAGAGAGCAAATATTTAAAGGTGGTGGATGAGGTGCCAGTCAGCTGTGCTGCTGTACCATTGTGCTGAGCTTTCTGAGTGTTATTGGTGCTGTGCTCATCCAGTGCCTGAAGATCATGTCTGGCTGAGACAACTTGTTTAAACCTTGCAAAGAACACTTAAAGACAGACTGATATTTTCTAAATTAAAATTCATCATTGTCATTGCTTTAGTCCTTAAAGAGGAAAGGTTCTTGTTTGAAAATATCTCCTGTAATAAATATTTACTCCTATGAGAGCAAACAGACTAATTTTCTTCCACATTGATTTCAAACTCAAAATGTTAACACTGCAGAACAAGCTGCTTCAGTTACATCACAGCAATGTACAGGCAATACAATATCCCCTGCTATAGGTATGTTCCTGTCAAAGCCCTGTCCATTCATAAAACAGACAATGAAATTTTACAGAGAGTTTTAATGAAAACCAATTAACTTCATGTATTTTGGATATTTCAACTGCCCTTCAGTTTGAAAAATCATATAGTCATGTTGCCTCATTAGCCATTTATACTTGGTCTGAACAGCTCTTTAGCATTACACTGTAGTATTTCAGGAAGCAATATAAGAAAGTAGGTAAACATTTATGAATGAATGTTTCTGCTTCCCTGCACATGAGTGGGGTCACAGTGATTTAGTAAACAGATTGCAGGACTAAAAGTTCATTGTTGGTAACTGATACAGAAGCATCATTTGAATTTGTCTTGTAAACTTGACAATCTCAACGATGGCTTGTTTTCCTTTTTCTAATTTATTGTCAGTTACTTTGCTTTCTATTTCCACATCTTCAAATCCACACATGTTCCCTTACTGAGTCCTATGTGCAGATATTCCTCTTGAAGCTACAGAGAGAAGGAGGGTGGTCTCGACCTTTCTACATGTCCTCTGGGCGTCTGTTACGCACTTTCAGTTCCAACATGCTACGACGGGAAATTCTTTGTGTGGCAGTTTCAGAGCTGACTTCATCGTTCTGTACAGCACTTTTTAAATATGTGAACGTTTGAACACGTTTCGAGGTTGAGTTCCACATTTGCAGTTTAAAATTACAGGCAGACACCTTAAATAGGACACCAGTCCACTGCAGCTCCAAAGGTTTCACAAGGCTTAAAATGAACTCTTATAAGGGATTCGCCTGAGCGATGGGAGGCTACAAAAGATAAAATTCGAAGCTGCATCTCGTACCACTTGAGTTGATTGCAGCAGAGACTGTAATATCACAATTAAAAGTATATAAGTTAGCTCTTATATACTTATCATTAACCTGTGCTACAAATCTTCTCAAAATCAACATCACAATTATTTTAAAGTGAGAAACACTATGAAGCTATTTAAAAGAATTTTAAAATATAACTCTTAAAAATTATTTTGAGTCGTTAATTTCTCCAATGGTTTTACTGGTAGAAGCAAGATTTGATCCTGAGGGATACTGACTTTAGTGGTCTTTGTGAGCCAAGTTTGTGATCTCAGTTGGAATGCAGAGTTGTGTGCGACCCAGCATTTAAGATATATTAGTTTACTTTCTCATATCAAACCACTGTATTGTTTGTCTATGGGATGTGGGATCAGTGGCAAGACATTGATTATTGGCCAACATTAGTTGGTCTTCAGAACATAAGGATGGGAAACCCTGTCAGGAATTACAGCAATTCCTGAGGTGTGCTATACCCACAGGGCAGGAGTTTTAGGGTATTGGTCCAGTGAGAGTGAAGGACCAGTAATATTGGTTCAATTCAGATCGTGTGTGACTCAGAGGGAAGCTTGCATATAATAATATTCTCATGCATTGCCTATTCTGAGGAAAAGTCATTGCACTTGAAATGTTAATTCTGTTCTCTTGACATAGGTGCTACCGAACCTTCTGAGCTTCTCCAGCAATTTCTGTTTTTGTTTCAGACTACCAGCATCCCCGGTTCTTTGTTTTATTATATTGGCTTTCCTTGTTCTTCTTGGGTGTAGAAGTTCCAGATTGAGAAGGTCCTATCAAAGGAGATTTCACACATTGCTGCGATACAGTTAGGGGAGATGGTGTAGAGGTAGGATTACTGGATAAGCAATCCAGAACCTTAGGTTAATACTCTGGGGTCACTGGTGCAAAACCCAGGAAAGTTGAATAAAGTTGATTGATTTAACCAACTCTGGAATTGCTAGATTTGAAAACGATGCTCATTCACTCAAATGTACTTTTATTGAATGTATCATCTAGTGTGTTGGGTGGCACTATCTCTGTGCTAAATGGCACAGATTCAAAGCAGATAAAATTGCTCAGAACTGGTGCAGTGGATCATGAATATGGCAGAATCAAATTCAATGATAACCTATAACCTCACAGTCTGGCATATTCTTCCGTTCACCTTTCAAAGGCAATTAAAGATGGGCAGCAAATGCTGGCCTTGTCCGTGATGCCAACATCCCATGAAAGGAAAGATGCTGTGAAACTTGAAAGGGTTCAGAAAAGATTTACAAGGATGTTGCGAGGGTTGGAGGATTTGAGTTGTAGGGAGAGATTGACTAGGCTAGGGCTGTTTTCCCTGGAGCGCGGAGGCTGAGAGGTGACCTTATAGCGGTTTGCAAAATTATGAGGGGCATGGATAGGGTAAATAGACAAAGTCTTTTCCCTGGGGAGTCCAAAACTAGAGTGCGTAGGTTTAGGTGAGAGGGGGAAGATATAAAAGAGACCTAGGGGGCAACCTTTTCACAGAGGGTGGTACATGTATGGAGTGAGCTGCCAGAGGAAGTGGTGGAGGCTGGTACAATTGCAACATTTAAGAGGCATTTGGATGGGGATATGAATAGGAAGGGTTTGGAGGGATATGGGCCGGGTGCTGGCAGGTGGGACTAGATTGGGTTGGGATATCTCGTCGGCATGGACGGGCTGGATGGAAGGGTCTGTTTCCATGCTGTACATCCCTATGACTCTATGACTCTATAAAAAACTAGACACAGATGTCACTGTATAATATTGGTGCAATTTGGGACAATACTTTGTTGTCATGATGACAGAAAATGTGGATTATTAATCTATAAATGGTTGATTTAATTCTGTAAATGGTTAACTTGAAAGCCTTGAACATTTGAGTTGAGAGAAAAAACAATTAAGAAATGAGCTGGCCCACTTAAAAAATGGTTGCCAAAGTCACCTCACCTGAAAGTAGCCAGACTCTCAGGACTATGCAAAGAAATGAATAACCACTTGGTTGGAGATAGGGCAGTCTGCTCAAAATTGCAAAGCCATCTTCTAAGGTGGAAGTGAGAAAATAAACGAATCGAAAATTGTAAAAATAGGTATTGCTGGAACAAACACTTAAATATGAAACTTGTTACACAATTGGGATGTCTGAATAAACCTGCATTTATATGAAAGGATCACACAGGAGAACTCAGACAATGTACCATTAAAATTCTTGTGAGATGCATGACTTATAACAAATCTGTGGTTTTTGCTACAGTGACTTTCAGAAACATGGAGTAAAATCTAGAATAGTAACTCACTCCCTCTGATCAGAAAAAAAACTCTCCAGGTTAATGTTCTGGGGATTTGGGTTCAAATCTCACCATGGGGAAATCTGAATTCAATAAGGAAAAATCTGGAATAAAACCTGAACCCAGTGGCGACCATGTAACTGCTATTGATTTATGTAAAAACCCATCTCGTTCACTAATGTCCTGTAGAGAAGGAAATCTTCTGTCCTTACCCAACCTGGATGACATGTGACCCCAGGCCGACAGCAGTGCAGTTAATGCTCAATTAAGGATGGGCAATAAATGCTGAGCTGAAAATGTGTTGCTGGAAAAGCGCAGCAGGTCAGGCAGCATCCAAGGAGCAGGAGAATCGATGTTTCGGGCATGAGCCCTTCTTCAGGAATAAATGCTGACCTTGACAATGCAGCCAAAATCCCATGAATGAATAAAAAAAGTACAAAATAACGAAGACACATATAGGACATAGGGAGGAGGACAGAGACGTTGCAACAGAAATGGAGAACAGACATAATGCAGTCAGTTTCCAAAGTCATTAATTTCAATATTGAGACCTCGAGATTGTAAATTGCCTCATTGGAAAATGAACCAAGATTTTTTCAATAACTGTAACAGTCAAAGAGTACCGAAAGGGGAGATTCCATGGCAGCTGCAGTACATTGGTCTCTGCCTCCTGCACATTGGAGGCACCAATCTATTCAAGTAAGACTGGTGTGGAGTTAGCCCTTGTGTATTGGGTGAGGGGCTGATCATCAGAGTGCAGCCCAGCAGGGTAAAGTCATAGGTCTCAGAATTAAATGGACAGCAGCAACACAGATAAAAAATTGGCTGAATGACAGAAAGCAGAATAATGGTTAATAGATATTTTAAAAGCTGGAGGAAGGTTTGTAATGGACTTCCCCAGGATCAGTATCAGGAGCCTTGCTTTTCCTGACGATCTCGATCTTGGTGAATTAAATGAAAACTTTTGGATAATATTCTTAGGATCCCAGCTGATATTATTACTGGATTATTCAAATCCCACACTGAAATCTGTCTTGATAGGTTAGTCTGATCTTAGAGTAGGATAAAAGGCTGGCACAACATCGAGGCCTGTACTGTGCTGTACTGTTCTATGTTCTATTCCTATAACTAATTACTTCCAAGAAACCAGCTAAACATAAATTGGCTTCAGGCTAAAAAGCTTTCTACTTGAAAGACAACCAAACAATTTCAAACTAAATATTTTTTATCTTCCTTTGTATTGGACTGTGTTTCCTTTTGTCATTGTACCTGTATGTGTGTAAACTCAAGTGACCACATCGAGCTCAATGCTTGGGGCCACATTTTTAAAAAATATTTTTCTTGGGATTAAGAGGTAATAAATTTGCTCTTTCTTTGACTTTTGTTAGTCACTACAAAACACATTTCAATTAGGTATAGTCTCACGCAAAATAAAAGTTAAACCTTTGTTATGACCAACTGGGGAGGTTGACCAGAGGGGAGTCAGCTCACACTTTCAGACCTCGTCATACCATTGCAGATTCTGGTCAGAAAAGGACTAATCCTCTTGTGATTCTCTCCTCCATCAAACCTTCTTTTCTCGTTCACACATGAAGAAGTATTAATGGATGAGGTTGTGGAGGGCTAACGGAACCTCTGGAATCATATCCCAACCTCAGTGTCATATGAAAGGAATCAGGAAAACGAGATAATTAGGGGAAAATATATCAATCAATTCCATATGTAACATAGTCTGAACCTTTCCTTTCAGAAAATACTATAGCGACTTTGTATTTATAAAAGATTGATTCAGCATTTACTAATGAGTGTACAGTACAATTTCGAGTGAATTACTGATACATTGCATGTACAATTTGACATGTCTAGTGACACCAGTGATCCAGTGGTGAATTGAGGGAATTTCTTGCATTAAATAATCAGTGATTACTTCTTTAAAATTTTGTAAAATATATCCTTGGATATATTAGATACTAATCCATTGTATAAGAAGCGCAATTCCTGTAGAAGTATTGTAAAAGATGAAAAGTCACAAAAACTATAAACCGCTGATGTTTATCCACTATGCAAATATATGCATAATTTAATTGTGATTTTTAAAAACTAAAAATTTGTTTAACACATTTTTTCTCTTAACTGATACACTTTTTCATTATTTTGTTTTTATGTAAGGTATTTATCACTATTTGATTAAATATATTTGAGAAATTTTAATTTTAGCGTGCACACTTCTGTGTAACATAGGTTTCCTTTCAGTCTTGCCATTTAGAGATGGGCTTCAGCTAGTTGAATGAAAAACACATGCCAGTCCTTTAGAAATCTACTCGGAGAAAGTGAGGACTGCAAATGCTGGAGATCAGAGTCAAAACGCGTGGCGCTGGAAAAGCACAGCAGGTCAGGCAAGCATCCGAAGAGCAGAAGAGCCGATATTTCAAGCATAAGCCCTTCATCAGGAATGTGGAGGAAGCCCAAAGGGGCTGACAGACAAATGGGAGGAGGTGGGTGGAAAGTAGATAAGAAGGCAATAAGTTGATGAAGGTGAGGGGGGGGGGGGGGGGGGGGGGGGGGGGAGGGTGATGGCAATAGGTCGGAACGGAGGGTGGAGAGGATAGGTGGGAAGGAAGCTGGACATGAAACCATTTTAATTTCATACACTGTGACTGGAATTTGAAAAGAAGTCAGATGCTCTATGACCTTTATAGATGTGCAATGCAACAAGTACTCTACAAGATGCCAGTTAGATGCTTTAAAGTAATGGTTGACACCACAAATGCTCATCTCCGTTTACACTATAATTTTTAAATAGACACAGTCAAAGTGATTCTTTGTTGGATCCGCAGGCGTTATTCACAAACTGGATGTGACATTTAACTTCTATTACTGACATTTAACTTTGAAATGATTATTTTGCTATTGTACCTTGCTGAATAATTAGGTTTTGTTGCACAAAATCATGTTCAGTTCCTGGAGGTCATTTTTTCCTAAACAAAATCATGTTCAGTTCCTGGAGGTCATTTCTTTACAATCTTTAAGGATTTTGTCATGATCCTTTCATGCCCTGTCATGTTCAGCAAAGTTCAGATAATGGCCTTGACATTGTTAATGTGGATCTGCGTGGAGAGAATTTCTGCATTACAAAATCAGTTATTAGTTCTTTAAATTTTACAATGTATATTCCTGGATATATAAGATACTAGTCTATTGTACACGATGCACAATTCCTGTTAAACTATGTCTAAGGCAGCATGGTGGCTCAGTGGTTAGCACTGCTGCCTCACACCGCCAGAGGTCTGGGTTTGATTCCAGCCTTGGGGGAGTGTCACAGGAGTTTGGATGTCCTCCTGGTGTCTGTGCGGGTTTCCTCTGGGGGCTCCAATTTCCTCCCACAGTCCAAAGGTGTGCAGGTTAGGTAGACTGGCAATGGGAACTTGCCCATAGTGACCAGGGATATGCAAGTTAAGTAGATTATCACTGAGAAATGCAGGGTAACAGGGATGGGGATGGGGATGGGGATGGGGATGGGGGGGGCTGGGGTGGTAGTGGTGGTTGGATGCTCTTTGCAGGGGCAGTATGGACTCAATGGGCCGAATAACCTGCCTCCACACATAGGGATTCTGAGTGCCTACACCTTCTTTGTCACACATAGCAAAGAATAATTCTAATTACAAAAGATGAGAAGCCATAAAAAACTTTTTAAAAATTAAATATATACAGTCTACATCTAAGACGGTAACTCAGTATTTCCACTTAATGCAGATATTGCCATCTGTCATATTATCAAGCATCCAGTTTCAATTATTTATCAATCTGGCCTGTGATGACACCCAATGAAGCCATAACAGTCTACTTGTACATGACCTTAAATCCGTGAAACCGTAAGCCATTTTGAATCTCAAATTCGAGGAGTCACATGTATTTCAAGGCCACTGCAAAATCTACTTTATTGCTTTCAGTTACTTCAGGGACATGCCCCTAATCCAGAAGCTTTTACAGAGTCTGCTGGAGCTGCCACTTGAATTCAGTTTTTAAAAAGGTTTTGTTTATGTGCTCATGGAAGGTGAGCATCGCAGGCTTACGGCAGTATTTATTGGCCACTTCGGAGTGCCTCAGAGAAGCTGGTGATGAGCTGTCTTATTGAATTGTTGTAGGATGTAAGGGCACACACAGTGCTGTTAGAAAGAGACTTCCAGGATTTGTCCTAGCAACAACAAATGAAGGTTTTGTCGTTTCAAGTCAGGATGGAGTGAGACTTGGTGTAGAACTTGGATCTGATGATTTTCCCATGCACCTGCTTTCCCTGTCCTTCTCGGTATTACAGAACATATTGTTTTGAAGATACTGTTGAAGGGTTCTGTGTGTGTTCCATCTTGCGGATGTGCATTTACGTTATTTAATTTCTGCTTGATGAGGGGACCATGCAGCTTAGCAATATAAACTCTGCACTAAATCTTTTATTTATTATGCTCCATATTCGTTCCTTTACATCTAACATGTGGAGTTGATGAAATTTATTGATTCTCATCTTTCCTATTGACCTCTTCACCCTGTGTCAACGTCAACTTATAAATATCCAGGCTACTAAATCTGGCCTGGGCAAAAGTTACTGTGGATTATGGAAGCATTTTTCAGCTCCAAATTCAGCTTTCTCTGCTGTTTTTAGAGAAGAATCATTATTTACTATTGGCTAATATTAACTCAAAATCCATTGAATTAGGATTAAAATCTTTTAATCAGTTTGTTCAAATTACACACACACACACACTCTAAATAAACATGTGGCTCTGGTTAGAACCAATTGGTCCTCCAGCTCTATCTGCTGGTAGGGACCATCAGTCCCAGTGGCAGCTCAAGAGTCTTGGGTGGGGGAGGGGGGTAGTGTTGGCATGGGTGGTGCAGTGAACATGGAATTTACTGCTGTGCCAGCCAGGGTCCTTAGGTAAGTCTGTTTGATGATTAAAAAACAATGATTGGAAATGAATGATTGAAGCCAGGAAGGAAAGTGACTTATTTCACAGTCATGTCATTTCATATTCCAAAGCCTGGCCATCCCTTCTATGCTTGATGACCAACATTGACCTCTGATCTACAACATGAAAGTGTTCAAATCTCCCTGTTCTCACTGCAATATCGGTTAATGCCTCTGGCCTGCCAAGATCTCAATATTCCTACAATTCTGGATTGTTGAGATTTCTAGCATTCAATATGAGTTGTCAGGTGTCTTGGTCCTACAAGCATTGGAATACTTGTCTAAACCTCTTCCACCCCTCACCTGCGTTATGATGCTCTTTGAGATGTACCTCCTTGGTCAAGTTTTTGCTCACCTGCCATATTTTATGTGGCTCAGTGTCAGATTCACTACAATAATGCTCTTGTGTAGTGCTTTAAAGATGTAATACTCCCTTAAGGGTTCTATATAACTGAAAGCTGTTGTTGAATGAGATCAAATTTTGATGTTATTCAGCTTTTATGCCAGAATAATGCCTTGCTTTATTTCTGTATGTCATTGCTAAGGGTAGGTAGAAGTTACTGGCATCTTGGCCTTAGGTATAGTGCTGGTGATAGCTCATTAATATTAAGAGATTCACTTCTGTGTTACAATTGTAATATCATGTGAAAATTGGAGTACATTCAGAATAGCTACCTCGATACATTTCGTTTCAGAAGCACTACACATTGGAATGATAATGATACTGATAATTCTCTATGCTTTGCTTCTGACATGGACTGATTTCAGTGCCCATAAATATGTAGATATGGGAAGGAAGTAAATGTTACTATGAGGAAGTAGTCGGGGACACATCTTGTGCATATGAACTCATTTAAATGCAATTCTTAAAGCCCCATTACCTAGTATGTGACAAATATTTTTGTGATTAATTATGTATTTGCCTTGAAGTAATGTTTTCTTATCTGCTGCATCTGAATTAATAAATTGCTGTGTAAACATAGATTGATTCTGAATTTTCACTGTGAAAATAATATGGTTCCCATGCTTTCCTTTTGTAGCCAGCAACTATTAACCCTTCTCATCAACATGAAGTTAGCCATTATATTTCTTGCTTTTTCCTTTACAAAAGTAATATTCGGCATTCTAAAAGAAGATCAGGAAGAGAACCACTGAAATTCGTCACCCTAAGGTCCTACTTTAAGGGATACACCATCTGGAAATAAATCACCTTGTTTTCATTATTGCTGAGGAAAAGTTGTGCAATCTCCTACCTAACAACATTGTCACAAGCATTAAGACCGCAGCAGTTCAAAAACTTAGCTTCAAGGCACCTTCTCAGAATGAGTAGGAATGGATAGTAAAAGCAACCAACTAGTCAATGTTAACTGATACACAGATGATGGGAAGTGATTGATTAAGTGTCTTGAGTCCATAAAAAGAAAGACTTATCGGTCATGGGAATGACATTTTGCTATCATTTTGAAAGTTTCCATTAAAGATTTGTTGTTACAGTGCCTCTTTAAATGGTTGTCAATTAGTTCATTTAGTTTTCAAAACAGTACATCTGTGGTATTGTGTGTTAGTAAGTAAGAGGTAGCCATATATAATGCTGTATTCTTTACGTATGTCATCAAGGAAATGATTTATGTCAACAGTGTGGTGCTGGAAAAGCACAGCAGGTCAGGCATCATCCGAAGAGAGCAGGAAAATCAACATTTCGGGCAAAAGCCCTTCATCAGGAATGATGAATGTTATCATTCCTGATGAAGGGCTTTTGCTTGAAACGTCAATTTGCCTGCTCCTCGGATGCTGCCTGACCCGCTGTGCTTTTCCAGCCAGAACACTCTTGACTCTAATCTCCAGCATCTGCAGTACTCACTTTTGCCAGTGAAATTACTTATGTCTAGTTTCATTATACACTACCTGGCTTGAGACCCAACAAACAACCAGCATTGTCCACGTATCAAAAATTTTTAAAATGACAAAAATCTATTTTTTTCCTGAAAATCTTTTTTTATATATAGAAATATTTGTCTGATTTTTGTTTCTTGGTTTTCCCTCACTAACTTATATCCAGGCTTTCAAAATAAGATTTATAATGTTGAAAGAAGAAAAAACACATTCCCCTCACATAAAACATTCTGTTTCTTTTTGTACCAGAGCACCTTTAATTACACTCTGACTTGGAAACCTTAGCATCTCTGGATTTGTTGTTGATAGATTTGTCAGAGCTACAGTTAAATTAATTAACAACTAAACCCCTCTTAGTCATTTTGAGTATGCCACAAACTGAGTGTGTACAATTTGGAGCATGTTTAGCATGCATCAGTCAGATCCAGAGCAAAAGGAAACCTTGGGTTTTAGCACAATCTGTGGGCTTGTTTCTCCAAATGACTTGAAAAGTAACTGGAGAGTGAATATGAGAAGCTTTTCACTGTTTAGCTTTTTATTTCAGAAAGGGATGCTGCCCCAGTTAAAGTGACAGGTGCTGTCTACAAAAGTAAAGCATTTAGATTTAGATTAGATTTAGATTAGATTACAGTGTGGAAACAGGCCCTTCGGCCCAACAAGTCCACACCGACCCGCCGAAGCGAAACCCACTCATACCCCTATATTTACCCCTTACCTTACACTACAGGCAATTTAGTATGGCCAATTCACCTGACCCTGCACATCTTTGGATGGTGGGAGGAAACCGGAGCACCCGGAGGAAACCCACGGGGAGAACGTGCAAACTCCACACAGTCAGTCGCATGAGGCGGGAATTGAACCCGGGTCTCTGGAGCTGTGCGGCAGCAGTGCTAACCAGTGTGCCACCGTGCCGCATGGGAACAAAATTATTTTTACCATGCTAGTTCAGAATCAATCCATGTTCACACAGCAATTTCTTAATCCAGATGCAGCAAATAAGAAAATATTGACTCAAGAAAAATACATATTTAAACACAAAAATATTTGCATCATTCTGGAAGCAGGTGCTTCAGATACTGTATTTGAACTATTTCATATATCCACAATGTGTCCCCTACTACTTTCTTATTGTAATAATCACTCTCTTCTGATAACAACATACTTTGATTCATGCTGAATGATTCTAAATCAGATCCCTCATTATATTTAAGAGTTTGAATTTCCATCATACATGCAAATTTCTATGCTTTATTTGAAGTATATTTCTTCAATAAAGGAAGGAAATTACCCTCAAAGAGATTTCAAAATATGCTCATCACAGCAATTAAACCAAGTTACCCTAAGCATGCAGACAAGATCAAACAACACCATGAATGTCAAAGATTGACACAGTATATAGTTACAAGGTTAAAAGTTTTTGTCATTCCAAAGAAAAGCCTCTGACTCTGTGAACACTGCCAAGGAAGATCTGCTAACAAGATACTTTAAAGAGAAAACTAAGTATAAATATTCAAAGTTATTTCCATTTTTCTAAAACAAACTGAATGAACAGAATCCACTTTAAAATGATTGCTACGTAAATGTATTGACAATTAAAATATATCAATAAAGCTAAACTTATTTTAAGATGAGAGCATTGATGAGATTTATTGTCCAACTCTGGTTTCGCTGAGAAAGTGGTGATACAACAGAGTGAATTTCTGGCAACTTCAGAGGGCTGTTAACAGTCAACCAGGTTAGTATGGGACTAGAATCACACATGAACCAGACTACGTAAAAGCAACAAGATTTCCTTCACAATATAGTTGGGTTTTTATGACAACATTAACATTGTGGTCACTTTTTTTTTAGTTTCAGATTTATTTTAAAAGAAGTGAGCTTCTCAAATTGTCTGGATTACTAGTTCATGTTTCTGCAATATTGATCCAGTGATGTAAGTACAATGCTAATGCAAACAACTAACACAACACACAGAGTCTTTTAGGGCTCTGAGCATTGTAGGCTAAGATTGGATGTTGTGGCAGAAGTCTAGTGAGGACCTTCTCAACACTAAGATCATCTTGCGCTATTCTTTACTCTTTCCACAAGCAGGGTGGAGAAATTCTCACTGAGCAGTGCTAAGTTGCAATTGGTTGGTGATTAATGCTTGTCAAGGTCAATATTGATGGCCCTACTTCTGATTGTGGTCGTACCAAATACATTCATCAAACTAGACATTGGAAAAACCCATTATGGAAATTCCAGCAGGTGCTCGGCAGGGTTGTACCCCACATCCATGGATACTGGCATCGTACATGTGACATGGCAGATCTCGGATCCAGTACAGGACACTTGTGATTCAATGCTTTACTTTGGATGCAATGATAATTAGCATTGAAATGCTGCAGCAAGGCCACTGTGTGCTAAGGGGCAATGCAACTAGCTCATTGTCTGAAGCTCATTGTCTGCATCTCTGGGCCCTTCACACACTGTCATAGCACTCACCCACTCTGAGGATACCTGGATGCTCACAGCATCCCTGCTTTGCAAAGCCATGCCTTGCCGTTTTATGCTTTGCCCCTTCAGATAAAAGATACAAGGTTCACATTATTGCGATCTCGCCATGCTGTTCAGAGCAGTCAGAAAGCTTATTACAGTTATTAGAAAGCCTCAGTCAAGTCTAAGGGGCATTGGCTTCTTTCAGAAATCCTGATAAGTTACTCAAGGGCAGCCTGGGATACCAATCCAGGGCCTACATGGGGTGGTTTCAATCAGGATTCTCTCTGTATTAGGAGCTGAATGTCAAGCAGCCCACCTCCCAGTTTGTCTTCCTCCATTTGACTGAGGTTGCTTTAACTCGAGTGGCAACCTCATTCCAAGCTGGCATGATCTGGAGTCATGGCTTCTACTGCTGGTGCTGGGGGAGGAAGTCCCACCTCTGCACCACACTGTCCAGCAGGAGCTGAACTCCAACCCCATTTACAATGTGGGGTCGTGACATGCCCCACTCCCTCATTTACCATGGCCAGGACACATGTCAGGAACAGTGCAGTGCAGCCCTGTACTGACACAGCTTGTCCAGGTGCACAACAGACTTTTAAAGATGGCGCCTGTGCTAGGGATGACGGTCAATTCTGGGATACCCTGTGGGTGGCGAATTCTGGGAACACTGTGCGATAAGGAGGAGCAGAAATCGGACGTAATACATGCTGTTGGAATGGAAATGGCAACTTATCGGATGTTTGTGGTAAGATTTGGTGAGAAAACATGCTTTCTTGTGTGTGACAAGAATCCCTCCAAGAAACCCGACGTGACTTGCACTTTTACTGAAAAAAGTTAAGATTTAGCCGAATGGGTCTGAAATGCTGTAGTTACTTTTCCATAAATATGCTCCAGTTATGGATGTTTACATAATTAATCCTTCGATTGTTCAGAATCTCAAGATACTACAGTATTTTTGGATATGAACATATTAATCAGAAGGAGTAAGCGACTAGGCCCGTCGAACCTACTCTGTAATTCAATAACATCATGGTTGATCTTATCGAAGCCCTCAATTCCACATTCCTGGCTCAACTGCAATACTCTTTGACTACCTTGGTAGTCAAGAATTCATCTACCTCAAATTACTCCATTTCCTACCCTCTCTGTGGGAGAGAGGTCCAAAGACTCATGATCCTCAGAGAAAAGCATTTGTCATCACCTCTAGGGAAACATTCTCTCACCAGCTACCATGTTACGCTCCCTCGGTATTTTATATGTCTCATTAAGATCATCTTTAGTCATCGCTAGCTGCCTAAGATGACCCTAAATTGTTAGAAACTCAGGCTTGGAGAAATTGAGGACTGGGGTTGGGGAGAGTCATAGAGTCATAGAGATGTACAGCATGGCAACAGACCCTTCGGTTCAACTCATTCATGCCTACCAGATATCCCAATCCAATCAAGGCCTATTTGCCAGAACACGGCCCATATCCCTCCAAACCCTCCCTATTCATATACCCATCCAAATGCCTTTTAAATGTTGTAATTGTACTAGCCTCCATCACTTCCTCTGGCAGCTCATTCCATACACGCACCACTCTCTGCGTGAAAAAGTTGTCTCTTCAGTTTCTTTTAATTCTTTCCCCTCTCACCCTCAACCTATGCCCTCTAATTCTGGACTCCCCAGCCCCAGGGAAGAGACTTTGTCTATTTATCCTATCCACACCCCTCATGATTTTATTGACCTTAATAAGTCAAAGGTTGGTGGGGTGGAAGGTGAGGACCAAGGGGGTTCTGTCCTTGTTGCAAAAGGAGGGATGGGGTTCAAGGGTGGAGGTACGGGAAGTGGAGGAGATGTGCTGGAGGGCATCGTTGATCATGTGGGAGGGGAAATTGCATCCTTTGAAGAAGGAAGCCATCTGGGATGTTCTATGGTGGAATTGGTCCTCTTGGGAAAGTCAGGCTTCACAAATAGAGACTGAGGGCTAAATTTTCTCAGGCCCTGAATGGTGGGAGCATTCAGTTGGGGAAATATGGTGGGAATGGAAAATTGAGATAGTTAACATCAAGGAAAAAAATCTGACCATGGTCTGGAGGTGGGTACGAGTGAGTGAGTGAGAGGTTTGAAAGAGGTTTTCTACACAATAGATGGGGAGAAACTAGTTCTGCTCATAAAAGAATCCATAGTTAGAGTCAGGAATGGAAGTGCGTGAAAGCAAATCATGTTGTGGCATTTAAGTGGGCATTTCAGTGGATTACTTAAATAATAACAATGGACAAAGGTATGGGAAAAGGCAAAAAAAAATTGGCAATAACTCAAAATGCTCAGTGGGCCAGTACATGCCCAGAAGTTGGTGGGCTGCTTCTATTTTGTAACAACTCAATGATTCTGTTATTCCAGGATGCACATAAAAGAATACCACACGCTTCAGCATTGAAGCACTGTAATCACCTGGCAAGATAATGTTGGATAAAGTAAAGCTGCTATGAAACAGAAAATACCAGGGTACCAAATATGTGTCTCTCTTCATTTAATTTTCCTTTAGCTTTTACCACCCTCCACCCTACCCCAAGCAATTAATTTGATTTAATGCATATTAGTGCAAAATACAGCTGAAGGGATTTAAAACAGCTAAAGTTTTGCTTTGGTTCACAAATTACATCTATATTTCAATCACTTCAAAGAGGTTACCTTTTCCTGTTTACATAATAACTGATAGTAGTGGCTTCTTGCTTGATTTTAATTTAAACAAAATCAATTTAAAGTAATTACATGCTCGTATATGTGGATAAACTAATGTGTTCTGTGTACTTACGGGGCATGATGCCTTGGTCTGCTAGCTGCTCACGGGTTCGGCGTTGCTGGAGTCGGAGTTGGAGAACTGTGACAAAAACAAAATTTGCAGCGATCAGGAAGCAAGCATTCATCATTGACCATGGTAGCTGAATGTAGTTTGATTCTGATAAGGAGGTTCATGGTAGTTGTTTGAGATCAGCCAAGCAGATAGTAGGGCACTTTAGGAGTACACTGAAAGATAATCTGCAACTTGCATATCTATCCCCACTAAAATAGTTACTCCTTTTACAGTATGGTCTCTGGAAAAAAGATTCAGCTTTGAAAAATGTATCTCACATTTTTTTTAAGTAACAGTACATTTTTTCACAGAACATTATCTTTAAATTTAAATTATTTGACCCTTATCTCCTGCTTGTATAAAATATGTTTAATATACAAAATGTTTACATTGCATTGCTACCTATCCTTGAATTTTGTGGCTTTTACTTAAGGAACTTGATTGCATAGCATTACAGTGTGCTAACAAGGTGGTAGCTCCACTGAGGTTTGGGTGGCATAAATATGCTGTAACAACAAAACAAAGATCAAACACTTTTTAAACCACGAGATATGTTGCTGCCTTGGAACTGTCAAGACCTATGTGGGAATACAGTCTGTGTTGCTTACAGAAAGATAATCAACTCCCATTGTTGTTGAGCCAGGCAAAGGATGTGGAGGAAAGCAGACTACTGCCTAATAGTCAAATACTGTGGGAAAGCAATCAGATTGAGGGTGTCAAGACTCTGGGACTGGGAGCTGGTTGGATCAATGGAAGCAGTCCTGCTAACAGCCCCACATGGAGGGATGGGTGTTGCTGTGGCGACCAGCAGAATACGAGGGAGCTCTGAAGATGTTGGGACATTTTGAAATTAAACATGGCCGTAGTTGTCAGGCCATCACTGTGGAGGGGAACTTTGAGGCAGAAGATCTTCAGTGTGCATAGTTGAGAGAGGGAGGTGGGATAATGAGTCTTCTCTAGCTGCTAGGAGGTCACCTCTTGAGAAATACTCCTTTTTGCCTAAGATTGGCATGCAATCTCCCACCAAGCAGCCAGTTAAATGTCACTAAGTGGGGATTTCATTGCTCATCCACTCAGGGAATATCTGCCAGGGGGGAGATCGTGTCAGGGGGCTCATCCAAAGTGATATTTTTAAAATTGTCCTGCTACCCATCCATGCATAGTTGTGATGATTCATCATATTCTCTCCTCTCTGCCAGAAAGGTTCCACTGGAGGAAAGGTAACCAGGATCCCTGGTGACCACAATTAATCAATGGTAATCAGTGTGTGCCTAACATAAGGTACATTTGCAATGGAGAAAATTAGCTTTTATCACTGTTATCTATTTCTTTGTCAATGTTGTAGGCAAGGCCTCATCCTTTCAGCACTATTTCTTGTCCATTTCAGTTGTCACTGATTGATTGCATGATTATGCATACAAATGACTGACCACTGAGAAAGAATGCCATTGATATTTCCATGTTCAATCTGTTCTTGCTAGTGGATTGGCAGAAAGGCATTTTTTAAAAAAAGGAATGAAACATTAAACACTTATCACTTACATGTTTTAATAAATGGATTAAATATTGATGCAAAAGCAAAATACAGTGGATGCTGACCAACTGAAATAAGAACAGAAAATGCTGGAAAACCTCAGCAGATTCAACAGCATCTGAGCAGGAATTGTGCTGATTCAATGCAGCTCTGACCAACTTTTAAGAAGTAAAACCAAGGCTCAATTCTGTGCAATGCTTCAACCTTTGAGTTCAGACAGGTATCCCATTATCTGTACTTCTTAAAGAGTACACCACTGAATTTTATTGCCTGCGGGTCATTTCAGACAGCTGCAAGGGATTACCTAAAGCTGCATTTATTCAGCAAAAAGTGTTTGTTTGGTGCAATGGTAATGTCCCAACTTCTCAGCATGGAAGCCTGGGTTCAAGTCACATCTGCTCCAGAGGCGTACAATACCATTTCTGGACAGGATGATTAAAAAATATCGTTATTCAGCAAGGTGTTCCTTATACTCTAGACATTTCTGTGTTTCAGGGATAGAGTCATAGAGATGTACAGCATGGAAACAGACAATTCGGTCCAACCTGTCCATGCCGACCAGATATCCCAACCCAATCTAGTCCCACCTACCAGCACCCGGCCCATATCCTTCCAAACCCTTCCTATTCATAATTTTGTAAACCTCTATAAGGTCACCCCTCAGTCTCCACCGCTCCAGGGAAAACAGCCCCAGCCAGTTCATCCTCCCCCTGTAGCTCAGATCCTCTAACCCTGGCAACATCCTTGTAAATCTTTTCTGAACCCTTTCAAGTGTCACAACATCTTTCCGATAGGAAGGAGTAGATTTTATATCTGATGCATATGTATGTGCGTTGTTCTTTCGTTTGCAGAAAATGCAGGAGAGCAAATCCACAAAATCAATGTGAAGAGGAATCTGGTTCACGTTGATACGTGGGAGAATTAACAATATTTCAATTCAGTTAATATGTAAATGAAGTCACGGGTTCTGATGCTGCACTGAAGAAATGCTGAAAATAACTTTTTGTAAAAAATGAAGCATTAAAGTGAGTGCTGTCGTGATATGCGATTACAGCCCAAACAGAGCAAGGAGTACTCCCAATATCTTGGCAAATGTTTCCTTTTCAACTGATGTCACCAGCTAACTGTTCTTGATGATATTTTGTTAGATGCAAAAATAGTCACTGTTACGGCAAGCATTTCAATAGTAGCTATGTGACAATTTTTTTTTCCTTGTGTGAAATACTTTTAGTATCTTGAGAGATGTGATAAGGCACTAACTAATGTACGTTTTCTTTCACGAGATCGCCATATCTTAGCAATACTCCCTCTAGTGGATGCGCAGGAACCAACAACTTACTCAAATAGCAGATTCCAATGTTAGATGTAGTTGCAGTGCCGCACTTATCAGGTGACATCAAGATGTTCACTTTTAAAAAAAAACTAAAATTCTAGAATGTAAATCTCCCATTTCCTCTTCTTGTTGCTAGTTTATAAGACTGTCATCTAATCAGAGTTAACTCCCGATACTCAAACATAACCTGAAATTTCAGAAAAGGACTATTTAAGTATTATTTAGGAACTAATCTGTGGCATCCGTGACAAACAGCTGCACAAAGTTGGAAGACAAACAAAAAGCACACCCTTACAAATATATGGTTAAAAAAACAGGATGCATAGTTATAAACAAGCCTTTTTAAACAGGATCACGGCAGTGTGTGGTCCCGGTGCTGAATGTAAAGTGGAACAGAGAGAGAGAGAAAAAGTGAACACTGAGAGGTCAAACCCTTACACCCTAAAGATAATTCACCATCACAGTGTGCAGTATCTATACTGTCACATTAAAACTCTCTTTGAGAGTTTGTGTGGTGTGTACCTGACAGACTCTGTGCCGGACATTGCAGACATGTTAATAACTAAAGTTAGAAATGTATTTAATTGAGGTAGCTTTGCACTGATCATACACATTTCCGTTGTCGAAAACAGAATATGTCACAAGTTTCAGGGTTGTGATTTCTTTTTGTTTTAAAACAAGGTAGGTACACACTTAACGTACACAAACCTAAGGGGTGAATTCAAAACCGGCAGCAGCCTGTATCCTATTTGTTACTGAACCAACAACGCCCAATAACAGAAGCCATAACTTGTCTAGTGACTAATGACTGGAGAGTTCAGCAATAGCTTAAACAGTGCACATCTTTACAGTACAGTTTAATGTCGTTGCTTCTCTTTGAAAGGGAGAAGCTTCGAGCTTGGGATGGGGGTAGGGGGGTGGGGAGGTGAGGGCGGGTAAGCAAAGTCAAAAAAAAATTCGATCAGCAAACCTCCTTTTAATTCCCGGGAGATGAAATAGGAGTGTGCATGACAGCTGTCATCCCGGTTTCCATTGACTTTGCAAGGCGTAATTCCTGACTCCTGCCCCTCTGCGTTGTAGACCATGTTTAAATCCTCAAACGGTACTAAGCGCCCCACAAGCTCCTGATTTCAGACAGATACCCACTAACTGTCCCCATACTTCAGTGTTTCCTTCGGAAACCAAAATGAATGGGCAGGGAACACAGTTCAGATTATGAGATCACACACTCAGCACACCCTCTGGTGCTGCTGCAGATAAAGCTTCTGACATTCGTGTTGGAACCTGCATTAAATATTTCCTCACAGGTCCCGGCTGTTCTGTAGGCCACAAAGCTGAACTGATAAATTCAAATCTTTGGGGAACCTACATTAAAAATAGAAGCCTCTCAAAGGCAAGCTGCTATAGTTAAACCTCAGGCTGAAGTGCTGAGGCCCCTCTGACCCAGCCACCGCAATCCAACGAGATGATTTCGACACAACTGATCAAATTAAACTGGCAAAAATAGCATCTCCAGTTGTCGTACTGTGAATGTATCTGCCAGGCACTTGCACCCTTGGCTGAACGTTGTAAGTAACTTGTTTGCCCGGTGAAGAACTCTGAATAAATTTGCACGCCTGTTGCCTTTGCTATTGCATTGTTTGATATTCCTGTGGTAGATGTTCGTCGAGAGTGTATGATAGATGTTTGCCTGAAAGACTTTGTTTTACCCCAAAATGCAAACTTTCGGTGGGTGCTTTACAAAGTTAACATGCCTTCCTTGCTCCCCTTGCAGTCAATGGAATTAAATAACAGACAGGGCATGCCAATGGGCACTTAATATGACACTGTGCCATTTAGGTGTCTTAAAGTCATTCTATTTATTTATGCCCCTCTGCCAATTTGCATGCATCCTGCCCGTGAAACAAAACTGCTCTTTGGAGTAATCTACACTAGGAGAATATGGCCATCGTAAGTAGAGCGCTTTTCTGTGCACTTGTTAATGAACACTATATAAAGGTTACGTCTGTGATTCTGATATCACCATTCTGGGATTTATAGCAATAGTAATAGTTGTGGTTAAAAGCTATTAAATCTAGTCCTGATCCTTTAAAATGTCAAATAGTTGGATTTATTAACACTTGTCTTGGCTAATCTTGATTTTTCCATTCTGTCAGTTTTTTTAATGTTAATCTTTTTAAGTTTCCCCAATTCCTTCTGAAATGCTGAGTCTTGGGACTTTTTCAATGTCATCATAAGGTGTGTCTAAAAATGAAGGGATTGCCTCTCCGAGAGAAGTTTAAAAACCTCAGGCCTAATTCTCTGCAGTTTTAAAGATTAATAGCTGATGCCATTTAAGAGGTGCAGAATTTGTACAGGGCTCCATGGTAGACGCAGACATGGTAGACACAGGAAAGATGCTTCCCATTACAATATCTTGAAACACAGAATAAGGGCAGGCAATTTTGGACCGACACAAGAAGGAATTTCTTCACTCAGAGGGTCGTGAATCTTTGAAATGTTCTACTCCAGAGTGATGTGAAGTTTCCATCATACAGGATATTTAATATTGGGATGAAAAGACCAGAACCAGAAATTACAGGTTAAGGCTACAGGGTAGTCGATTAGGGGCTGGGATGAGGAGAAATTTCTACGCCGAGAGAATGGAGATCCTGTGGAATTATCTGCCACAGAAAGCAGTTGAGACCAAAACATTGAATGTTTCAAGAAGGAGTTAGATATAGTACTTATTGCTAAAAGGGTCAAAGGGCATGGGGAGAAAGGGAAACATGTTTCTGAGTTGGATGATCAGCTATGATCATATTGAATGGAGGAATAGGTCCAAAGGCTGAATGGTCCACTTCTGATCATATTTTCTATGTTTTACAAATGTTTACATTTTTAAAACAGTAAGGAATAAGAAGACACTGCAGGCAAATGCTGCTGTTGGAAGAGCAGCTTTGAGGTCACTGAAAGGCAGAGTGAGCACAAAGGGCCAAATGGCCTACTGTTCAGCTTATTTCTTAAGCCCTGACTTCTGTCCTCTTTTTAGCTGTCTATGTGAAAGCTTTCTTTCACCTCTGAATCCCCATCAGGATTCAGCAGAACACAAGGGAGGGGAAGCACTATAACTGTCACTCAGCTTGTTACCTTCATGTATCGAAGACTGAGGGGGTGACCTGACCAAGGTGTTTAAAACATTAAACAGTTTTGATGAGGCTAAATGGATTAGACAGAGAAGCATGAACAAGTGTACATAATCTTTAACTTAGGATGGAAGTTAGGAAGCACTTTTACCACTTAGAGTCATTGAAGTCAATTTCTTTCAAGGGCGGCATGGTGGCTCAGTGGTTAGCAATGAGTACAATATCTAACTCCTCCTTAAAAACATTCAATGTTTTGGCCTCATAGTGCTAGGGACCTGAGTTCGATCCCCGCCTTGGGTGATTGTCTGTGTAGAGTTTGTACATTCTTCCTGTGTCTGCATGGGTTTCCTCTGGGTGCTCTGGTTTCCTCTCACAATCCAAAAATGTGCGAGTCAGGTGAATTGGCCACGCTAAATTGCCTATTGAGTTAGATGCATTAGTCAGGGGTAAATATAAGGTAGGGGATTGGGTCTGGATGGGTTTACCCTTCGGAGGGTCTGTGTGGACTTGCTGGGCTGAATGGCTTGTTTCCATACCGCAGGGAATCTAATCTAAACTAAGTCAGACAGTTCTCTTCTCCCAAAAGATATGAACACATGACTGCAATAACTGGGAGGTTTCATGACTGAGGTCATTAGATTTTGTTTGGTATTGGATGTGGATCGAAAGGCAGATAAATAGTGTTGAGGTCCAAGTCAGTACGATTTAACTGATTAACAGAACCGACTCAAGATGTTGACTGGCTTACCCCTATACCTGTGTTCCTATATATTACAGATCTTACATTTAATGAGTTACCTAAATAGTCAGCACTGAGACTTGTGTTTTTAAACTTATGAAGTGAAACTGAATGTTTCAGAGAAACAAGTACTGTGCTAACCATTTATTTAGGAACATCTCCTAAACTGGAGGTTCAGAAAATTCCTAAGAGTCTCTCTCTCTTTTTCTTGTGAGAGTTTTATTCTGCATCCGACTCATTGAACATAACTGACAGGCAGCACTTCATGCTGATAGTGAGCATAAAATAAATGGGTGGTCCAATCCCAACACTTGCTTCAATAAGCATGAACATACCAGAAAAGTTTTTAAAAAGTTATTCTGAAAACCCCAAACTTTGCAACTATCTAACAACTGTGGTGTCCATGTGAAGTAATCATTGTTCTGATTGAAGTGTAAATGCCAACTGAACTTTGGAATGAGACAATGCATCAGCAATCCTATCCACCAATAGTAAATGCAAATCATACAACCAAATTTTGTGGAGTTGCCATGATGGATCTTGACCATAACATATGGTAAACATTTGCCACATTCGAAAAACAGCCACCATAGTCATACCATGATGGTGCTTTTCAAATGTTCTCTTCATTTGCTGGTTGTAAATTATAAAGAATGTTATCAGGCAGTCACTTATTGATAGCAGACAGAAAGAAAGAAAAGCAAAAATTGACAATGAATGTGATTGGTATACAGTTTTTCCCCTGCACCATTAGAATTTTTAGTAATTATTTTTTGAAAAGAATGGTATTCTGGATCCCAGAATCCACAGATGGCTGGGTTTTGAAATATTTCAAATGAGTACAGGCTTGGTTGTTTAACTAACAGCAAGCAGCTGTCAAGAAAACCTGCTGTTACAGCTCATCCTGATAGTTACCGTTTCAACCTTCCTGTGTATCTTTTCTTTTGAAATTAACAGTTTGGGCTGTTTATTAACACACTAGGTTTTAAATAAAACTGTGGTTACAATTATGACAGCCACAACTGCAATCAAAAAAATTAAATTGTGCACAAGCATGGTGGGATACACAGCATTATAGGGTGTGAGATATTATGACAGGCTCAGCTTTAAAGCAGTCGGTTTCCATTCTGTTCAGTTTTTGCTATAAAGCTTTTTTAACATTCCCATTTTGTTTATACCTGCCTGAGCTCACCCAACCACACACAATCTGAGAGGTGGAGTCAGACTCAGGTACCTAAGGAATTTTCATCTTTGGTTTTGCACTTAAGTTTACTTCCACAAATGAGCCATACAGACACTGTAGATTTCCATTGCTGGTCATTTTTCTGATGTATGAGGCGTCATCCATGTGTCAGTTTATAATATTCTTGCTTCTAAGAACAAGGAATATAAAAGTTACTCTCCAGAGAAGTGAGCACCAAATCGAGGCTGACAGTCTGGTGTAGTAGAAACATAAAAGAACACCAGTCAATGAGGTCAGAGTAGGGAAAAGTAATGAAGAAACATAAGCGAAAGTTCTTTATCTGAATGCCCATGGCATTTACAACAAATGGATGAATTGATAACCTTGTACATAAAAGAGGATAAGATAGCTAGTACAGTATGGGTTGCAATGTGACTCCATGATTAGGACCTGAATATTCAAAGGTATGCCTATTAACGAGGGATGCGATCAGTATAGTAGTGAGAAATTATCTTGGTATGGACAATCAGTTTGACTGCATGACTAATATAGTGTTCTACTGACATTCTGAATAATTCCTGTGTTATGAGGCAAAATAATTCTTTTGTGCCATGAGATCATCTAACTTGTAATCCCATCACATCACACCCAAATTACACTAGAATTTGCCATCTAAATGAAAACTAAGCCATCCACTTGCAAACAATTCCTGGTGGGACATTGTGCTTATTGTGGGAAGGCAAGACTCTAAGTAGTTATCATTCTTCTGTGTATGACAAGCTGAAAAGTCTGACAGTATCCACCTTTAGGGCTACCACACACAATAAAACAACAATTTAGGAAAGGTATTGAATGGAATCCAGTACATGAGAAATATATCCCAGTAAAATGGAGACATGGGGGAAAGGAAATAGATGATGAACACTGCATTCTTTTTAATGCCAATATTATGGGAAGGATCCTGTCTGATGTAAGACCCAATGAACGCAGTTCTGTTATTGTCATGCCAGGAAACCATCTTCAGTTCTACAGCAAGGGTCTGACCCATGCAGTTTTCTCTGCAAAGCCATGCCTTATTTGTCCATGCCTTCTAAAATTCATTGTCCTTCCTAATGATAGAAGGGTGTGATTATTAAAAATAAAGCTGTTGAACCTTTCTTTTGTTTTGTGCAATGTATAAATATCCTTAAATACTTACAAATGAGATTCAAGTTGAATAGGTTACCCCATTGTGCTTTCATCTCTACCATCTGGATTCAAGATCAAGAACACTGATAGGCTAACAGCATCACTCTATATATTGTAAAATGACCAACAGATGACATTGGGTAGATTCAGCCAAATTTCTAATTGGCATGAGGCCCCAGGTAAAGTACTAACCTGTCTTTCTCAACATACTGATTGATGTGCAGTAACTTATTTTTGTGTTTTTAAGCTTTTTCTACTTTTGGATTTCAGGTATTCAATCAATGGAAACAAATGTTATCTCCTTTTGTACCAATGGTGCCGTTTACAATGTTTTTTGATTGCCCCAGAACCTGTTAACGTGACACGTGTGTGAGGGAATATTTATAGCCATCATCTGCTAAAGTGCATTCAGATGTACAGGGATGAATGAATCTGCCATTTGGCACACCTGGCTGTGCAGCAAAATTCAAAATACATTGTGCCCTTTTTTTGAAAACTGAAGAAAGAAGCATTCAAATTGTTTCAATTGTCTCAGCTCTTTAAATCACCGACCTTCAAGCGAGCTTTAATTGCCAGGCTAGATATGAGGCTCCTTCCAATGCAATGACATCCCAATTTCCACTAACCACTTTCCACTAACTGCACAGTACTACAAGGTAAAGCAATGTAAGACAATGAATGTAGAATCTTCCACAAAACACCACTGAGCCAAGAATACAGTGAGTGAAAATGCAGTATGATCTGACAAATTCAAGCACTGAAAGATGGAAGAGGGTTAATAAAATAGCCATCAATTCCAATTAAACTGATACTTGAATGAATTCCAGTGCTGTTTACATAAGTAACACCCTGAGTATTAAAGTCTCAGTCAAGCTACCTTTATGATAGGCAGTTTAGGATCAGCTGCTCATTAGTGTAACAAAATTTAGATCACAGACCTATGCCAACAGGTTGTTGTCAGGTGTTCCACATATCATCATATTAACATCTGTACTGACTGGAAAGATTAATGATATTAGGGAGTTACAGTTGAACTGCTTTGTACAGCAACCACATTATTACATTCTGATGTCACCCTGGTAACTGTGCACCAATAATAAATTCTAATTTCCATAGGTAATTATACTTGAGATTAATGTCACATTTAAGTTGAATGGCGTTGTTAACGAAAACTAGATTAAAAGAGATTTTCTAGAAAAGTACTATAAATGAGCTGATTAGTTTCAAAGACAGCAAAACTGTTTACGTTAAGCTTGCATGTGAAGTTAAATACATTCGCCAAAGCATTTATGTTGCCAAATTAACACAAATTCTGCTTTTGTAGTATTCCAACCCCATCATATATTTAAGAATTATACATGGAATTTGACATGACACTATACACAATTTCATATCAGAAATGTTTCAAAGATTATTACTTCACTATTTAATTGTTGATCTCAATGTCTATTAATTGTCCAGGGCTTTGTGATTTCAAATTAATTCTCATAATGGAATCAATGGGTTGGGGACAAACAAGTGATGCTTTGAGGTGAAGTTCAACGTTACTGATAAAAAATGCTTTATGAAATAATGCACCGTGTTTTTGTTCCAATCATTTTAAGAGGTTACTGCTGGCATATATATATTAGGAAACTGATTTAAGGAGCGACTGAATTTCATAAATAAGCCAATAGAATAACTCAATTAGTCTTGAAATATAATGGTGAGTGGCCATCCCATTGCTTTAAAAACTGACCATACTTTCAATAAAATGAGTATACAAAGAATGGCTGCCCTGAGACAGAAAGGGACAATGATTGATCTGTTTTCTGGTAGAGTTTCCCAGCCAATGACTTGAAATCAGATAAATGACAGCCTAGAATTTAGTTCACTGATGCAGGACCATGTAGCACAGATCACAGAAATGTGCTGTTGAAAAGTATCCAGAATGAAACAAAAGAATGTACATAGATGAGTTGTACTGATCTATGAATCAAAAAACAAAAAGATAAAAATTCTTTCATCTACCTGCTGTATAAATACTTTAAACTGTAATTTTTGTTGCACTATCCCACTGTTTACTCTTGTGCTGCTTGTGTGCACTGTGGTGGCACTTGTCGTTTTTGACAGTTTACCAAGTTTTTACTGTTTCTTTACTAAGAAAGCTGCATGGTTGTATTCAAAGTTTTGATTTCAGGATCAAATGTGCATCATAAGTATTATTGCAAAAAGAAAATTTGACACTAATTTCTTTTCCAGTGGAAACTCCTATTTGGTGATTATTTTCTGGCTTCTTTGTACTCACTTAGCAGTAAAGTAGGGCACATTTCCTTTATCTAAATGCCTTACTTCCTATCAGTGCTGCGTAGTGTTAATCTTAAAATGTTTATATCTTTTAAAAAAGTTAATACTTTCAATACTTTTTAAAAATTGAAAAAAGTCAATTGTTTCTGAAATCAGAATCATGAATGTCAAATTTAGTTATAATCTGTTTCAGGAAGGTGGCAGTGTTGTCACAATGTTGAAGAGTTAGGCATTTATAAATTTAATGTAGAGTTCAAACAATAAACTAATGTTGTACAACATTTGTATAATCTAGTGACTCTTGAACATAATAGTCTATTGGCATTTTTAATTATGGCAAAAAAAATGCTAAATACATTAATAGTTGTATTTTAGTTAATTGACCTAGGGCCTCATAAACAAACAATAGCATGGTGTAATTTCTTAAATAATGAGATTTCAATTGTTTAGTTCTGAAGAAAAAATAAGTATATTTGGATATGCACAATCATGTGTGAAATGTGTGGCTTTATAATTACTGAATTTATAACAAGTGTGAAAACCCATTTACCTCCAATGTAACATTGTTTAGAGTAAACAGTTAAATTGTACAAGTTATATTACAAATCAAATGCACAGCCATGATTAAATTTAAACCCACTTGTGTATTAACAAATTCTAATAGAAAAAGGGGACAAACAAGAAATTCTGACACTATGAGCTGGTTTTATTAGTAGAAAAAGAATGAACGAGGGCCATTCAAAGCCAGAGTTACAGTTGCATGTCATTGCAGCAATGGTAAATTGGTTTTCAAGGACACAATAGGAATCTTGCAGGCTTCATTCTGTGCTATCCGTGCTCTGTCAACAGGCGCATTGAGAGAATCCCTTGTACTGGCTAAAAAACATCTCCGGTGCTTTCAATCCAGATTTGGCTTTAATCAAGCAAAGAGATAAGAGGCTCATGAGGAGTGGTGGTAGTGTCTCTACCTCTGAATCAAGAGGCCTGGGCTCAAGTCCCACCTGTTCCAGATGTGTGTAATAACATCCCTGAAGTGGTAGCTTAGGAAACAGATCTTTTTTTAAAAAATCAAACTAACAGCAATAATTACTCTGAAGTAGGAGAGAAAACAGTTACTTCTCTCTTTAGACCTTGGCAAATACACACACCATCGATCTTCAACTTGTTTTACAGCTGGCTTTGGACAGGTAAACAAGTCGTCTTATAGAAAATGTGACAGTTATAAATATCTCAAAGCCCTCATGGCCACCTATCTGCTGCACTGTGGAAAGATCCACACAACATCAGCATCTAACATTACAAGTAGCCGATTGGTATCAACAGGTTATGTATTTAATTTTTTTTTAAATCCCTGCAGGTTGGATGTGACTGTAGCCGTGAATGTTCTGTCGAGCAAAGTCTCAAGCTGTTAGAATTATAGCGACATAAGAGAAGTTGTCAGAAACCTAAGAAAATGCAACAAAGTTTCTGATCAATAAATAACGACCCTATATCAGGTTGAAGCTTTATAGTTTCTACATAAAGTAATATGTCATGTCTTCGTTGTAATTAAAGTTAAAAATCACACAACACCAGGGTATAGTCCAACAAGTTTGATCGTTGTAATCAACTTCTAAATGAAGAAGTTTGAAAATGACATACGGTCACGTTTAACCCTATAGCAAAAATACTTCGTCATACGACAAGTTTGTCTTACCTGACCTGAACTTGCTTCGGATCAACAGTGAATGTTCCGAGCCCAACAGTGTCATGTTGATAGTTACAATTCCAGTAATTTCGGCCAAGATCAGTTGAAGCTAGTAATTTCTCACACCATGAATTAATTCAGATAGGAAGGTGGAAGTTCAAAAAAAATAAGGCAACTGGTCACACTGCAATCGAGAAGTAAGAATTCGTCCAGAAAATAAAGAAGTTCCTTCTCTCTCACACATGGACGTGCAACTGCTTCGTTTCTGTGCTCTTGCAGCAGGGGTAGCTGTGTGCAGCAAGAAACTTGTGAAAAGGTTTTTTGGTCCCATGCACCCTCCCCTTCGGAGAGCAGACAGCAACTGGTCACACTGCACGGCGCTGGGAAGGGCTAATTAATGTGCACTCAGCTCAGACCCTCCTACTGCAGAGGCTTTGACTATCATCATCGTCATCATCATCACCACCAGCAGCAGCAGCAGCAGCACCGCGGAGATTTTGGCTCCGAGGGAGCCAGTGCTAGCGACAATCGGTTAAAGGCTGCGGAGCTTTAGCGATCGTGGAGTGTGCCCGGTGCGGGCTCGTCACCTCGAGGACGGGAGGTTGCCTCTGTTGTCCCGGACAAGCCTCGTACACTGTGCTGAAGCCCGGAGCTGATCAGCAGTTGTCACAATTAGAAAGCGGGTTGTCCCTGTGCGTGGGGAGGCTGCAGCCTGTGGGACACCCCAGCGACAGAGTAACGAGGAAGTAACTCAGATATTGGGCCAGTAAATAACTGGGCTGGCTCCGATCGCTAAATTTAGGAGTTGGAGATCACGGGTTTGGCTTCATAATCTAGCATGTTAAGAATCTTCAAATTAATGCAGATTCCCCCCAAAAAACTTGACAAAGGCAGCCCTCGCGTATAAACTGCATGAGCTGACCCCCACCACCTAAACACTGAAACAACAGCAAAATACAATATAATTACTGTAACTGTCGGTGCTTTTCGCTGCTTCCTCTTTATGTAATTATTATACTCATTCATAATGCGAATTACTTATTTTTTAAAAAGGTAGAATTTGCTCATATAAAAGTTAGTTTCCATTCCTTAAATTCCATTTTCTTTAATGATAGTACTGTAAATAAAGTCTGGTCAGGTTGAAACGCTGGTCATATTAAACTTAGTTTACCATTCCTCAAGTTGCACTTTTTAAAATGACAATACGATGAACAACTCATGATAATAAACTCTGGTCAGATTGCAACACTGGTAATATTAAAAGTAGCATTTTCAACTCCTTAAGTTAATTCTGTACTATATATAACACATGATATGAACTCTGGTTAGATTGAAAACGCGAGGGGGCGTCCTATCTGGTTATTTCTTTTCCTTCTGTCGTTATTATAGCCAGGTCCCTTGCGGGTTTTGTGTTTGGGAGACAACAGCTGGGGAATGTGTCAAACTACTGCGACTCTCCCCCAGCCTCCCATCCAGGACAGAAACAGGTGACTACTCATTCATCAAAGGGACGCACACCGCTCTCTGAACACAGCGAACAGCACCAGGGCTCTGGGGGACAGGGAGGACGGTGTGTTTAAATACTGCCCCACCGAACGGGTACGGGACAGCAAGCAAAAACCAACGGGCAGACAAGCAGTTGCTCTCGGCAGTTCCAGCTTGCTGAAGGATTCGCCAGAGATTCCTTCCCCCCCCCCCCCCCCCCCAAATTACCTGCACCGAGGCAGCCAGAGATTACACGACACCATGAAACATAACTTGAGCTTTAAGGTTAAATATTATTTGCTTTATTACAAGGGTGAAATTATATATACCCTTAGGTTTAGGTAATTATGTACATGCCCATGTATTTTAGTAGTGAGTGTACATAGTGCAATACTCAAAGCCCAATAATATTGAGATAGTTGGGGAATGAATCCCACTGCAGTGGGAATAGGAATCGGTTTGGGCAAACCCTTGTCGCCCTTGCCTTGCCGTCTGTGTCTCAGGGTCAGGGTGAGGTGAAGCGAGGTTCTCCAGGGCAGGGATCCCGTTCTGCTCTGCTCCACACTCACTCACACCCCGGTTTACACTCAGACTGCGCTACAACTGCCTTTGGCTCTGAGCCAACTGGGAAATGTCCCGCGTCCCGTTAACACTCCGAACTGCAACAGGGGAGAGGGAGAGGTCTGTCCTTCCAGTGGGAAACGCATCCACATTTCATATTGTCCGGGAAGGAGCCTTTGGCCGCATATCAAAACGATTTAAAAAAAAACAAAATAAAAATTGCGTGATAATATTCAGTTGCTGGACTAAATTGTAGTTTAGCGGTCGGTGAGAGAGCGGGTTTTCCTTAGGGCCACACATCAGTGCAGGTTCCTGCTGTATTAGTCAGCTCTGCAGTGATCTACAGCCCAGTCTGGCCAAGTCCATCATTCATAACAATAGAATCCCCACAGTGCAGGAAAAGGCCATTCGTCCCATCGAGTCTACAGGGGTCCCTCTGAAAAGCACCCCACCCTCTCCCCATAACCCAACAACTACCATTATCAGCCCAGCGACCTTGCACACCACCAGGCAATTTAGCATGTCCGATCCACTTAATCCACACACGTATGGCACGAAACCCACACAGACAGAGGGAGAACATGCAAACTCCACACAGTCACCCAAGGTTGGAATTGAACCAGGGTCCCTGCACTGTGAGGCAGCAGTGACTTATTGTGACTAAAGAGGATCAATGAACGAATCCCTACTTCAAGATCTTCATTCCCCCTTCACCATCTCAAGGACAAAAAGTCAAGTCTACCCTCCCAACTCCCTGCCCATGAATGCGCTGTTTCAAAACGGGCACATTGCACGATCAACGAATCCTTGGTGACTGAATTCCCGGGACAAACCTTAAGGGTTGTCACAGACTGTCTGATTTGAATTTTCCAGGACAGTGCTGGTTCCTCAGGGCAAAACAAAGTCACGAGGCCATTTGCATATTATTCATCAAGTGTTTTCATCAACCTGTTTGGACATACACGTTGAAGCAGGCGAAACGAGCGTGGGCGTTCTAACGCAGAGGTAGGAACTCCGTCGCTGCACGACAACATCAGCAATAAAAATAATGGACTGCACTAAACTTGTAACAGAATGGGAGTCAATTGCTTGGAAGGCAGCTGAGCTTTATTTTTTTTTCTCTTTTTCGTTGTTCTGATGGAGGAGTGGGAGATTGTTCATCTGGACAGTGCAGAATCACCCAGTTTGGTGATTAACAGATTGTTAGCTTTCCAAAGGACATGTGGTGTGACCAGTGGTGGGCACTTGGATCATGTCAAGCCAAAGTTGTCAACAAGGGTGGCATGGTGGCTCAGTGGTTAGTACTGCTGCCTCACAGCGCTAAGGACCCAGGTTTGATTCCTGCCTTGGGCGACTATTCGTGTGGATTTTCCACATTCTCCCCGTGTGTGCCTGGGTTTCCTCCAGGTGCTCTGGTTTCCTTCCATAATCCAAAGATGTGCAGGCCATATTGGCTGTGCTAAATTGCCCAGAGTGTTAGCTTTGTTAGTGAGGGGTAAATATCATGTAGGGGAATGAGTCTGGGTGGGTTACTCTTCAGAGGGTCAGTGTGGACTTGTTGGGTCGAAGGATTGTTTCCATACTGTAGGTAATCTAATTATAATAATAGACCTAGATAGTCACGATGCCATACTGAAAAGGTTGGAATTGGGCGAGGTTATGCTATTGTAAAGGGACACTGGAGACTTCTTGCAATGAGCTCTGGGCCTCATGTCTATGATGGTGCAAGTACCTTGTTTTTGCCCAACGCTGACTTGCTCTGTTATCATTTTTTGCAAACAGTAGAGACCCAACTGATGAAAATAAATTAATGATCAAAATCTGTTTCAAAAATAGGCACCAATATGTATCAATAGAGACCAATAACCTTTAAGAAGAAATTCAAATCACCAGTGGATGGCATAATAGATCACATGACAAGATTAAACATTTAAAACTTTTACTCTAACACAAACTAAGAGCAACATTGACTAAACTATTTCAGTAGACAGCTTGACAATGAAAATCTCTCTCTACTATTATTCTTACTTGTCTCTTATTTGGGCACTTCATTCTTAAGGAACAAGTCCAATGTGATTCTTTTCTTTCCCATCTGGGTAACTTGTATATCTTGAGCTGACTTGCAGAATATTTTTAACCCTGGACATCACTTCATCGCTAAACAAAGCTAGGCAAACCTTTCAGCTTCATTTAAACTGTCACATTCTCTTGAATTGAAGGGTGAATATGCATCTATATTAGAGAATACAATAGAGAACTACTGTTTCCATCTCTTTGCTCTCTCTCCCTCTCAAAGCCCAACTCCAAGGCAACATGAATCATATGGATAATGTATCCAATTAGAAATAGAACATAGAACAATACATAGAACAGGCCCTTTGGCCCTCGATGTTGCGTCGACCTGTGAACTATTCTCAGCATGTCCTCCCTACACTATCCCAAAATCATCCATGCGCTTATCTAAGGATAGTTTAAATCTCCCTAATGTGGCTGAGTTGACTACATTAGCAGGTAGTGCATTCCACGCCCATACCACTCTCTGCATAAAGAACTGCCTCTGACATCTGTCTTAAATCTATCACCCCTCGATTTGTAGTTATGCCCCCTCGTACATGCTGACGTCATCATCCTAGGAAAAAGACTTTCACTGCCTATCCTATCTAATCCACTGATAATCTTGTATGTCTCTATCAAATCCCCTCTTAGCCTTCTTCTTGCCAATGAGAACAGGTTCAAGTCTCTCAGCCTTTCCTCATAAGACCTTCCCTCCAGACCAGGCAACATCCTGGTAAATCTCCTCTGCACCTTGTCCAATGCTTCCACATCCTTCCCGAAATATGGGGACCAGAACTGTATACAATATTCCAGGTGTGGCCACACCAGCGTTTGGTATAGTTGTATAGTGTTAAATAGCTATCCACAGCACAGAAGCAGACCCTTTGCTCCAACTCATCCACACCAAGTTTCCCAAACTAAACTAGTCCAACCTTAGAGGAATATGATTGGTCCATATTCCTCTAAGCCTTTCTTCTTCAGATACCTTTCCAAATGTCTTTTAAGTGTTGTAATTGCATCTACCACTTCCTCTGCCAGTTCATTCCAAATACAAACCATCCTCTGCATAAAAAAGTTGCCCCTGAGATCCCCTTTAAATCTTTCTTCACTCACAATAAAATGTGTCCTCTAGTTTTGAATTCCCCTACCCTAGATAAAAAACCCTTGTAATTCACCTTATCAATGCTCCTCATGATTTCATACATCTCTATAAGGTCACCCTCCTTTACTCTAGTGAAAGAAGTCCCAGCCTATTCGTGTAACTCCAGTCCCAGGAACATCCTTGTAAATCTTTTCTAAACCCTCTCAAATTTAATACTATCCTTCCAATAGCAGGGTGACCAAAACTGTACATAGTACTCCAAAAGTGGCCTCACCAACATCCTGTGCAACCTCAACATGACATTCCAACTCTTATACTCCACTATCTTAGCAGTAAAGGCAAGCATGCTAAATGGCTTCTTAACCACCCTGTTTACCTGTGATGTAAAATCCAAAAAACTATATACCTTAACCCTGAGGTCAATCTGTTTGGCAACACTACCCAGCACTCTACCATTAACTATATAAGTCCTGCCTTTGTTCATTTTACTAAAATGTAATACCTCACATTTATCCAAATTAAACTCCATCTGCCGCTTTTTGGCACATTGGGCCAATTGATCAAAATCTCTTTGTAATCTTAGATAACCTTCTTCACTCGCCACTGTGGCAGCAATTTTGGTGTCATCTGCAAACTTACTAACCTTGTCTCCTAAATTCTCAACCAAATCATTTCTATAAATGACAAACAACAGTGGATCCAGCACCGATCCCTGCAGAATATCACTGGTCACAGGAGTCCAGTCCAAAACACTACCCTCCATCACCATCCTCTGTTTCCTATCATCAAGCCTATCTTTTATTCCAATTGGCAAGCTCGCCCTGAATCCCGTGTGATCTAACTTTACTAACCAGGCTACCATGCAGAATCTTGTCAAAAGATTAATAAAGTCTATGCAGACAACATCCACTGCTCTGCCATCATCTGTCTTTTTGGTCATTATCTCAAAAAACACAATCAAGTTTGTGAGACATGACTTCCCATGCACAAATCCATGCTGACTGCCCCTAATCATTCCCTGCCTTTCCAAATGTACATAAATCTGATCTCGCAGAATCCCCTCCAACAATGTACCTACCACTGATGTCAGACTCACTGGTCTACAGTTCCCAGGCTTCTTTCTTACAGTTTTTCTTAATGTGGAGGTGCAGGTGTTGGACTGTGGTGTACAAAGTTAAAAATCACACAATAACAAGTTATAGTGCAACAGGTTTATTTGGAAGCACTAGCTTTCGGACTGCTGCTCCTTCATCAGGTAGCTGTGGGATAGGGCCATACGACACAGAATTTATAGCAAAGAACTTAGAAATGTGATGTCTGTGTCAATATGCGCGATCTTCCTTGCTATAAAGTCTGTGTCTTATGGTCCTGCTCCATAACCACCTGATGAAGGAGCGGCGCGGCAAAAGCTAGTGCTTCCAAATAAACCTGTTGGACTGTAACCTGGTGTTGTGTGATTTTTAGCTTTTCTTAAGTGAAGGCACAACATTAGCTACCCTCTAGTCCTCTAGCGCCTCACCCATTCCCATAGATGATTCAAATATCTCTGCCTGGAGCCCCACAATTTCTTCTCTAGTTTTGCACACCTTGCAAATCCTTGAAATTTAATAGACAGTCCAAAGTATAACTTTCTTAGAGAATCTTAAAATCCAGCATGGAAGCAGGCTCTTTGGCCCAACAAGTCTACACCGAATCTCTGAAAAGCATGATACCCAGATTCATCCCCCATCCCGCCCCTGTAACTCTGCTTTCATGGCTAATGCACCTAACCTATACATTCCTGAAAACTATGGGTAATTTAGCATGGCCAATCCACCTAACTTACATATTTTTGGACTGTGGGAGGAAACCCATACAGACACGGGGACAACATGCAAACTCCTCTCAGACAGTTGCCCGAGCGTGGAATCAAACCTGGGTCACTGGCACTGTGAGGCAGCAGTGCTAACCAATGAGCCACCGTGCTGCCTATGTTTACAAAATGTGAAATTCCTAATATCTCCCTGGCACTAGGAGACTAAGAGTCTCTCCTAAACCAGCACAGCTGCTCTGGTCATTAGTTATGGGTAAGAATGTACTGCATCTTCTTTCCAATAAGACAAAGTAGACCTCTTTTAGTCAAGAACAATCAGGTTTGTTGTCAGCAGAACTCTGAACAGTTCACATAATTGCCTTTATTCCTCGATATTATCTCAAACTGAAGGCTCTGTTCCAATATATAACAATCTTATAAAACCATACATTTGCAACAGTTAAAAGACTTTAAGAATGGTTTTGCCAAATAAAAATGCTGTCCTACTTAGCTCTTGATAATTCAGACAGAAGGTATACATCACTAACGAGGAGTAAGCTAGACTGACTAGACAAGTTTCATTTCAATGGGTTAGCAGCGGTGGTCTACCAATTGTAATCTTCACCCAGATGAGAACAGTTTCTCATCCCATATTATTGAGTCTTGAAGTAGACCCCACAGAGAAATGATTTGGCTTTATTGTGTGGTACTTCACTCACAAATAAATAACATGTCACTGCTTGGACTCTGGTCTCAAGAATGGTCACTTGTTTTAAGTGGGTGAGTGACACTGCTGTCTGCAGAACTCTATCCCATGTAAGAATCACTGGCATAAGGAAGGGGAGAAAGCTGGAGGGAAAACTCGATGTGGAGAAACAATGCTGTTGTATTTGATTTGATTTATTGTAGTCAAGTATACTGAAGTACAGTGAAAAGCTTTGTTTGCGAGCAGTACCAGGCAGACCACAGCAAGTAAGGGCAGACAGATCATTGGATGCTTAAACAGAGCAAGGTTTACAGGTACTTAGAATTTATGTTTAAGAGTGTGGAACGGTTTTAAGAAATGTTAGATGCTGAAGGGTTGAAACTTTATTGCTGGAACAGCACAGCAGGTCAGGCAGCATCCAGGGAACAGGAGATTCGACGTTTCGGGCACAGGCCCTTCTTCAGGAATGAAGAAGGGCCTGTGCCCGAAACGTCGAATCTCCTGTTCCCTGGATGCTGCCTGACCTGCTGTGCTGTTCCAGCAATAAAGTTTCAACTTTGATCTCCAGCATCTGCAGACCTCACTTTCTCCTAGATGCTGAAGGGACCTTGCAAGGAGTCGCCTAGTAATGGCGCCATCTTGAATCGAAAAAAAGGAAAACATAGAGATTTAAAGGACAGGGCATGATAAAGTTATACGTGAAAGGTAGAAATATGGAATTAATATCAATGTGAAATGAAGTACACCAGTTAGTTAGTTTTGATGCCAATGAAGATGAAACTCCTGAAAGTGCATGTAACATAAGATGCAGTGCCTTCTGGCCAATGCAAATTGTTCAATTGTATAGACTGTCTATCCATCTCACAATCATGGAATAAGCTTGCCCATTTACTATCAGTAATTTATGACCACTAAGAACTGATTTGAGGCTATTTGCCTTATGTAGGATCCTCACAGTAGGTTTTACTTGCACACACATATCAAAGATCAGTGTCTAGGCCACAGTATTGGTTAGGTCCTGGACTCTCATTTTATTTTTAAGGAGAATATGTGTAAAAGTAGAATTTATTTGAAAATAGTGAGTGATATTTGACAATTGAATTTCTGGACATTTTGGTGCTCCTTGATGCAACATTACAGGTACCTTTAAATCACTGACTTTGTGCTGGGTGACCACAAATGTCTGCACTACCCTTCTGAACAAGTGGAATCCTACAAACTAAAACTGTTAGCCAAATCCCCTTCTTAGAACTGAGAAAATACTGTGTACCTCTCCATTAACAATTGCTATGCTTTCAGATGACCTGTGTAACAGAAGCCCTTATATTTTCAAACACACACAATAGGCACTGGACAGGAACCAAGGAAGTGCTGAATTTGAGCCAGAAGAGACACTTAATCTGTGACAACAGCTGCTGCCAGTGTGGGACTAAAGTTAACACATGTAGAGTAAGAAGAATGCAAGTAATGCTCTAATATCTATTGGTTTGACTGTTTCATAGCAGAAATGGACACTGGAGAAAGACAGTAAAACTGGTGACATTTTAGAACATGATCTGTTAAATTCCTAAAGTGAACAAGCTGCAATGTGGTTGTTAGTTTGTCCATGACAGTAAACTACTCACAGCATGCACTAACCTGCTTATTATTTGTACTACTATGGGCTATGTCACAACAACTTTGAAATGATGTTCAGAACACTGGAAATGACTGCCTATTCATATTACATGCTGGTTCAATGGCATGGAAGACTTAAGATGTTTATTCTGCACTCTTTCTTTCTAGATTAGATTAGATTCCCTACAGTGTGGAAACAGGCCCCTCAGCCCAACAACTCCACACCGACCCTCCGAAGTGCGACCCACCCAGCCTCATTTCCCTCTAACTAATGCACCTAACACTATGGGCAATTTAACATGGCCAATTCACCTGAACTGCACATCTTTGGAGTGTGGGAGAAAACTGGAGCACCCAGAGGAAACCCACACAGACACGGGGAGAATGTGCAAACTTGACACTGGAATCGAACCTGGGACCCTTGTGCTGTGAGGCAGCAGTGCTATCCACTGAGCCACAGTGTCGCCCAATTCTTTAAAAATAATAGCCAATGCCTTTTCAGAAAAGTGGCATGATTTTTCTAAGGGAGGATTCAGGATTTAGTGGAAAGAAAGTTAGTTCTGCAATCTTCAATACATTTCCAAATGAAATTAGAAGTAATCAAAAAAGAGATGGAAGATTGAGTTTAAGCTGTTGCACATTACTTTTGAGAAATAGGTCAACCATGAGGTTGATGAGGTTCAGGGGGCTGAATTACCTACTCCTGTTCCTGTGAAATGGTTATTTTCCCATTGATGGCAGTGCTAGTATTGTGTGATTGAAGTTTGGATATAACACAACATAGATGCACAGAAAAATACCTTCTTCTCTCCTATAGAAACTTGAAATAAATATGTCTACCATTGAGTTAACTGCAGCATTGTGCGGTATTGGTAGAAACCTTAAAAACTCAGTCTGCAGAGCCTGTGCCTGTCTTCACATTGTGATAATTAACAAATTGAACTGGATCAGGATGGAAGACAGATGGTGCAATGGGCTGGGACTGACCTTTCACCTCCAACAATGGGACTTGCCTCTCGTTCAAGCTGACAGGAGCAAATTATCTCAGCCAGGTGCAAGACTTCAATGTGGAATGGTGTTACTGGTGGCTATAAGTACTAAACCTAAAAATAAAAATTCCCATAACTCGGGACAAATTGACGTTAAGTTTTCAATCTTATTCAAACATTCCAGGAAGATATCTTGCCAAGTGAAAAGTGTTTATGGTAAATTGGATGGTACCCTTCTGAGAATGGGATGAGAGAAAAGAGCAACATTTGTAGCAAGTGAGAACTGATGTAGAGTGAAGCTCCAATGACTGGAGTTTGCCACTGGACTTTGAGTGGTTCTTGGGTATTGAAAGGGGAGGTTAATTTGCTCTTTATGCCACCACACTGCGCTTGATATCAAGTTCCATTTCAGTGACCATGCAATGATGGAAAGACCGCTAAAGAGAAACAGAGCACCTAAATAAAACATAGCATTCGTTATTTCCTTGAGGGCAGTAAAAGGAGATGATAAATCATGCAAATGCATTTCTGTATTTTATAGCCTTGGTGTACAATGTTGTAGGGACTGACAACGAAAAGGAAAAATCTAAATTAGAAGCTTCAATCAATTGTGTAGACAAGCAGGAGGCCGGAAGAACACAGCAAGCCAGGATTCCAGCATCTGCAGTTTTTTTTTGTCTCAAGCAACTGCTTGCCTGCTGTAGGATAAGTTCAACAGCACCTGCCTGGAGTTGCTGCATATCTTGAAATTCATTCCACTTGAAGTAAGTAATCTATCAATATGAAACAGCATCAGAATATTGAGTATAACAGTTGGGAGGTCATGTTGCGGCTGTACAAGACATTGGTTTGGCCACTTTTGGAGTACTGTGTGCAATTCTGGGTTCCATGCTATAGGAAGGATGTTGTGAAACTTGTAAGGACTCAGAAAAGATTTACAAGAATATTGCCAGGGTAGCAGGGTTTGAGCTATAGGGAGAGGCAGAATAGGCTAGGGCTGTTTTCCCTGATGGGTGTCCTTCTGGAGTTTATAAAACATGAGGAGCATGAGTAGGGTAAATAGACAAGGTCCTTAAGGGACATTTATACAATTATTAGGGACATTTAAGCACATGGATGATAGTAAAATGAACAGTATGTACGTTATGAGAAAGTGAGGACTGCAGGTGCTTGAGATCAGAGTTGAAAAGTGTGTTGTTGGAAGAGCAAAGCAGGTCAGGCAGCACCCCAGCAGCAGGAGAGTCAATGTTTCAGGCATAAGCCCTTCATCAGGAATGTGGGGGAGGGAAGGGGGCTGAGAGATAAATAGGAGGATGAGGGTGGGGTTGGGGGGGAAGGTAGCTGGAAACGCGACAGGTAGATGCAGGTAGGGGGTGATGGTGATAGGTCTGAGTGGAGGGTGAAGCTGATAGATGGTAAGGAAGATGGACAGGTGGGACAGATAAAGAGGGCAGTGCCGATTGGACGGTTGCTTCTGGGATGAGGTGGGGGCAGGGGAATTAAGTAAACTGGTGAAATTGATATTGATGCTGTATTGTTGAGGGCCCCAAGGCAGAAGATGAGGCGCTCTTCCTCCAGGCGTCGGGTGGCTTGGATTTGGCGGTGGAGGAGGCCCAGGATTTGTGTCTCCTTGGTGGAGTGGAAGGAGGAGTTGAAGTGGTTAGCTACAGGGTGGTGGGGTTGTTTGGTGTTTGTGTCCCAGAGATGTTCCCCGAAATGTTCTGCGAGTTGGCATTCATTCTATCTCCCTGATGTAGAGGAGTCCGCACCAAGAGCAGCGGACACAGTAGATAAGGTGGGTGGATGTGCAGGAAAATCTCTGCTGGATGTGAAACGATCCTGTGGGACCTTGGATGGAGGTGAGGGGGGGGGCTCTTGTCGTGGCAGGAGAAGGTGCCGGGAGTGGAGTGTGGGTTGGTGGGGAGCATGGACCTAACGAGGGAGTCACAGAGGAAATGTTCTCTGTGGAATGCTGATAGGGGTGGAGAGCAAAATGTGTCTCTGATGGTGGGGTCTGATTGTAGGTAGTGGAAATGACACAGGATAATGCACTGTATCCGGACATTAGTGGGGTGGAAGGTGAGGACTAAGGGGGTTCTATCTTTGTTGGGGTTGGAGGGGTAGGGTTCAAGGACAGAAGTATGGGAAGTGGAGGAGATGTGCTGGAGAGCATTGTTGACCACGTGGGAGGGGAAACTGCAGTCCATGAAGTTGGAGGCCATCTGGAATGTCCCGGATTGGCATTGATCATCCTGGGAGCAGATATGGCGGAGGTGGAGGAATTGGGAGTAAGGGAGAGCATTTTTACAGGAGTGGGGTTGGCAGGAGGTGGACTCCTGGTAGCTGTGGGAGTCTTTGGGTTTGAAGTAGATGTCCATGCTGAGTCGGTCACTAGATTTGGAGTTTGAGAGGTCCAGGACTGGGAGGGAGGTGTCTGAGATGGTTCAGGTGAACTTGAGGTCAGGGTGGAAAGGGTTCATGAAGGTGATGAATTATTCAACATCCTCGTGGGAGCATGAGGTGATGCTGATACAGTCATCAATGTAGGTTAGTTTGATCTTAGAGTAGGATAAAAGATCAACACAACATCAAGGGGTAAAGGCCTGTACAGTGCTGTACTGTTCTATGTCTATTCCCTTGGGTGGGGGAGTCCAGAACTGGAGGGAATAGGTTTAGGGTGAGAGGGGAAAGGTATAAAAGGGACCTAAGGGGCAACTTTTTCACGCAGAGGGTAGTACATGTATGGAATGAGCTGCCAGAGGAACTGGTGGAGGTTGGTACAATTACAGCATTTAAATGGCATCAGGATGGGTATTTGAATAGGAAGGGTCCAAAGGGATATGGGCCAAGTGCTGGCAAATGGGACTAGATTAGGTTAGGATATCTGGTTGGTATAGACGGGTTGGACCAAAGGGTCTGTTCCCATGCTGTACATCTCTATGACTCTATGTAAGTACAATACAAGGGATTCCCTTAAACTATACACTTCTCTGTGTAAAGGACAGTCAATTTGCATCACTAATTTTTTTTCCCCTGGTTGTCAGCTGCAACAGAACGATTTCTAATTGTAGACACTTTTTTCTAAATATGTATTCAGCTGAGATAATTAAAAAGATTTTGATCCCCATAGTGTGACATACATTATTCAGTAATAATAAATACTTCAAAGTAGATAATATTAATGGTATTTAAAGTTTTGCAGATTCCAAAAACTTTGGAATAATGTAGTGCAAAACATATAAATTCCAGAGCCAGTCTAACGTTGTGTAATTATCTGTGGCATTACATATTCATCTTTTTTGTCCATTTCTGCAAGAGCTTTAATTAGAAGCAGACATATACAGACACACAAACTACAGTTACAGGGGAAGGCCGGCTGTAGACAGAGATTTTTAAATTCTGTGCCAGATAAGCACATTGGGTTAGGTAATCCACACTAATGAAATCCTCGCTGGATCTGAATTAAATAAAGTGTCAAACTACCTTCTTAATTTAATATGAATTTAATCCAAATTAAACAACTTTGAACTATCCTGCACTATTTAATTCAGATCAGATTAAATTTAAGAAGTCTCAAATCTAAAAGCTTAATAAAGAATTAAGTAGATTTCCCCTGTGCACTGTGTGAATATTCATTAAGCAAAGCATACATAATGTATATTGTGTGCACTTAGTGCTTTAATGGTATTATATATTTTCAATTAAATAAATGTCATGTTCTGCTTTTAATGAATGTCATTTCATTTTACTCAGGATTTGCATTAAAGGGAACACTACTACGGACTGTTGCTTTGCAGTCAAGAGTTGCATATCTTTGAAAATATCATGTTGTTGAAGCTTTTTCATCTTGCCCGCATAGGACAAGTGCAAAAATGTCAAATTTCATACAAACGCAACAGTTTGTACCATGGGGTCATAGAGATGTACAGCATGGAAACAAACCCTTCGGTCCAACCTGTCCATGCCGACCAGATATCCCAACCCAATCTAGTCCCACCTGCCAGCACCTGGCCCATATCCCTCCAAACCCTTCCTATTCATATATCCATCCAAATGCCTCTTAAATGTTGCAATTGTACCAGCTTCCACCATATCCTCTGGCAGCTCATTCCATACCCATATCACTCTCTGTGTGAAAAAGTTGCCCCTTAGGTCTCTTTTATATCTTTCCCCTCTCACCCGTAACCTATGCCCTCTAGTTCTGGACTCCCTGACCCCAAGGAAAAGATTTTGCCTATTTACCTTATCCATGCCCCTCATAATTTTGTAAACCTCTATAAGGTCACCCCTCAGCCTTTGATCCTCCAGGGAAAACAGCCCCAGCCAGTTCAGCCTCTCCCTGTAGCTCAAATCCTCCAACCCTGGCAATATCCTTGTAAATCTTTTCTGAACCCTTTCAAGTTTCACAACATCTTTCCGATAGGAAGGAGACCAGAATTGCACACAATATTCCAACAGTGGCCTAACCAATGTCCCTGTATAGCCGTAACATGACCTCACAACTCCTGTACTCAATACTCTGACCAATAAACGAAAGCATACCAAACGCCTTCTTCACTATCCTATCTACCTGCGACTCCATTTTCAAGGAGCTATGAACCTGCACTCCAAGGTCTCTCTGTACAGCAACGTTCTCTAGGACCTTACCATTAAGTGTATATGTCCTGCTAAGATTTGCTTTCCCAAAATGCAGCACCTCACATTTATCTGAATTAAACTCCATCTGCCATTTCTCAGCCCAATGGTCAAGATCCTGTTGTAATCTGAGGTAACACTCTTCGCTGTCCACTACACCTCCAATTTTGGTGTCATGTGCAAACTTACTAACTGCACCTCTTATGCTCACATCCAAATCATTTATGTAAATGACAAAAAGTAGAAGACACAGCACCGATCCTTGTGGCACTCCACTGGTCACAGGCCTCCAGTCTGAAAAACAATCCTCCACCACCACCCTCTGTCTTCTACCTTTGAGCCAGTTGTGTATCCAAATGGCTAGCTCTCCCTGTATTCCGTGAGATCTAACCTTGCTAATCAGTCTCCCATGGGGAACCTTGTTGAACGCCTTACTGAAGTCCATATAGATCACATCTACTGCTCTGCCCTCATCAATCCTCTTTGTTACTTCTTCAAAAACCTCAATCAAGTTTGTGAGACATGATTTCCCACGTACAAAGTCATTTTGATTATCCCTAATCAGTCCTTGCCTTTCCAAATACATGTACATCCTGTCCCTCAGGATTCCCTCCAACAACTTGCCCACCACCGAGGTCAGGCTCACTGGTTCTAGTTCCCTGGCTTGTCCTTACCACCCTTCTTAAACAGTGGCACCACGTTTGCCACCCTCCAGTCTTCCGCCACCTCACCTGTGACTATCGATGATACAAGTATCTCAGCAAGAGGCCCAGCAATCACTTCTCTAGCTTCCCATAGAGTTCTCTGGTACACCTGATCAGGTCCTGGGGATTTATCCACCTTTACCCGTTTCAAGACATTCAGCACTGCCTCCTCTGTAATCTGGACATTTTGCAAGGTGTCACCAGCTATCTCCCTACAGTCTATGTCTTCCATATCTTTTTCCACAGTAAATACTGATGCAAAATACTCATTTAATATCTCCCCCATTTTCTTTGGCTCCTCACAAAGGCCACCTTGCTGATCTTTGAGGGGCCTATTCTCTTCTTGGTTACTCTTTTGTCCTTAATGTATTTGTAAAAACCCTTTGTATTCTCCTTAATTTTATTTGCCATAGCTATCTCATATCCCTGTTTTGCCCTCCTGATTTCTCTTTGGCTCCTCACAAAGGCCGCCTTGCTGATCTTTGAGGGGCCTATTCTCTTCTTAGTTACTCTTTTGTCCTTAATGTATTTGTAAAAACCCTTTGTATTCTCCTTAATTTTATTTGCCATAGCTATCTCATATCCCTGTTTTGCCCTCCTGATTTCTCTCTTAAGTATGCTCCTACTTCCTTTATACTCTTCTGAGGATTCACTCGATCTATCCTGTCCATACTTTACATATGCTTCCTTCTTTTTCTTAACCAAACCCTCAATTTCTTTAGTCATCCAGCTTTCCCTATACCTACCAGCATTCCCTTTCACCCTAACAAGAATATACTTTCTCTGGATTCTTGTTATCTCATTTCTGAAGGCTTCCCATACTGAATCAGAAAATTGTCTTGTACCCACTTAACAAATTCCTCTCCATCTAAACCTGTAACACTATGGCAGTCCCAGTCGATGTTTGGAAAGTTAAAATCCCCCACCATAACCACCCCATTACTCTTATAGATAGCTGAGATCTCCTTACAAGTTTGTTTCTCAATTTCCCTCTGACTGTCAGGGGGTCTATAATATAATCCCAATAAGGTGACCATCCCTTTCTTATTTCTCAGTTCCACCCAAATAACTTCCCTGGATGTATTTCCAGGAATATCCTCCCTCAGCACAGCTGTAATGCTATCCCTTATCAAAAACGCCACTCCCCCTCCTCTCTTGCCTCCCTTTCTATCCTTCCTGTAGCATTTGTATCCTGGAACATTAAGCTGCCAGTCCTGCCCATCCCTGAGCCATGTTTCCGTAATTGCTATGATATCCCAGTCCCATATTCCTAACCATGCCCTAAGTTCATCTGCCTTCCCTGTTA
>NC_057733.1:13780890-13867888 GCF_004010195.1 Chiloscyllium plagiosum
CTCGTAGCACTGGGAGTAATCCAGATATTACTATTCTTGAGGACCTCCTTTTTAAATTTCTGCCTAACTCTGTAATCTCCCTTCAGAATCTCAACCTTTTCCCTTCCTATATCGTTGGTTCCAATGTGGACAATGACCTCTTGCTGGCTCCTCTCCTCCGTGAGAACATTCTGCACCCTCTCTGAGACATCCTTGATCCTGGCACCAGGGAAACAACACACCATTCTGCTTTTTCGCTGCTGGCCACAGTAGTCTGTACCTCGAACTACAGAATCCCCTAACACAATTGATCTCTTGGAAGCCGACGTACCCCTCGTTGCATTAGAGCCAGTCTCAATACCAGAAACTTGGCTGTTCGTGCTACGTTCCCCTGACAATCCATCACCCCCTATATTTTCCAAAACAGCATACCTGTTTGAAATGGGTATATCCACAAAAGACTCCTGCACTAGGTGCCTACCTCTGTTACCTTTCCTGGAGTTAACCCATCTATGTGACTGTATCTGAGACTTTCCTCCCTTCCTATAACTGCCATCCATCACATACTGTTGCTGTTGCAAATTCCTCATTGCTTCTATCTGTCTCTCCAACCGATCCACTCGATCTGATAAGATTTGCATCCAACAACATTTATGGCAGATATAATCCGCAGTAACCCTTAACCTTTAAACTCTCACATCTGACAAGAAGTACATATCACTGTACTAAAAGCCATTTTTGCTCCTTCACAATCTACAAACCCAGAAACTAACGCTGTCTTATTCCTCTACAAAACACTGCCCAGGTTAAATTAATAGTTATGGCTTATATTTTAAATTTAATCTAGAGACATATCTCTAAAACATATAATCAAGAAAGAACCCACTCTACTCACTACTGCAGCCTTTCTATTGGACACACTTAATACAATGATTAACTTTTCTGATTCTGTGTTGTGAACTTTACCCAAACAGGTTCCTCCAAGATTAGTTGTGAATTTCACTGTTTGTTAATTTTCCCAGATGCACTCGGATGTCCAGCGATACATGAATTAAAAACAGCAAAGACATTAACTGTACAGGTTTTTTTTTCTCTCTCTCCCTCCTGCACTGTCCTCACCTTTGTCTGTTCTTCTGCCTTTTAAAACTGCTGTTGTTTTGACGTTTTTTTCCAAAGTTCCAAACAATATAACAGCATATAAAACAGTAATTGCTGCTCCTGGAATTTGAGGAAATCACCTCCAACACCTAAAATACCTCAAAAGGAGCAGCTGGTACAGCCAGAAATTATTTCCATCCTCCATCTTGGATTACCCAGAATCCTCTCCCTAAATTGACACTGAGCTTGCAGTTAGACTACAGTCCCTACGGTGTGGAAACAGGCCCTTCGGCCCAACCAGTCCACACCGACCCTCCAAAGAGTAACCCTTGCTAATGCACCTAACACTATGGGCAAGTTTGCATGGTCAATTCATCTGACCTGCACATCTTTGGACTGTGGGAGGAAACCCACGTAGACACGGGGAGAATGTGCAAACTCCACACAGACAGTTCTCTGAGGCTGGAATCGAACCTGGGATCCTGGTGCTGTGAGGCAGCAGTGCTAACCACTGAGCCACTATGCTACTCTTAAATGTTAGATATGATTCCACAATTGTTTGACATTTGATGTACAATCCCAAATGCTTGAATAGCTACCTTAACCTGTTGAGCTTGTAACATGGCTCATTTACACTTTTAAATTAGATTCCCTACAGAGTGGAAACAGGCCCTTCGGCCCAACTAGTCCACACCTACCCCCCGAAGAGTAACCCACCCAGACCCATTCCCCCTAACTAATGCACCTAACTCTACGAGCAATTTAGCATGATCAATTCATCTAACCTGCACATCTTTGGACTGTGGGAGGAAACCGGAGTACTCGGAGGAAACCCATGCAGACACGGGGAGAATGTGTAAACTCCACACAGACAGTTGCCCGAGGCTGGTCCCTGGCACTGTGAGGCAGCAGTGCTAACCACTGAACCACCATGCCGCTCTTACTGTTACTGGTAAAGCAGGTTTTCAGTCTTTATCTTCTCTCCATCGCTGATGCCCAGATCAAAATTCAGTTAGAATGTCTCCTACTCTGAGGTATTTCTTTATCAGGATGTCACAACTGTCAAATACTTCGACCAGCTCAAAACTGTGGTTTATGACCCACTGCTTTGATTGGGGAATTTTTTTAAACCTGACAGTTTATGCAGGAATGGAAGTAACACAGGATGCTTTTAATCTAGTTCCTGAGCCAGCCTCCCCACATCAATATAGTTTGAAAATTATTGATTTATTCTAACTGATCACTGTGCGCTGGGGATAGAAAAAAGACAAAGGAATAAATCCACAGGTACCACACATGACAAGTTACTGAATGCTGGCTGTTTTGAGACAGGCTGTTTACAGACATGGGGAACAGCTTAAGCATTTCACAGTCATACCACCTAATATTTGGGAAAGGAATTTATTTGTTGTTAGAATTCTTAAAGTGGCCATAGTGACATATTCAGAACAAAGCGGTTGATACCCAGTTTCAATGTTTTGCTGCACACTGTCTCTTATTTCCACTTGATAGGGAACAGAGAAGTTCAAAATAAAATGAAATTCAAATCCACAAGATGGCTCTCAAAAAAGATTTGCACATGGGCACTGCCCTCTGGGGGTTAAACAACTGGTAACAGTGTGATAATTCACAGCAACACAAAAAGCTTTCATGTCAGTTTGCTCTGAAGTTACAGTGGCATATGAACATATGGATGGAAATATTTGTTTTTATATTAAGAGAATCATATACCGCACATAGTCAATGAATGGATACCCAGAAACAATTTGAAATTAAGATTCAGCTGAATATAGATAGTGCTAAGATTTTAGGTTATGATGGGAATGTATTCCTGTAATCCCTTATTACAAACTGTCGGCTGTGGTTCAGCTAGCAGAATTCTCGCTTCTAAATCAAAAGGCTTTGTGTTGAAGTCTCACTCCAGACAACTGATCACAAAATCTAGGTTGATGCTCTAATGCAGTACCTGGAGAGTGCTGCACGGCCAGAGGGCCACATTTGGGATAACACGTTGCATCAAGGTCCTGTGTGTTCTGTAAGCTGGATGCAGAAGATTCCATGGCACCAGGTGAAGAAGAGCAGATGAGTTGAGCCTGTATCTTAGATGATATTTATCCCTCAAATTGCTGTTTGCGGGATCTTGCTCTGTGCAAATCAGCAACCACATATAGAATACAACTTGAGTACACTTCCAAAACACGGCTGGCCTTACTCTGCAGGCAAACTGGGCAGTCATAGAATTCCCACAGTGTGGAAGCAGGCCATTTGGCCTATTGAGTCCATCCCATGGCTAACTCACCTAGCCTGCACACTATGGTCTATTTAGCATGGCCAATTCACCTGATCTGCACATTTTTGGACTGTGGGAGGTAACAGAAGCACATGGAGGAAATCCACACAGACACGGAGAGAAAGTGCAAACTCCACACAGTCACGCGTGCTGGAATCAAACCTGGCCCTCTGGAGCTGTGAGGCAGCAGACCTAACCACTGATCGACCATACTGGCCTAGATGGCTGGGATGGCAGGCTTTGAAGGGGAGGTGCTAAATTCAGTATTTCAAATGCTGAGTAAATATATCTTCTCATTTTTCTCTATATTGAAGGAGTTGGGGGAGTGGGGATTCTAAAGTCATAATTCACCTAATGCATTAAAAACCTTTGGTTGGCTCCATTCCAAAGTACTTTACATCCTAAGAATGTGAGAGGTACTACTGTTTATGCATGAAAGCTTTTTTTTTCTATTCATATCACTCCAGGAGAGTTATTTCAATAAAATTTTATTTAATTTCTCAATTATTGGGGAAATTCAACGCACTTACATTCACAGGAGGAGTTATAGCAAGATGAAGTGTCAATGTGACAGCCTATTCTCTGTTGTGATTTGGAGATGCCGGTGTTGGACTGGGGTGTACAAAGTTAAAAATCACACAACACCAGGTTATAGTCCAACAGGTTTAATTGGAAGCACTAGCTTTCAGAGCGCTGCTCCTTCATTAGGTGGTTATGGACGCCAGATGGTGATAATCATTTATACCAGGAGAGCTGAACTGAACCACTCCCTTTCAATGAGCTAACTTTGATGGCTTTCTCTTTTATTTGAAGAGCCCCAAAAGCAATGATTAATTTTTATGCTTGGTCACTAATGGTGCTCAGTGATTGAGGTCATGGAAATCCATCCAATAAATCTGTCATTTAATTTTTTCTTATTCTCTTGCAGCTAAACAAAGACACAGAAACTGAACTTGATTGCTCCCATATGACAGGCTCAATTTTAGAATTGACCATCATGTACTCTGACAATGTCTCAAAAAACACATACAATCTGAAATCGGTCAAGATACTTTCTAGCTGGTTGGAATGGTCATCGAAAAGAGCCTTCAATCCTTTACATCTGTTACTGAGGGTCTGCTGTTGAGCACACTTCAGGGAATCAGAAGCACTCCTAGTCATTCTAAATACATTACCAAGTAAGTAAGTTTTATTTTAATTAATGTGGAACTATCCACATATTTTTGGTCAATGGTACAGCCCAGAATGTTGATACTGTTTTATGTCACACCTGGTTGAATGCAGCCTCGATGTCAAGGGCTGCCCCTCTCACCTCACCTCTGGAATTCAGCTCTTTAGTCCACATTCGAACCAAGGTTGTAATGAGGTCAGGAGCTGAGTGGCCCTGATGGAACCCAAACTGGGCATCATTGAGCAGGTAATTTCTGAGCAGGTGCTGCTGGATAGCACTGTTGATGACACCTTCCATCATTTTACTGATGATTGAGAATAGACTGATGGAGTGGTAGTTGGCTGGATTGGATTTGAGTCTAGATTAGAGTGGTGCTGGAAAAGCACAGCCGGTCAGGCAGCATCCGAGGAGCAGGAAATTCGACGTGTCGGGCAAAAGCCCTTCATCAGAACTGAAGCCTTTGTCCTGCTTTTTGTGTACAGGACATACCTGGGCAATTTTCCACATTGCTAGGTGCCAGTGTTGTAACTGTGTTGGAACAGCTTGGTTAGGGCAGCCAGAGTCAAAAGGTGGCACTGGAAATGCACAGCAAGTCAGGCAGCATCCAAGGAACAGGTGAGTCAATGTTTCAGAGCAGACTCAATGGGCTGGATGGCCTAATTTCTGCTCCTAAGTCTTATAAACCCTTCAGCATGAATGCCTTCCCCCTCCGCATTCCTGAAGAAGGGCTTTCGCCCAAAATGTTCTGGATGCTGCCTGACCTGCTAAGCTTTTCCAGCATCACACTTTTCAACTCTGACTCTCCAGCATTTGTCCTCACTTTCTCCTCCTTGGTTCGGGAAGTGGCGAGTGCTGAAGCACAAGTCTTCGGTACTATTGCCAGAATGTTGTCAGGGCCCATAGCCTTTATGGTATCTAGTGCCTCCAACCATTGCTTGATATCACGTGGAGTGAATCAAATTTGCTGAAGATGGATATCTGTGATGCTGGAGCCACTGGAGGAGGCTGAGATGGATCATCCATTCAGCACTCCTGGGTGAAGATTGCTGTGAATGCTTCAGCCTTACCTTTTGCACTTCTGTGCTGGGGCATGAGAAGGTGTATATTTGTGGAGCCTCCTCCCTCAGTGAGTTGTTTAATTGTCCACCACCATTCATAGCTGGATATGGCAGGACTGCAGAACCTAGATCTGATCCATTGGTTGTGGGGCTGCTTAGCTCTGTCTATCACTTATGTGGAGAAAGTGAGGTCTGCAGATGCTGGAGATCAGAGCTGAAAATGTGTTGCTGGAAAAGCGCAGCAGGTCAGGCAGCGTCCAGGGAACAGGAGAAGGGCTTATGCCCGAAACGTCGATTCTCCTGTTCTCTGGAACTTATGTGGTTTGGTGTGCAAGTAGTCCTGTTTGTGGCTTCACTGGGATGACACCTCATCTTCATGTATGCCTGGTGCTGTTCCTGACATATCCTCCTGCACACTCCAATGAACCAGGGTTGATCCCCTAGCTTGATGGTAATGGTTGAGTGGGGGATATGAAGTCACAGATTGCATTGGAGTACATTTTTTCTGCTGTTGATAGCCTGTAGTACCTCACGGAGGCCCAATCTTGAGTTGCTATATCTGTTTAAAGTCTGTCCCATTTAGCATGTTGATGATGCAACACAATAGAATGGAGCTTATTCTCAATGTGAAGGTGGAACTTCATCTGCATAAGATCTGTGTGGTGGTCACCCTTACTGATACTGTCATGGATAGATACACCAGGAGCTGACAGATTAATAAGGATGAGGTCAAGTATGTTTTTCCCCTTTTGTTGGTTCCCTCAACACCCACTGCAGACCCAGTCTAGCAGTTATGTCCTTTAGGACCCAAGCAGCTCTATCTGTAATACTGCTGCTGAGCCACACTTGTTGGTTGATATTGAAATCCGCCACCCAGAGTACATTTTGCATAATGCCACCCTCAGTGCTTGCTCCAAATATTGTTCAACATGGAGGAGTGCTGATTCATCAGCTGAGGAAGGACGGTAGGTGGTAATCAGCAGTAGGTCTCCTTGCCCATATTTAGCATGAAGCCATGAGACTTCATGGGGTCCACAGTCATTGTTAAAGAGTCTCAGAGCAACTACCTCCTGACTGTAAACCACTGTGCTGCCATATCCAGCGATGATGATGCTGGGACATTGTCTGTAAGGTATGATTCCTTGAGTATGACTATGTCAGGCTGTTACTTGACGAGTCTGAGACAGCTCTCCCAATGTTGGCACTAGCCCACAGACGTTAATAAGGATGCTGTTGCAGGCTCGAAATAGCTGTTTCTGCCATTGTCTCTTCCAGTGCCAAGGTTACTGGCAACTGGTCTGTCTGGTTTCATTTCTTTGTTGATAGTACCTAGCAGTGATATACATGAATGGCTTGCGAGGGCCATTTCAAAGGGCAGTTCAGAGTTAACCACATTGCTGTGGCTCTGGAGTCATTTGTAGGCCAGATCAGGTAAGGATGGAAGATTTCCTTCCCTGAAAGATGTTAGTGAACCAGTTGGGTTTTTCTGACAATCAACTTATGTGCAGAAGTCATTGATGGCATTGGGAGGGAAAGGGAGCAATTACAGTAACCTAGGCTTTTTTAGTAGTGACAGAGAGTACAGAAGCAGAGAGGTTATGCTGAACTTGTGTAAGGCACTGATTAAACTTCAGTTGGAGCAGTATGTACAGTTCTACATCACCCCACTTTAAGGAGGATGTGAATACAATGGAGAAAGTGTAATACAGATTTATGAGAATGCTTCAAGGGATGAGGGACATCAATAATGTGGATAGATTGGGTAAGTCAGGATTGTTTTCCCTCAAGAAGAGAAGGTTATGAGGAGATTTGAGTAAAGGTTTCAGAATCATGAGAGCTCTGGACAGATTTGACAGAGAGAAACTGTTCCTGAAGATCAAAAACTAGAGGACAAAGATTTAAAGTGATTTTTAAAGAAGTTTGACTAGTTGAACCGAAGGGTCTGTTTTCATGCTGTATGGTTCTATGACTCTAAGTTTATGTGAGTAGTTTGTGTTTGGGACATACTGCCAGTGAGTGAAATGGAGGCAGTTTCAATTGAGGCATTCAACAGGTCTTTGGATAATGATTAAAATAGAAACAGTATGCAGGATTATGGGGAAAATGTGAGTGAATAGCCCTCAATTATGACACTTATTCAGAGAGCCAGTGCAGCTCTGATGGGCTGAATGGTTTTCATTTGCACTGTAACAATTCTGCGTCACCAGCGAGACATGTTTTTGCATTTTTTTTGTTTAAAAATGTGTGAGGGGATCTCTTTCACATTCATTTGGATTTTAAAGTCTCATCAGAAAGCAGCTCTGACAGTGCAGCACTCACACTGCAATGCAATGAAGTGAAATACTATTCGAGACCGTTCAACATTCATTTGGATCGACCAGCAGAATCTGTTTAATGCAAGAGACAATCACCATCTAAACAGCATCTTGTATTTTGTCTTGACAGCTGTGAAGCAACAGTTCAAAGCTCTCCATGAACTCAGAAAATGACCTTTGAAACAGTAGCCAAGCCATCTTGCTAATGAATAAACACTCTCCTCCCCACCTGTTGTAAAGATCTAGGCAGCCCTCAGTGGAACAGCAAGAGCTGAAAGCTAAAGTCCTCCACATTTTTTCAAGTGAGGCTGTCTGGAGAGCGAGACATGATTCATTTGTTGTTTTGTTGTTTGCAGTACAGGGGCATCGGGGATTTACTTGGCATTGCAATTTGGGAAGTCAAAATGACCTTGGTGTGAACAAAGCAGTTGGGATTGAATTGAAGTCTTGAACATATTGTTGATTATCAACAGCTGCTCTGTTCGTGATGAGTGTAGAAATGAAGAAAATGTTGAAGCATTGGTTTGATTTCTGTGTATCCAAGTAATATTTGGAACTTATCAGACAAACACATAAACTTGTCCTGAACTGTGGTTTTGCAGAATTTTTCAAATTCCATTTTATTTGCAGTCTTTTAGCATAAGCTTAAATCCTAATTTTGTTGCTTTCATTGGCACTCACTCGCTAATGAGTACGATTGTCTACCCAGGAAATTCTATCTTACTGGTTATAGATTCTGAGTGTCCTTCTGTCGATGATGAGCCCAATCCTACAGCACATCTCTGACATTACATTTGATAGTTGTTTCCTGGAGGTGGAATTGGTCCTTGGATTCCAGATCGCCAAGGAGAAATCCTAATTGGCTGCTAACTTAAAGCTTTACCCAAACTTTCCATTTGTATGTGCTATGTGCTTAATTCCAATTATCTAGAGTATTTGCATTTTAAAAACTGGATGTGACTTTCAAATATCAGTGATATTGAATGTAGAAGATGATCAGTTTGATGTTACTCCTCTGCTACACCACAACAATGACAAAACTCAAAATTTTGCGACAATCACCTTTCTGATGGAATGTAATTGGTTATTGTGGAATATGGCGTGGCCTCAATCACTACAGTCAGTCTGATTCCCTTTCTAAGACATGATAGCACATTATCAGGTTGGATGCGGGAAGAATGTTCCCAATGTTGGGAAAGTCCAGAACTAGGGGTCACAGTCTAAGAATAAGGAGTAAGTCATTCAGGACTGAAATGAGGACGAATTTCTTCACTCAGAGAGTTGTGAACCTGTAGAATTCTCTCCCACAGGAAGTTTAGATTACATTAGATTTAGATTAGATTTAGATTAGATTACATTACAGTGTGGAAACAGGCCCTTCGGCCCAACAAGTCCACACCGACCCGCCGAAGCGAAACCCACCCATACCCCTACATTTACCCCTTACCTAACACTACGGGCAATTTAGCATGGCCAATTCACCTGACCCTGCACATCTTTTGGACTGTGGGAGGAAACCGGAGCACCCGGAGGAAACCCACGCAGACACGGGGAGAACGTGCAAACTCCACACAGTCAGTCGCCTGAGGCGGGAATTGAACCCGGGTCTCAGGCGCTGTGAGGCAGCAGTGCTAACCACTGTGCCACCGTGCCGCCCACTTGTTGTTGGGGCCAGTTCATTAGATTTATTCAAAATGGAGCTGGACATGGACCTTGTGGCTAAAAAGATCAAGGATTATGGGGCGAGGATGGGAATGCGATCCCGAGATTGTATGGTCAGCCATGATCGGATTGAACGGTGGAGCAGGCTGAAAGGGTCGAAGGGCCTACTCCTGCACCTATTTTCATTATTTCTATGTCCTCAGGCTGGCATTAAAATGCAGTGGTGAGGAATTGCTGACTCATTACAAGTACCATCTTTTCGGCAAGACAAACTGGATTTCAAAAGTCTGTTTGGTCAGGTGAGCATAAAGAGGATGAAGAGATGGAAATGTGTTGCTGGAAAAGCGCAGCAGGTCAGGCAGCATCTAGGGAACAGGAGAATCTCCTGTTCCCTAGATGCTGCCTGACCTGCTGCGCTTTTCCAGCAACACATTTCCATCTCTGATCTCCAGCATCTGCAGACCTCACTTTCTCCATAAAGAGGATGAAAGTGATCAATGTCTATGATGTAAATTAGTTTCTGAGTGAATAGAGGTGATTATACCTGAGATTCTTTCTATCGACCTTCAGAGTACAATAGCCCTTTGGAGATTGTTTTCCTAGATTCAATGTCACTTTAACTTCATTTGAAATTTAAAAAAACTTGGAAGTAATTTCTCAGTGCAGGAAAGATATAAATGGTGTGGTGACAAAATGGTTACAAATTTGCAATAATACTGTTGCTGGCATTTACCAATTTAAACCTCTATAGCCCCATGGCTACTATTCAAAGTTCAAATTATTTTTCTGCTCTGCTGATATCTGTCCCTGGACTCAAGGGTCCTCTGAAATGGCTTTGTAAGCCACTCAATCATACAAACCCATGATAGAAAAGTCAAACAAGGAAAGCAGTAGACACACCACCGAGCATTGACTGAGACACTTGAAACACCAATAGCATAAAGTCAACCCAACAAAGTCCTCCTGACTAAGATATGAGGATGTGTGTTTAAATGTGGAAAGCAAGCCCACAGAGTAGTCGAGCAGCAATCTGACACAGTCATGCTCACAGGATCATACCTGACAATGTACAAGACACCACCATCATGATTCCTGGGTATGTCCTGTACATACTGCAGGGGTAACCCAGCAGAAGAGGAAGTGAAATGGAGAGTTGCCTTGGGAATTCTCATTACTGATTCTATGTCCCTGGTCAAATTTGGACTAGGACATTTCCCACTGCTCACCAATTGCCACTCCACTCGAGCTGATAAATCAGTCATCCACCAAGTTGAACACTTTTTGGAGGAAGCACTGAATGTGGCAAAAGCAGAGAATGTCCACTGGGTTGTAGACTTTAATGTCCATCACCAAGAATGGCTCAGTTTTTGGCAACTATGCAACACTAATACTATAGCCACAAACCAATACAGACTGAGCCAGCTAGGACCTGAAGGATTATAACTGTTCAGCTGGATTGTGGCTAGTAGTGAGAGAACCAATAGGGATTCAAACATAAAGAACTGCAGATGCTGAAAATCAGAAACAAAAATGAAAATTGCTGGAAAAGCTCAAAAGGTCTGACAGCATCTGTGGAGAGAAATCAGAGTTAACACTTCAGGTCCAGTGACCCTACTTTAAAGGTCTTCTTCTAGGAAAATGTTGGTTCTAATGCTCTGTAACAATTTTGCGATCCTGGGATCATGAAGGGAATATTGTGGCTACAAAAGCAAGTTGATGGTTGAGAATTTTGAGGCAAGGAACTCCTCTCTTGACTCTCAAAACATGTCCATTATCTGCAAGACACAAGTCAGGAGTGTGTTGGAATACTCTCTACTTAGCTGTCTGAGCACAGCTCAAACAACACTCAAAAAAGATCGATACCTTCCAGACAAAGTAGTTGCTTGCTCCACCTACCACCAATGCGCATTGGCAGCAATGTATACCATCTACAAGTTGCATTACAACAACTCACGAAGCTTTGTTTGAAGACACCTTCCAAATCCATGATGTCCACTATCTAGAAGGATGAGTCGCAGATGCATGACTACAACATCAATCTCTAAGTCACACATCATCTTGACTTTGAAATATATTGTCATTCCGTCACTGTTGCTGGGTCAATATCCTGGAATTCCCTTCGTAGCAGCATTGTGGATGTTACTACCTTCCCTGCAATTCAATAAGCTCACCCCCATCTTCTCTCGGGCAAACAGGCACGACTAGCAAATGACAGCCGAAAGTGCTTTACAGCACTTTTGTTTTGAATTGTGATTATTCATAACATATCTTTAAAAATACAGAGGCAGTCCAAGATGCTTTATGCTGAGGAGAAGGTAGTGATTGAAGGACAATCAGATAAAGCAAGAATAAGGATGTATGAGGAGATTTATTTCAATCACAGTTTGGAGAAGAAGGGATAATGGTTGACAATAACCATAAGAATATGAAACCCATAAAAAATCGGAATGAAGTTCATCATTCAGCCTCTCAAGCCTGCATCTACATTCAATAGGATCATGGTGATCAGACATTTCCTGTGTTTTCCACATAACCTTCGATTCCCCAACTGATCAAAAATCTATCTTTCTAGCTCAGCCTTAAAAATACACAAGGACTCTGCTCCCAGAGCTCTCTGTGGAAAGAAGTTCCACAGACTCTCAATCCACTGAGAGAAGAAATTCCTCATCATCTCAGTCTTAAACTGGCCCTTCTTAATTCTGATACTATGCCCGCTGGTCCTAGGCGGCGAAACATCCCCTCAGCCCCTTAAGAATCCTTCATGTTTCAATGAGATCACCTCTCATTCTTCCAAACTCCAACGAGTAGACCCCCAACCTGTTTAACCTTTGCTCACAATTTGATCTCTCCATACCGGGGATCATTCTAGTGAACTTTTTCTGAGGTGTCTCCAATGAATATCTATCTTTAAATAAGACGACAGAAACTGCTCATAGTACTCCAGATGTGATCTCACCAACACCTTGTACAATTGCAGTAAGATTTCCCTACTCTTATACTCTGGCTCCCTTGAAAGAAGAGAGAGTTATAGAGGGGGTGGGAAAGGGATTATCAAAATGCAGAGGACTCTGCTCCTTATGGTACAGAATGCATTGCACAGCAGGCCCAAGGTAGAACATTAGGTGGGATTGTGCTAGACCTTTCCAAAGTATTTGCAGTGTTTATAAACCATGTGAAAAGTTTACTGAAGTAAATAAGTATGTGTCACTACATCAGAGCCACAGACAGAAGATCGTGCTGCCAAGTTGTGGTTTGTTTTTAGTTATTTCAGATGCCATTTCAGGAGGATTCATGGGACTATCCCCCAACATGGATCTCCTTCAAGGGAGAAGAAAAGGAAGAACAGGAGAATCGACGTTTCGGGCATAAGCCCTTCTTCAGGAATGAAGTATGTAAATAAGTATGTGTCACTACATCAGAGCCACAGACAGAAGATCGTGCTGTCAAGTTGTGGTTTGTTTTTAGTGATTTCAGATGCCATTTCAGGAGGATTCATGGGACTATCCCCCAACATGGATCTCCTTCAAGGGAGAAGAAAAGGAAGGAGGAAATATTCCTTCAAGTTTGTAGGTGAGACCATGATAGCATTTGATTTCAATATGAAGTCTTCAAACGTAGAAGTTATCCACTGAAATGACTTAACCCTTTAAATCCAGGTACTGCCAGGTATTTTTAAGGGAGAGGTATCAACTTAAAACATTCATGGTAAAGTAAGAAAAGAAACTGGCAAAGACCGACCAGTGTTCTACCACAGAACTGACTGGGCTCAAATCCTAGAGAGGCTGAGCTTAAACCCCCAACATGATCAACAAATGGAAGGAGTTAATTCATCAATCTTCATCTGTGCTTCATAAAATAAAGCTTGAAACCATTCTTGTGGTCATATCGACCTCTGGATAAAAACATAAGGCCTCTTAAAAAATCCTTCTTTTCTGAGGTTCTCGTCCTCTGATAGGGGTTCCCCACAGCCCAATCACCAGCAACTCACCCATGATTTTCCTGTCATCCTCAATTGGCTGGACGGCTAGTTTGCGAATTAGAATGATGCCAACAGCACGCGTTCAATTCCTGCACTAACTGTAGTCATCGTGAATGTTTTGGCTTCACAAACTGTCCTCTTGCCTGTCCTCAGGTTATGCTCATCACTAGTCATCTCTCTCTCTCCCTCTTTCTAATGAGACAGCAGCCCTGTGATCCTATGGGACTAAAGTGACTTTCACTTTCAATCCATTCAAAATTACAACAGTAATTGAGGTCTTAGAAAATTCAACTCTTTCTGTTTATCAGCTTCCCTTTAAATTCTGTGGGCTAGCATTTTACATGAACATTTCATTAATTTTGAATAAGAGAACACTGGAGAATTTAAGGATCTTTTTTGGTCCAATTTTAATGATCTGAAACTGTTAAATCACTGTACTGAAAGAATGCTTACTTTGCATCAGAATGAATTCCGGCAAACTGGCAATTAACAATATACACCATCTAACAGTGGGTTAATTTAACTTGATGGACTGTATCTCATACTGATTTAATTAACATGAAACAGAACCACTCCCAAATATCTTGGACATTCATTTCAACACCTCATATTGCAGTCGGTGCAATGCTTGGTCAGCCTGACATCTACCGATGATATTCTCTTTTGTGTTTTAAATAAAATCATCCGTGATGGTACCATCCACTCCAGTGTCAGACTCATCACTGAGGCCATGGGGTGACTTTCAATTCTGGCTCCTTTTTTACTTGTGCAGCATGTCAAGAATTTCTATATTATTAGTGTTTTTTATACAAATGTTGCGATCTACCGATTATTACCCTTATTCACTCTTCGCATCAACAGAAATGCATTTCTTCAAGTTGACAGCTGTTTGTTTATTTAATTTTCCTTTCTCTCAATTCCTTCGTCAGTTCTCTGAAGGCATCGGCTCACTTGGTCGTGCAGTGTTCCCACACATCTGTTTGGGCTTTGCTTACATGCCACTTCTTTGTATGAAAGCCACAAATGGTTGGTCAGTTATCAATGACAGAGTGCATCACTTCTGAATCTGACATTCACTGCTGGTCATAGAGCAGCAGTTGGCTCATCTTTTCCACAGTGGATAGAGAGGAGCTTGAGAAAGCACAGCAGATCAAGCAGGATCGGAGAAGGGGAGTTGATGTTTCAGGTCGGAACCTTTCATCACCATCCTGGACTGATTGCAGGAAACCTATTGAGAACCAGCTGAGGACAGTATCTCTCTTTACAACACAAGATTTGAACCTGGAAGACATATCAACCTGTGTGAAACCATTCTTGCACTGATCAAAATATGTACTCAATGAGTCTTGGAGGAAGAGTGTTTTGATCTTGCAAAGGTTGATCAATTTTAAGATTATTCTGTAAATAAATGCTCATTGAAGTTTGTAAACTTGGGCTCCAGTTCTATCCTTAACCAACAGTTCTTCCTGTGACAGGCTTGAAGGTGGGATGTGGCATTTCATTCGGCAAGACTGGTCTCATTGAGAAGTTGGGCTCCCACTTGTTGAATGGAGAGCCAGCAATGTCAGTGTCTGTCCCTGTAAAGGGTCAAACAAAACAGCTCCAGAATTGACCTGACAGTATGCAAGGCTAATTGCATTTATTCATGTTGAGAGAGGATCTCAGAGATTCCGCTGGTGTAATGGTAGGGTCCCTGCCTCTGAGCCAGGAAGCCCAGATTCAAGTCCCTCCTGCTCCAGATGTGTGTAAACATCCCTCTGAAAAGACTGGTTATAACACAGAAATTGTCAGAGGATCTTGAGTAAGGGAGGGATGTTCCTGAAGAAAGCTCATGCCTGAAACATCGATTCTCCTGCTCCTTGGATGCTACCTGACCTGTTGCGCTTTTCCAGCAACACATTTTCAGCTAAGGGAGGGATGTGTAAAGCAAAGTATTCGAAATGTCTCGGAGAGGAAATTTCCTGGGTTTTAACATAATTGTATCAGCCTGTATTCTGCGGACTTAATTATGATTATAAATTAAGTAGATGATGATTAGATTCCCCACAGTATAGAAACAGGCCCTTCAGCCCAACAAGTACACACCGACCCTCTGAAGACTAACCCACCCAGACCCAATTCCCTCTGACTAATGCATCTAACACTCGGGGCGATTTAGTATGGCCAATTCACCTAACCTGCACATCTTTGGATTGTGGGAGGAAACTGGAACACCCAGAGGAAACCGGAACACCCAGAGGAAACCCACACAGACACGGGGAGAATGTGCAAACTCCACACAGACAATCGCCCGAGGCTGGAATCGAAACCCAGGTCCCTGCCACTGTGAGGCAGCAGTGCTAACCACTGAGCCACTGTGCCACCCATAATGAAAGTGCCCAGCGTGAACCTTTGTTAGAGACGTAGAAAACAAAGCAGGAGTATATCATTGTGCTGTCTAAGCCTGCTGTGTCATTAAATATGATCATGGCTGATCATCCAACTCAGTTCCCTGTTCCCACTTTCTCTCCATATCCTATGACCCTTTTAGCCTTAAGAACTACATCTAACTCCTTCTTGAAAACATACAGTGTTTTGGTTTCAGCTGCTTTCTATGGCAGAGAATTCCACAAACTCACCACTTTCTAGGTGACGAATTGTGAAAATATTCGGGCGGGGTTCTTGGATTTGGTGGTGGGTTTACAAAACAAAAGTGATGAGTTCTTTATTACACTCCTCCTGGTGGGTAATTTGTTAATTGAGTGCTTTTTAAAAATGATGTTGGGTCTAATTTTAAAACAAAGTAGTGCTGAGTTCCCAACCAGTAGAGAGTGGGCTATTGGTCAGGGAGAGGTTTCAGGAGGAAAGGTGGAAACTGATGTTTGCAGTCAATGACGGATCCACAACCAAACCTTTGTAAATCTTAAGTCTAAATCAATACATGGGTATTGGCCTGTTAATCAGGCATAGGATCAGCGCTGTTTCTTTTCAGGAAAGCTCATTGCATCACAAGCCAATCAGATGGTGGCAAGGTCTCCGAAGGCAACAAGAAATTTCATCTATGGAGAACCGTTGCCCAATCAGAGGCCAGCAAACCTATGCTCAGCAGTGTCACTGGAGAGGCTGTGGCCTTTACAAAATGAACACTCAAAACAAAACTTGCTGGAGAAACTCAGCAGGTCTAGCACCATCTGTGGAGAGAGAAACAAGGAGTTAATGTTTCGAGGAGAGTGACCCTTCTGCAGAACCAAACCAGAAGGGTCACTGGACTCGAAACATTAACTCTGCTTTCTGTCCACAGATGCTGCCAGACCTGCTGGGTTTCTCCAGCAAATTCTCTTTCTGTTTGCTTCAGATCTCCAGCGTCTGCAGTTCTTTGTTTTATCATAGGAAGAACACTTACTGGATTCCCAGAATCATAGAGTGTCGCAGGCCACAGGTAAGTCATGGGTGCGGGGGAAAGGGAGGAGACAGTGAGGTGTGATTCAAGGTATTAGGGACATGGGAGATGGGTCTGATGAATCAGTAGCAAGGGTGGGGGCGTATCTCTTAATGGGTGCCCCTCTCTGGTAACTATGTTCCTGATAAGGCACTGCCAGTCCTTGAGTGAGGGTTCACTCCCACCTTCCCAGAGATGGCAAGCTGTCGAACATGCTTTGACATGGTGACAGGGCAAATCTGCTAATCCCAGTGCAGCAGGGTTGGTTCCTTATGTGGTCTTTAATGGGGAGGGCTTTACTTGGCTGCAGGATGGGAAGGGTGATTGCAGCCCTTCTTACTCACAACTTGATTCAGGGTGGAGGTGGGAAGGAAGCACGATTCAGGTATGTCACCATCCCACTAATTAAATGTCTATCCCAGCTCCAAGCTTACTATTAGACAGCAGAAAGCTCTACCAAGGCCAGCAGAGGATAAAGGCAAAGGCTCTAAAGAAGACTTTAAAAAGTGCTATCCCAAAGGACAATGTGGAAAATGACAGAAAACAAATGCAAAGTGACATAATATAACTATGCTCGGATGTTTTCAGTATCTGAACCAGATGACCAGTAGAAGAACTATGTCGTTACGTGGACACTTGTACCTTTCTTACCAAGAGGGAATAAAGTTAGGCCTTGAAGGTGATGCTTCCTACAAGATTCAGGGAAAGCTTGTTGAGTGGATACAAAATTAACTTGATGGTCGGAGATGAGGGTGGTGGTGGAAGATTGTTATATGGACTGAAGGCATGTAACCAGCAGTGTGCCGCAGGGGTCGGTGCTGGGTCCACTGTGGTTTGTCATTTATATAAATGATTTATATGATAATGTAGGAGGAATGGTTTGTAAGTTTGTAGATGACACCAGAATTTGTGGTATAATTAACAGTCAAGAAGGTCATTGAAGATTACAAAGGGCTTTTGATCAATTGGGTGAATGAGCCAAGGAGTGGCAATTGGTGTTTAATTTGGATAAATGCGAGGCGTTGCATTCTGGTAAGACAAATAAGGGCAGGATTTAGACAGTTAATGGTAGGGCCCTGGGGAGTGATGTCAAACAGAGGCTCCTCGTGGTTCAGGCATATGGTTTTTTGAATTTTGAGTCACAGGCAGACAGATGGTTAAGAAGGCATTTGGCACGCTTGGCTTCATTGCTCAGACCACTGAGTATAGGAATTGGGACATCATGTTGAGGTTCTACAGGATGTTGGTAAGGCAACTTTTGGAGCACTGTTACAGGTCTGCTATGGGAAGGCCATTATTAAATTGGAGAGGATGCAGAAAAGATTTACAAGCATGTTCCGAAGACTGAGTTAAAACGATAGGTTAGATAGGTGGGACTTTTTCACTGGAGCTTTGGAGGTCGAGGGGTGACCTTATCGAGAATGATCAAATCATGCGGGGCATGGATAAGGTGAATAGCAGAGGTCTTTTCTCTAGAGTTATGGATTTCAAAACTAGAGGACATAATTTTAAGATGAGAGGAGAAATACTCAAAAGGGACCTGGGGGGGCAACCTTTTGACACAGAAGGTGGTTTGTATGTGAAATGAACTGCTGGAGGAAGTGGTAGATATAGTTACAACATTTCAAAGACATTTGGACAGGTACGTGAATAGGAAAGGTTTCCAGGGATATGGGTCAAACACAGGTAAATGGGACTAGTTTAGTTTGGGAAAATTGGTTGGCATGCACAAGTTGGCCCGAAGAGTTTGTTTCCATGCTGTTTGACCCTATAACTCTAAGTAACATCTTAAGTTCAAAATGTTGTAATATCCAGGACTTAGATTTGGAAACAAGCATCTTTACAATGAGCTGGCATACTGTTTTCAGATGGCTACAAAAGTGACCAGACCTACACAATAGCTGAGGTTTCTAGTAATCTCTGACATGTAATAACAGGAGACAAGATAGTAAAAGAAAGAACATTGGAAACAGAAATTGCTGGAGAAAGTCAACAAGTCTGACAGCATCTGTCAAAGAAACAGAGTTAACATTCGAGTCCAGTGACCCCTAGAGTAGTCAAGAAGGCATATGACATGCTTGCCTTCATTGGATGGGGTAATGAGTATAAGAGCTGGCAGGTCATATTAAGATTGTACACGACATTGGTTTGGCCACATTTAGAATACTGTGCATAGTTCTGGTCGCCACATTACCAAAAGGATGTGGATGCTTTGGAGATAGTGCAGAGAAGGTTTACGCGGATGTTGCCTGGTATGGAAGGTGCTAGCTATGATGAGAGGTTGAGTAGGTTAGGTTTGTCGGGCCAAGCCTGAATATTATCCAGATCTTGTTGTATTTGAGCACGGATTGCTTCAGTATCTGAGGAGTCCTGAATAGTGCTGAACACTGTGCAATCATTGGTGAACATCCCCACTTCTGACTTTATGACAGAGGGAAGGTCATTGATGAAGCAGCTGAAGATTTTTGGGCCAGGACACTACCCTGAGGGATTCCTGCAGAGATGTCATGGAGCTAAGATGACTGACCCTCCATAACCACAACCATCTTCCTTTGTGCCAAGTATAACTCTAACCAGCGGAGTGTTTGCCCCCGATACCCATTGACTCCAGTTTTGCCAGTGCTCCTTGATGCCATACTCAGTCAAATGTGGTCTTGATGTAAAGGGCTGTCACTCTCGCCTCCCCTCTCAAATTCAGCTCTTTTGTCCACGTTTGAACCAAGGCTGTAGTGAGATCAGGAGCTGAGTGACCCTGGTGAAATCCAAACTGGGAGTCACTGAGCATGTTATTGCTGAGCAGGTGCTGCTTGATAGCACTGTTGATGAACCCATCCACAGATAATGAAGAGGAGAGTGATTGGGCGGTAATTGGCCGGGTTGGATTTGTCCTGCTTTTTGTGTAGAGGACATATCTGGGCAATTTTCCACATTGTCGGGTAAATGCCAGTGTTCTAACTGTATTGGAAAAGTTTGGCTAGGGGAGCGGCAAGTTCTGGAGCACGTGCCTTCAGCAGTATTGCTGAAATGTTATCAGGATCAAGATTAGAGTAGTGCTGGAAAAGCACAGCAGGTCAGGCAGCATCCGAGGAACAGGAAAATCAATTTTTCCAGCACTACTCTAATCTTGACTCTAATCTCCAGCATCTGCAGTACCTACTTTCACCGGAATGTTGTCAGGGCCCATTGCCTTTGCAGTATCCAGTGCCTCCAGCCATTTCCTGATATCACTTGGAGTGAATCGAATTGGCTGGAGACTGATATCTGTGATGCTGGGGACCACTAGAGGAGCCTGAGATAGATCATCCACTCAGCACTTCTGACTGAAGATTGTTGTGAATATATCAGCCTTATCTTTTGAACTGATGTGCTGGGCTCCTCCATCATTGAGGATCGGGATATTTGTGGAGCCTCTTCCCTCCAGTGAATTGTTTAATTGACCATCACCAATCACGACTGGATATGGAAGGACGGTGGAGCTTAGATCTGATCCATTGGTTGTGGGATCGCTTCGCACTATCACTTGCTTTTTATGCCATTTGGCATGCAAGTAAACCTGTTTGGTACCTTCACCAGGTCGATACCTCATTTTTAGGTATGCCTGATGCTGCTCCTGGCACATCCTCTAGCACACTCCATTGAACCAGAGTTGATCCCCTGGCTTGATGGTAATGGTTGAGTGAGGGATATGCCAGGCCATAAGGTTGCAAATTGTGCTGCTGTTAATGGCCCACAGTGCCTCATGGATGCCCTGTCTTGAGCTGCTAGATTGGTTCAAAGTCTGTCCCATGTTTAACCCAGTGATAGTGCCACACAACACAATGGAGTTATTCTCAATGTGAAGGTGGGACTTTATCTCCACGAGGACAGTGTGGTGGTCACTTTAACTGACACTGTCATGGTCAGATCCTTCTGCAGCCAGCAGATTAGTAAGGATGAGGTCAATTATGCTTATTTCCTCTTGTTGGTTCCTTCACCACCTGCCGCAGACCCAGTCTTGCAGTTATATCCTTTAGAACCTGACCAGCTCGATCAGTAATGCTGCTGCCGAGCCACTCTTGGTGATGGACATTGAAGTGTCCCCCCCCCCCCCCCCCCAAAAGAGTACATTTTGCCTCCTTGCCATCCTCAGTGCTTCCTCCAAATGTTGCTCAACATAGAGTATTGATTCATTAGCCGAAGGAGAACGGTATGTGGTAACCTGGAAGAGGTCTTTTTGCCCTGGTTTAACCTGAAACCATGAGACTTCATGGGGTCTGGAGTCGATGTCAAGGACTCCCAGGGCAACTCCTTCCTGACTGCACACCACTGTGCCGCCACCTGTGCTGGGTCTGTCCTGCCAATGGGACAGGATATATCCAGGGATGGTAATGGTGGTGTCTAGGGTGTTATCGGTAAGCTATGATTCCATAAGGATGCCTATGTCAATGGCTTACTGGTATTATCGCTCAACTATTAATCCAGAAACCCAAAATAATGTTCTGGACTGGCCTACATGTGACTTCAGAGCAACAGCAATGTGGTTGACTCTCAAATGCCATCTGAAATGGCCTAGCAAGGCACTCAGTTGTATCAATCGCTCGAAAGTCACAACAAAGAAATGAAACAGAACAGACCACCTGGTTTCGACCTTGGAACTGGAAAAGACAACGGCAAAAACACAAACAGCCCTGTCAACCATGCAAAGTCCTCCTTACCAATATCTGGGGGCTAGTGCTGAAATTGGGAGAGCTGCCTCACAGACTAGTCAAGAAGTCAAGTATAATTAAACCAGTGAGTGGCGCTGAGGAGAGAAACTTGTTTGAAAAATGGACTTGCAAGTTTCCTGTTCTCAATTAAAATCTACTACATTCCTAAATATCCACTGTTACTTAAATAGACCACGTTGCCAAATGACGGCATATCTGTAACATTCAGTTTACTGTAAACTTGAAGTTTTAATTCTGAACATTGTTTTGAGTATACAAACAAACAAAAAACACATTGAATGATTTTTCACTTAAATCTTGAAGTACCTCCAAATGTATTCTTAGTAAAGACCTCATAAACAGATGCACTATCCGGTCTCCCGTAGTGCTAATTATGGTGAGTCAGAACTCTGGACATGTCGTGCAGCAGCTAATCTCCATGCCATTACCTTACAGAGACTAAATAAGTCACATTCCATTCTTATTAAATGATATTGTCAGACTTGTATTGGCATTTGGAGATGGAATTTCACAACTTTGTTTCGTATTCTATGAATGAGTGGTCTTTGTTTTTTGTGAATTCCCTTACCGTGTATCTGATCTTCATTGCTTGTCAAGTCTCGCATTCAAAACAAAGCAAGCTATACCAAACCGAGGGTCAATATCTGGCATTTAGTAGTGCTTTGGAAGTAAAATGAGGTTTCATTGTAGTGGGGAGTGATCCTGCCTGTTGGGGAACGATCCAGGGAATTGGCACAACTGGATGTAAGCATTTTTTATTCATATACAAGGTATCACTGACTAAGTCAGCGTTTATTGCCCATCCCTAATTGCACAGAAGACAGTTAAGAGTCAAATACATTGCTGTGAGTTTGGAGTCACATTTAGGCCAGCCCAGAGAGGAAGATAGTTCCCTTCCCTAAAGAACATCAATGAACCAGGTGGGTTCTCCTGACAATTGACAATTATTTCATAGTCATCAATAGACTCTTAATTCCAGATTTTTTAAAAAAATAGGAATTCAAATTCCACCATCTGCCATAATGGGACCTTAGTCCTTAGAACATTACTTGGGTCTTTGGATAAACAGTCCAGTGATAATACCACTAGGCTGTTCCCTCCAGTAAAATGGATAGCCCCCAAAAAATAGGCATGAGGGTTGCCATGTCTAATCACCCACAGTTATTGAATGTTATTCAAACCTGGCAAGCTCATGCTGTCTTCTCATTTGAATGATTTCTGTGTCCAACTCGTGCTAACCAGGTTGATCAGCAACAGGAGCCAAGAATGGTGATGGCTAATGCCACTTAGAGTGAACCTTACTGCTTAAAGGCAAGGTACACTATAACTGGAGATGGTGTTGGGAGGGTTTAAACACTCTGAAAGTGCTGTAATTCAATGTAACCTGAGGAAAAAATGCCATTACATGGAAGAGAATGGGCTCCAGGTTATTCAGACACAGCACTGGAGATCCTGGTGGAAGAAATGGAAAGGAGGATTAATGTTCTCTGTCTTTAGGGATGAAGAGGGCCTCCAGACACACACACACACACATAAAAGGCACTAAGAGCAGATAGCTGTGGAACTCAATGATAGAAGTCAAACCATGAGGACACAGCTTGATTTGTGCAAACAACAGGGGTCAAAATGATATATTTTTGAGGGGCATTTTTTGATTTTCAAGGCTACTTTCTGATTTTCAAAGAATCATTTTCATTCGCAGACATTGCTTTCTCAAACAATGCAGTCATATAGGTAACATTGCTGTATCGGCATTAATATTTTTTGAGGTTTCCTCCATTAGAAGAGATAGCATAATTACTAGAGTCATAGAGTCATAGAGATGTACAGCATGGAAACAGACCTTTCAGTCCAACCCATCCATGCTGTCCAGATATCTGAACCCAATCTAGTCCCACCTGCCAGCACCCAGCCCGTATTCCTCCAAACCCTTCCTATTCATATACCCATCCAAATGCTCCAGGGAAAACAGTCCCAGCCTGTTCAGCCTCTCCCTATAGCTCAAATCCTTCAACCCTGGCAACATCCTTGTAAAACTTTTCTGAATCCTTTCAAGTTTCACAACATCTTTCCAATAGGAAGGAGACCAGAATTGCACGCAACATTCCAACAGTGGACTAACCTATGTCCTGCACAGCCGCAACATGACCTCCCAACTCCTGTATTCAATACTCTAACCAGTAAAGGAAAGCACACCTTCTTCACTATCCTATCTACCTGCAACTCCACTTTCAAGGAGCTATAAACCTGCACTCCAAGGTCACTTTGATCAGCAACACTCCCTCAGACCTTACCATTAAGTGTAAATGTCCTGCTAAGATTTGCTTTCTCAAAATGTAGCACCTTGCATTTATCTGAATTAAACTCCATCTGCCACTTCTCTGCCCATTGACCCATCTGGTCAAGATCCTGTTGTAATTTGAGGTAACCCACTTCACTGTCCACTACACCTCCAATTTTGGTGTCATGTGCAAACTTACTAACTGTACCTCTTATGCTCACATCTAAATCATTTATGTAAATGACAAAAAGTAGAGGCACTGTACATTAAATGTTTTAATTTGGAATCTATAAATAAATAAATTGTGTGTATTATACACACACACTCCCTCCACAGCTCAGGCCTAGCACAGAAAATTAAGTTGCGTGTCAGAAATGATCAGTTTTCCTTCATAATAAATGGCTCAGACCCATTATATTGAATTGAAACAGGCATTGTGCGTACATGTTCTGTCTACCTACAAAGAACAGAGCCCTATGAATTAATATATTTTGATTCCAGTACCAAACCAAAATGACATTCCTAATTTGATTTGATTTATTATTGTCACGTATACCTGGGTACAGTGAAAAGTTTTGTTTTGCATGCAGATCATACCAGAGAAAGTGCAAAAGGGTAATAGATCAGAGAGGAGAAGGCGCAGAAAGAGCGAGATCAACATTAAATTTAAAACTTGAGATGTCCATTCAGAAGTGTGAGAACAGCAAGAAGAAACTGTTCTTGAATTTGTTGGTTTGGGTGTTTAAGCTTTTGTATTTTCTGCCCGATGGAAGAGGGTGGAAGAGAGTATAATCAGGATGGGAGCAATCTTTGATGATGTTGGCTGCTTTCCTGAAGCAGCGGGAAGTGTAGATGGAATCAATGGATGGAAGCTTGGCTTGGGCGATGGACTTGACTGTGTTCACACCTCTCTGCAATTTGGTTTTTAGTGAAATTTCTGAAACACTCAGTTTTCCACATCATCCGCCGACATTTCCACCACCTACAAATGGACCCCACCACCAAGGATATATTTCCCTCCCCACCCCTATCAGCTTTCCGCAAAGACCATTCCCTCCGTGACTACCAGATCAGGACCACACCCCCCAACCAGCCACCCTCCCCCCCTCCTGGCACCCTCCTCTGCCACCGCATGAATTGCAAAACCTGCGCCCACACCTCCCCCCTCACCCCCATCCAAGGCCTCAAAGGAACCTTCCATATCCATCAAAGTTTCACCTGCTTCCACAAATGTCATTTATTGTATCTGTTGCTCCTGATGCAGTCTCCTTTACATTGGGGAGAGTGAATGCCTTCTTGCAGAGTGCTTCAGGGAACATCTCCAGGCCACCAGCACCAATCAACCCCACCACCCCGTGGCCGAACATTTCAACTCCCCCTCCAACTCTGCTGAGGACTTGCAGGTCCTGGGCCTCCTCCACCGCCACTCCCTCACCACCCGACGCCTGGAAGAAGAACACTTCATCTACCACCTCGGAATACTTCAACCCCAGGGCATCAATGTGGACTTCATCAGTTTCCTCATTTCCCCTCCCCATTACTCCAGCTCCAACCTGCCAGCTCAGCACCATCCTCATGACTTGTCCTACCTGCCAATCTTCCTTCCCACCTATCCGCTCCACCCTCCTCTCTGACCTATCACCTCCATCCACCTATTGTACTCTTAACTACTTTCTCCCCAGCCCCACCCTCTCCCATTTATCTCTCCACCCCAGAGCCTCCCAGCCTCAGTCCTGATGAAGGGCTTTTGCCTGAAACGTCGATTTTCCTTCTCCTTGGATGTTGCCTGACCTGTTATGCTTTTCTCGCACCATTCTAATCTTGACTCTTTACCAAACAAATGTTGACCAATTGCAAAATCCCATTCAATTTAGACACAGAGTTGCAAGCACAATCTGGTTGTGTATGGGAGTAACTTTCTTGTTACAAACAACCAAAAGGACATGCTATTTGTTATGATTCACCAGTCTTGGGGATGCCTGGCCTATGTACCTGATATCTTTGAGAGAAAGTGAGGGCTGCAGATGCTGGAGATCAGAGCTGAAAATGTGTTGCTGGAAAAGCGTAGCAGCTCAGGCAGCATCTAAGGAACAGGAGAATCGACGTTTCGGGCATAAGCCCCTCTTCAGGAATGAGGAAAGTGTGTCCAGCAGGCTAAGATAAAAGGTAGGGAGGAGGGACTTGGGGGAGGGGCTTTGGAAATGCGATAGGTGGAGGGAGGTCAAGGTGAGGGTGATAGGCCGGAGTGGGGTGGACCTCTCCGCCCTCACCCCACTCCGGCCTATCACCCTCACCTTGACCTCCCTCCACCTTTGGCATTTCCAAAGCCCCTCCCCCAAGACCCTCCTCCCTATTTTTAACCTTAGCCTGCTGGACACACTTTCCTCATTCCTGAAGAAGGGCTTATGCCCGAAACGTCGATTCTCCTGTTCCTTGGATGCTGCCTGACCTGCTGCGCTTTTCCAGCAACACATTTTCAGCTATGTACCTGATATCACAAGCACATACCACATCATTCTTTTGGCAGAACATCATTTTCACTTGACAGTTAATGGATGCCACTCTAATTGCTCCTGCATAGCAGCAGCATGAAAGAACTAGCTTCACCTGGTGCTCAAATATCTGAGCAACCAAACCTCTCAGGATAATCCCAGATAGACTGGGCACTGTTTAGCTATTCAAGACATCAGCTTTTCAAGAACTTGTGTGACAGACAGTGAGAAATGATTGGATCAGCCTCCGACCTGCAGAATGGCTTTGCTACATCCATTTCAGAATTATGTGTTGTTGAACAGAGGGACCTAGGTGTGCAGGTTCATAGTTCCTTGAAAGTGGCATTGCAGGTAGGCAGGTGAAGATGATGTTTGGCACACTAGCATTCATTGGTCAGAGCACTGAATAGAGGAGCTGGACGGCTGTATAAGACATTGGTGGGGCCACTTTTGAAAGACTGCATACAATTCTGATCACCTTAGTTGGGAATACCACAGTCTCTAACCACTCGAGAATGCCTTGGCCATGGATTTCATGACATAGGTCAATAGGGTGAGAATCTGCCTGCTATTAGTTCCCGCTATTCCTGAAAGGAAATGAGCAGGTAGGAAACAAACAAATCAGTATCAATCTGCAGGCTTATTTCTCAGAGAGAAAATGAACAGGTGGAATATCTTCAGCATAAAAATCAATATCCCCTTACAGGACTACAGGAAGCCACGCCTGAAGTGAAGAAAGAATAATGTTTAAATTTTTAGCTGCATTTAACAAGTCTTTTAAATTAAAAGTGATATACTTTCTCTACAGTAAAATCTGGTTTGTGTGTGAATGCACAGCAGTACAAAAAGGCATGAAAACACACAACTAGTCTGTCACTTGCCTGACACAATGCAATCTTACCTACAGTGCTAAAATAAGTGTTGTTCAAGTTAACACTTCCATCAGATTTCTGGTGGTTTTTAAATTCCCTTGGTGTGGGTTGCAGGGAATTATACTTAAGATGAAAGATAAGAAAGGAAACGCCTGGCATGCTTTAATGACAAGTAATCATTGTCTAAAACGACCATTTCATTTCGAGGTAATCTATTTCTTTATAATTGGAACTAATCTGCCTGTTTTTACTTTGTGGTCACATGAGTCAGACAGGACCAAAAGCAGTGTGGGGCTCGACAGAGGAAAGCAGAGGCAGGAGATGGGTAAATTCATCAGAAAGTACCAATCTTCAGAATCAATATTCCACAATGTTGTATTGAAAACTTAATGCCTTACTTTGATGATTTTATACATTATCACATTGTCTGTGAATGGGTGGTCCGACATGTTACGCTCTATTCACTTGATAGGAAGTCACAAAGAAATATAGTTCAAAAGCATTTTTGCACTCAATGTAAGTTACATCAGAATCCTGTTGGAAAATGTGAACTGCCTCATGCTGTTGTTGCTCCTAACGTGGTTGCTGGCTGGAATAACAGAAGTCATGAATAAACTTTACAGAATATTACCACAATTCCAATGATACACATCTAGGGCAAACTGATACTCGTTCAACTGATGAGTTACCAAGAAACAATCTGGTTAGAGATTGAATTATTCCTAAAGGTTTTGTCTCTGTACACCCAGGAATGAGTTTACATTGCAATATCAGGATTGCTGCAAACCAGTTTTGTAAAGGTTATAGGATGACTGTTTACTGACCTGATTACCGTTATCCATAAAACCAACTGTTTGTTTGGCTATTTCAAGGAAAGGAACCTGAGGGACAACTTTTTCACACAGAGTGGTACGTAAATGGAATGAACTGCCAGAGGAAATGGTAGATGCAGGTAGTGTTAGAACATTTGAAAGACCTTTGTACAGGTATGTGAATACCAAACATTTAGAGGCATATGGGACAAATGCAAGCAAATGGGACTAACTTAGTTTAGGAAAACTGGTTGGCATTGACAATTTGGACCCATGGGTCTGTTTCCATGCTGTATGACTCTATGACTGACTAACAATCAGTTTGAGTTCTCTCCCCTTCTCGTTATTCTGTTGATTTTTCTCCAAAACTGTGCTTACTTTGTTAATTGGAAATGCCAGACAGCACATTCTACTTTCTTGTCTATTTTGCTACTGGCCAGTGGACCAAAGTGTATACTTGAGATTCACAGGAAGGGATGATCTACTGTCTCATAATTTCCCTCCTCCTCAACCTTCATCACGCTCTAGTCTGACTTCCTTATTCTCCAGAGACAACTGACACTGAGCCAACATTTGGGCAGCTGTGGTTGGCAATGTGGTATTGAATGCTGCTGCTTAGATCTACAGGTCAGATGCTATTATAAAATGATGCAACAGAAGAGGACTTACTGTGCCTGTGCCACAGTCTGAACCCCCAGCTGTAGGAGCTGTCCAGCAGTGAAATTCCGGCCTTCTCTACTTCTTGGACAATTCCTCAGAATTGACATGTTTCCACTCCATTTCCATAGGTTCCAAGATTTAAAAAGTGTAGTGCTGGAAAAGCACAGTCTGTCAGGCAGCATCTGATCTCCAGCATCTGCAGTCCTCACTTTCTCCATAGGTTCCAAGATGCCTGACAAGCCCAATGCAAAACTTGCAGACTCCACAAGGTAAGTGATGCTCAAACAATTAGGTAGATTGGCTATTTGGAGATTTATACCCTTCCCCCAATCCCCCAATTTCACCTCTACATGATAAGCTTTCTTAATGTGTATGGTGCCTTGCAGGCTAAACCTTTGTTGTTTGATCTGTCACAAGCCAGGAACCCCAGGGCCTAGCAAACTCAGAGCAGCTATTTCCACGCAGACCATTTGAATTGGGAGTACTGAGTCAAAATAAGTCTGAACAACAAAGTTGACTTCTCATCCTTTCTCAATGCCATTCAGTTTCTGGCAGCTGATGGGCATGAAGAGGTGGATCAATCTGACATGCCCTCTTCTGCTGTCCCCTTCTTTCCTATCTGTGGTTGCGGGCCTGTCTGTGATCTTCGTAGCAGAATCAGCAGTTTATTCGTTGCTTGCATTTTTACATGAGTTGAATCAATATTTGCAAAGTAGATGACACCAAAATTGGAAGTGTAGTGGACAGCGAAGAGGGTTACCTCGGAGTACAACGGGAAGATGATCAGATGGGTCAATGGGCTGAAGAGTGGCAGATAGAGTGTAATTTAGATAAATGCAAGGTGCTGTATTTTGGAAAAGCAAATCAGAGAGAACTTATACGCTTAATGGTAAGGTCCTGGGGAGTGTTGCTGAACAAAGAGACCATGGAGTGCAGGTTCATAGGTCCATGAAAGTAGAGTTGGAGGTAGATAGGTTAGTGAAGGCAGGGTTTGGTATGCTTTCCTTTATTCATCAGAGCAGTAAGTATAGGAGTTGGGAGGTTATGTTGCGGGCTGTACAGGACATTGTTTAGGCCACTTTTGGAATGTTGCGTGCAATTCTGCTCTCCTTTCTATTGGAAACATGTTGTGAAACTTGAAAGTCTTCAGAAAAGATTTACAAGGATGTTGCCAAGGTTGGAGGATTTGAGCTATTGGGAGAGGCTGAATAGACTGGGGCTGTTTTTCCTGGAGTGTCAGAGGCTGAGGGGTGACCTTATAGAGGTTTATAAAATCATGAGGTGCATGGATAGGATAAATAGACAAAGTATTTTCCCTGGGGTGGGGGAGTCCAGAACTAGAGGGCATAGGTTTAGGGTGAGAGGGGAAAGATGTAAAAGAGACCTAAGGGGCAACGTTTTCATGCAGAGGGTGGTGCATATATGGAATGAGCTGCCAGAGGAAGTGGTGGAGGCTGGTACAATTATAGCATTTAAAAGGCATTTGAATGGGTATATGAATGGGAAGGGTTTGGAGGGATTTGGGCTAAGTGCTGGCAAATGGGACTAGATTAGGTTAGAATATCTGGTTGGCATGGACAAGTTGGACCAAAGGGTCTGTTTCCATGCGGTACGTCTCTATGACTCTAAGACATTGTAAATGGCATCTTGCAAAATTAGCTATACTTGTTCACTTTTAAAATGTTTCTTTTTGCCATTCACTATTTATTTGCTTAATTAGGTTTTTTTCAAGTTGCCAGAGGTATTTGTTAAAATGTAAAATATTGGAGGCTTTAAATTGGGTGGAGCTGCTTAAATGATCACTATTTGCCAATCCAAACTATTCTGTGGGCATTGTACATGATCTTGCATCTTGACCTTTGAAAAAATACATCTCTAGCAGTGGCTCAACAGCACTGTAAACCCAACAACTGTAACTGGTGCTGGATGTTCCTTGCCTGCAGTTATGAAAAAAAACATGTCTGAGCAGTTGCAGAGGCAAGCGCTGCTGAAAAACATCATCAATCCATGATTGTATTAGTCAACACAGCATGCCAGATACAGACATTTGTGGTACTTCATGCTTTTGTTCAAAGGTTGCATGTTCTTTAAAATAATGTGTAATATATTTGGATTTGCGTGGTTTCACATAATCTACTGGAAAGAGAAAAGAACTGGGAAAAGCATAGTTCAGGGGACTTGATGTCATACATCTGCAAGACTTAGAATAGCATCATCCTTGTTTCGATTTAATCTGTTCAAGCATGCTTCTACTACACTGCGTGTGGACATGAGAATAGCTAAAAAGCAAACACTAAATTACTTGTGTTAATAATAATTGGCATTGAGTTTAATAATTTAACACTAGCACTCAGTGAATCTATTAATCTAGACTTTAATTAACATGAATTAAGTCCTAATAGCTCACTCTTAACCGTATATTTGCCGATATAACTATTCTTCATCTCGCTTTTATACATGCACAGATTGGTACTGCTGTTTGATGAAAATTAACTAAAAACAGGAGACAGCAGATACATTTCCAAATCCATTCTTTTATATATATTTTTTAAAACTATAACCAAGCATTGCATTATCTACTTTTGGTTTGATTCGTTATTAATTGACTGACGCATGTTCTATGGTGGTGTGATTTTGTGTGTTTGACTGGATTCCCAGCAGCTATTGTTGAAAGGAAAATCAGAACCCAATATTAGTGTTGGTCAGGCACTCTTAGACAATCAGGGTGTAAGGCACATCAGAGAATCAGCAAGTTCTAAAATCAACTGCAATTCCAGGCTTCATTATAGCATCTGGTGCAGCACATTGGCACAGTGGTTAGCACTGCTGCCTCACAGCACCGGAGACCCTACCTCAGACAACTGTCTGTGTGGAGTTTGCACATTTTCCCCGTGTCTGCATGGGTTTCTTCTGGGTGCTCCGGTTTCCTCCCACAGTCCAAAAATGTGCAGGTCAGGTGAATTGGCCATGCTAAATTGCCCGTAGTGTTAGGTGTAGGGGAATGGGTCTGTGTGGATTGCTTTTCAGAGTGTCGGTGTGGACTTGTCGGGCTGAAGAGCCTGATTCCACACTGTAAGTAATGTAATCAATAAATACAGACATAAGCAAACCATACATCTTACCAGGAGTAAGACAGATCTTTGGAAAATAGACTTTGTTAAATAAGAATGGTTTGAGGTGGCTCAAAAGATCAAAACTCTGATAATGTTGAAGATTCACACTTCGACCTTCACTTTTCTTTCCTCTTCAAGTTTTCATTTAACAACGATGTAATTCCAAGACTTTGTGCTCACGTTTTCTTAGTTTCATGAGAAATGCATCCCTCTGTCTCAACTTCTAAACCCATGAATTTTACTGCCTTAAAATGACAAGGATAGCAGATACATGGGAACACCATTACATTGCTCTCCAAGCCACACACCAACATGATTTAGAAGTGCATTACCATTTCTTCAGCATTGTGAGGTCAACATCCTGGAACTCTGTTCCTAACAACAATGTAGGTGTTCTTACACCCCAAGGACTGCAGCAGTTTAAGAAGACAGTTTGCCACCATCACCTTCGGGAAAATTAGGGATGCGCACTAGATGCTAGCCATGCCAGTGATGCCCACAAACCCCTGAATTAAAACTTTATTTTAACAAAATGATTGAAGGTTTGGTGGAACTGTTAAAACTTTTAAGGGTATTGGCATTTTTCCTTGTGTTGCTTGGCAGTGTGAAAACAGTGGTGTCAGGCAGTTACAATGTATTTAGATCCATTGTCAATGAATTTATTTATTAATTGCTGTGCACAACGTAGGGCTGATTTACTACAGTCTATTTTGCATCACCATCTAAAACAAATTTCCCTTCCCTTAGTTTTCTGCAAGTATTCTCCCAATTGTGCACAATAATTCTAATAGAAGATCCACAGAAATGGCATAAACAGCAACTGCACCAGTTCTCTGCTGCTTACGCAGATCTTTTATTGAAGTTATGGATAACGGTTGGGAAAGTGTCTATGAAGATCAACCTGAACGTCATTACAATATCTAACAGCGGCGGTCACCTCAAGCATTGAATAATGCTCGCTGGTATTTCTTGAATCAGATTCAGAAGTCTAGAAAAGGTGGTCTCATAGGACAAGCCTTATAAAGATATTTTGTCAACTGCAATAATATTCCAATGTCCAAAGAGATGACATGTTTGTGTAATGAACAAAGATAATCCACATATTCATTTCTATGCTGATGTTTTGGCTCTGCACTTCAAAATCTAATGCATACCCGTTACATGGCAGGTTAGACAGAAAAAAATAAATTCATCCATTTTTTATATAAACTAGTGGAGCTGACTTGTGTATAATGCACAGAATAACTGACATGTCAGCACATTCTCCTATTTTCCTGCTCTAGGTGTATTATAAACTAATCAAAAATGAAATCTACAGACGAGATTTTATAAACATACTGCACAATTCTAATAAAATTGTGTTTAGATTCTACAAAAATTTTGATGTTTTTACAAGATCTCCCTGTTACCATCATAAAGCTTAGCATTCTAATTAAAATTACCAAAATAACCAAGGAACAGCAGAAGAATGAGACAGTCCATCAACATTTTAATGATATTTGCCATGTGTCCCTTTCTGGATTTATGCACATAATTTCTCAGGACTGCACAAGCTCATCAGAAAAAGCTATCTCCACCATTAGCTCACATAAACCGTAGCAATGTGCACCTAACTTGAGCTTCAACTTTCAGTCGCGATGACAAAATATAATTTAAATGGCAAATTTACTGAAAAAAATTGCTGAATGAGCCTTGGTGCTGAAAGGGTATCTAAAAGGGTCACCATAAAACAAGGGCACCAGCAACAAAATGGCATAAATAATAGAATTTTAAGTGTTTGCAGTATTCTCCAACAATGGTGAAGTTTTGACTTCACAGACCGAGAGCTAGGTTTGCTATGTTCATTTTTGCTGATTTTCTTGCAGAACCTGCTGGTAAAGTTCAGATAACATGGCTCGTCACAAATTGTAGGTTGAAGGTCAATTCTTAATTGTCAGTTGGAGATTGCAGATCTAAGGCTGTCTTTCTGTTCCTTTCTTCTTTTTAAACAAACAAAACATGTGGAGTATACCATTATAAAATATGAATGGTGCAAGTTACACTTAAATAAAATTATAAATAGCTGTTTGTGTAGTTACTGAGTCTTGTGGTGCAGTGGAAGGCATCCCTGTGTGATTTGGAAACTCTCGGCTTTCTGTCTCCCTTTAAGACTTGATGACCAAGGAATGTGCATTCATAATGCTGTCAAACAGGTTGAGTAGCAATCTGAAAACACTTCCAAAATATCCCAATGTCAGGAAGAAAGAGACAGAGAGATTCTCGGTCAGATATGAGATGGAAAGAAAAATGAAGCTTCCAATATCAGCTCCAGACTGCAAGAAATATATAAAAGAACACATTGTCACAGCAACTTGCAGTTTTTGAGGTAAATGTAACAACCTCACCATCTCACATATGCTGTATCCAGCCTTGCAGTTTGTTGGCTATTGTATTCTGGCAGCACTGCATTTAATTTCCAGCTCCCTTTTTTGTGAAAAAGGGTGTCATGTAGGCAAATGTGAGGTGTGGCATTTTGGATAGCCAAATCAGGGCAGGACTTATACACTAAATGGTAAAGTCCTGGGGAGTGTTGCTGAACAAAGAGACCTTTGCAGATACGTAATTCCTTGAAGGTGGAGTCTCAGGTAGATAGGATAGTGAAGGCGGTTTTTGGTTTGCTTGCCTTTATTGGTCAGTACATCGAGTATAGGAGTTGGAGGTCATGCTGCAGTTGTACAGGACATTGGTTAGGCCACACTTGCAATACTGCATGCAATTCTGGTCTCCCTGTTATAGGTAGGATGTTATGAAACTTGAAAGGGTTCAGAAAATATTTACAAGGACATTGCCAGGATTGGAGGTTTGAGCTATAGGGAGAGGCTGAATCGCCTGGGGCTGTTTTCCCTGGAGCATCAGAGGCTGAGGGGTGACCTTACAGAGGGTTATAAAATCATGAGGGGCATGGATAGGATAAATAGACAAGGTCTTTTCCCCATGGAGGGCATAAGTTTACGGTGAGAGAGGGAAGATTTAAAAGGGACCTAAGGGGCTACTTTTCCATGCAGATGGTGGTACGTGTATGGAATGAGCTGCAGGAAGAAATGGTGGAGGCTGGTACAATTACAATATTTAAAAGGCAACAAGATGGACATATGAAAAGGAAGAGTTTAGAGGCTAATGGGCCAAGAGCTGGCAAATGGCACTAGATTAATTTAGGATGTATGGTTGGCATGGATGAGTTGAATCGAAGACTCTGTTTCCATGCTGTATATCTATGACTCTATGAGCTGCACATTGGCCAATGCATCTGTCAATCTTACTACAAGAAATAGCACAGAAATTATATTCATTTTTGGAGAGAGAAGAAAAAAATCTTGAAGGGTCAGTGAGCTAACACTATTAGAATACTGTGTTGGTACATCTTCTAGCATTCAGTCCCAGGTAGACTCTCACAGCACGAAAACAAACCCTTTGGTACACGCCGACCATAATCCCAAACTAAAGTAATCCCACCTGCCTGCGTTTCCCTCCAAACATTTCTTATTCATGCGCTTACGTAACTGTCTTTTAAATGTTATAACTGTGCCCACATTCACCACTTCCTCTGGAAGTTCATTCCACACATGAACCACTGTCAGTGGAAAAAAAGTGCCCCCACGTCTTTTTTAAAGCTTTCCCCTCTCACCTTAAAGATATGTACTCTAAACTTGAAACCCCCCATCATAGGAAAAGACACCTGTCACTCACCTTATCCATACCCCTCATGATTTTATAAACCTCTACAATATCACTCTCCACCTCCTATACGGCAATGAAAAGAGTTCCAGCCTCTCCTTATATTCCTGGCAAAACTCTGGTAAATCTGAACCCTCTAGCTTAATAATATCCTTCCCATAACAGGGAGACCAGAACTGGACTTAGATCTTTCCATTGTCCTCAAAAACTCAATTTCTAAATATTTGAATGTCAGAATGATAGTATCAGTGTGCGTCCCCCATTTGGCAGCACCTTCTCCTGTGCATCTGGAGATTGTGGGTTCAAGACCTACTTGAGAGACTTGAGCATACAAATCCAGGTGGAAACTCCACTGAAGTACAGAGAAACCACTCTACTATGGGAGATGCCATCTTTTATGTAAAGTGTTAAACAAATCTCTAGACTCTCAGGTGGGCTTACAAAGATCCTATTGCATTATGCAGTTCAACAGCAGAGAAATAATGCCTGGCATCTCAGTCAATATTGTCCAAACAACACAGAAACATTATCATTTTGTAGGAGATAGCTATGGACAAATTGTCTATTACGATAACAGTGACTAAACTTCAGGAGTACTTCATTTGCTGTTACCCATCTAGAATTATACAACCCTTACAGTGTGGAAACAGGCTATTTGGCCCATCAAATTCACACCGATTTTCCAAAGAAAACCATCCTACCCCTGAAACCCTGCATTTCCCACGGCTAGTCCACCTAACCTACACATCCCTGGGCACTATAGACACTTTTCCATTGCCAATCCACCTAACTTCCATAGATTTGGACTCTGTGAGGAAACCCACACAGATACGGGGAAGAATGTTTAACCTCCATATGGACAGTCACCCGAGGATGGAATTGAACCTGGGTTCCTGGCGTTGTGAGGCAGCAGCGCTAAGCACCGAGCCAGCGTGCCACCCTTAATCACTGTGCCACCTTTGTTATGATATGAAGTTCTGAAAGGCACTGTATAAATGCAAGTCTTCCTTTCTTCAAATTACATATTGAAACAGAATTCTGATCTGTACTCTGTTCAATTATAGCCAATAAGAATTAGAACTGTCTGACACAGACTGCAGAAGTGGATGTTTTGCAATTAGGAACAAGAGTGGGAGACCACTTGAGATTGCTGCCTGACAAGGAAAACAAGACATACCTCCTATATCATGGCAATGATATTGTCACTGTGTTTTCCTTCAAGACTTCCCTTTTAAAAGTACTTTGCAAAATACTTCCCCAGGGTATTGCTCCCTGTCGACTTTGTACAATTATTAATTGTTGTGTTTCGAATGAAATGGAGAACACTGTCTTTGTTCTTCAATATTTCATATGTTTGAAAGCCAAACAGAAATCGGGCCATGCCCAAGGTGACGTCTAGTCTGATCCATTATAAAAGGCAGTCTGATATATAGTGGTGTGAATGTTCCCTATTTTCTTCAAAATTGGAATCCCAGTGAGTGGCAGTACATGTCCTGAAACATTGACTCTCTTGCTCCTTAGATGTTGCCTGACCTGCTGTGCCTTTTCCAGTGCCACACTTTAGCTACTGACTCTCTAGCATCTGCAATCCTCACCTTCTCCTATTACATGTCTGGAATTCCTGGACCATTAATATTAATATTGCAGCATTTGATTAAAGATCTTCCTTGAGTATATTAACTTTGGATTGGAACTGGATGATTGAGTTGACAGGACATACTTATAGTGATTGCCGTTGGATCAGTATTGTTTATACATTGAATCAGTGAGCGTTTTAAAGCTGCAGAACATGAGGAAACAGTTGGTGCTGGTGAAAGCAGGAATGTTGATCAGATGGCAAGCCGAGTTCTCTATTCTCGAGGTCAGTATGAGCAATTTGGGAAGAATAGTTCAGGTTTTCAAATTTTGGGCTTCAGACATTTTGAAGGAAATGATATTGGAGTAAAATTCCATGAGCATCTCTGAGACAGTTTCAGACTCTGATGATTTGTGCACATTGCAGAGGTTACAGAAGACTGTAATTGCCTCTCTGTCTGAAGACTGTGAGACAAGGAACATCAAGAGGTGAAGTGCGAGTGAAAATGGAGTCATGTAAGAGTTGCTAATTATTGGTGGGACTTACACACTAGCACACAAATTAATGCACATGCTACCATGATCATATTTCAACAAGTCATAAAGTCATCAGCACAAAAACAGACCTTCGCTCCAATGTATCCATGCATTGTATAGTTTCCCAAACTAAACTTAGTCCCATTTGCCTCCATTTGGCCTATATCCCTCTCAACCTTTCCTATTCATGTACCTATCTGATTGTCTTCTAAATGTTGTAATTGTAACTACATCCGCCATTGCCTCTGACAGTTCATTCCACATACGAACCACACTCTGTGTGAAAAGGTTGCCTCTCAGGTCCCTTTTAAATCTTTTAAATTATGGCCTCTCATTTTGAGCTCCCCAACTCTAGGGAAAAAACCTTTCCAATCACCTTATATATTATTAGATTAGATTACTTACAGTGTGGAAACAGGCCCTTCGGCCCAACAAGTCCACACCACCCCGCCGAAACGCCTCTCATTTTGAGCTCCCCAACTCTAGGGAAAAAACCTTTCCAATCACCTCATATATGTTCCTCTTGACTTTATAAACCTTTTAAACTCACCCCTCAATCTCCTGTGCTCCAGTGAAAAAGTCTCAGCTTATCCAGTCTCTCCTTATAACTCAAACCCTCCAAATATTTAATTTCACTAGAAAAAATTACACATGATGGTTTAACATATTGGCTTGAAATGTTTTATGCTTTCAATTTTACTGAACGTGTTAAAGCAATTGTATTAAATAAACTTCCAATTGAAATAATGAATAAAGGTATTTCAAATGAACCACTCAATTGTAATTGATTTATCCAGGCCGACGTCTTGGAAGACCTAGGTGAATAAGAGAGGCTTTCCAATTTCCAATACCTAGTCATAATTAAAAAAATCACACAACACCAGGTTGTTGTCCAACAGGTTTTCGCTATAAATTCTGTGTCTTACAATCTTATACTCTACAACCACCTGATGAAGGAGCAGTGCTCCGACAGTGAGTGCTTCCAAATAAACCTGTTGGACGATAACCTGGTGTTGTGTGATTTTTAACTGTGCACACCGCAGTCCAACACTGGCACCTCCAAATCATGCCAAGTTATAATGGTGCTCTTCAATATACAAGTATATATATATACCTGATCGAATATATACCTGTTCTTTCACCATTAACGGATCAATATTCCCTGCCTCGAATCACTGTAGAAGCACTATCAGCACAAAGATTGCAATATGTTAATAATCTCTAATTTTCCAATCTCAGGGGAAGTAGGGTAATAAATCTTTAATCCTTATTTCAAAACTGGGAAAAAATAGATTATAACAAAGAAAATTATCGCAGGCAAAGTAATCTATACACTTTGCAAAATTTTATGTTACTTTCTAAAATAGTTAAAGTTTACATTTCTGTTAATAAAACTACTTAACTGCTAGGAATATCTCATTACCATGTGAATGAATGCAAGACTTCCAAAAGCCAATCAATTCAGGAAGCTGAACTTTTCCCTCAGATCTGGTGGCAGCCTCTAAATTCAAATTTACATTTCAGTCAATGACCACACATGTTTACAACTTCAATGTAAACAAAGCCTGAGGCTATTTTTGACCCAGTAGCTAATTGCCTCTCTGTTTGACAGTTGATGAGATAAAACAGCTTCTTACACCTTTAGCTAACTGTTTACCCACATCTCCCTTTTGATAAAAGATAATTTGCTCCATTTGCTGAGTTACAATTTAGATTTTCAAGTGCCTCCCATCTTGGGACACAGCTTCTGATATCCATTTGACAGGTGTCAGCTGTTTCTAAACATTCCATCCGGAGGTAATGTAGATTAGGGTCTAGCCATGTAAAACATCCGAAAGATTGTTCAGAGAAAATTCCAATTCCTGTGGATAAACACAGGTTAGTGTAACTTTACAATGTGCAGGAATAAGACCATAAGACATAGGAGTGGAAGTAAGGCCATTCGGCCCATCAAGTCCACTCCGCCATTCAATCATGGCTGATGCGCATTTCAGCTCCACTTACCAGCGTTCTCCCCGTAGCCCTTAATTCCTCGAGACAACAAGAATCTATCAATCTCGGCCTTGAAGACATTTAGCGTCCCGGCTTCCACTGCACTCCGTGGCAATGAATTCCACAGGCCCACCACTCTCTGGCTGAAGAAATGTCTCCGCATGTCTGTTCTGAAATGACCCCCTCTAATTCTAAGGCTGTGTCCACAGGTCCTAGTCTCCTCGTTTAACTGAAACAATTTCCTAGCATCCACCTTTTCCAAGCCATGTATTATTTTGTACGTCTCTATTAAGTCTCCCCTTAATCTTCTAAACTCCAACGAATACAATGACCACATCCACTGGGTTTCCCTGGTCTAACCTACTTGTTACCTCTTCAAAAAATTCCAACAGGTTTGTCAGGCATGACCTCCCTTTACTAAATCCATGTTGACTTGTTCTAATCAGACTCTGCTCTTCCAAGAATTTAGAAACCTCATCCTTAGAAACCTCAAATGTTCAGATAACCGAAGGCTGGATAACACAATTTAGCCAAACATCAGGACCTTGCGATCTTGACAGATAATCCGAGAATCAGTGCCATAATCTGTTTATCTTATTTTTCTCATCCCTAATGGCATATGAGGTAGACAAAACATCTGTTTAGTCTGTTTCCATGGCTAGAATTTTCCGGAACAGGCTACTATCCCATCAGTGGAGGTTGGTAACTTGGTGGTGGAGCCACTCCTCACCAAACATGGCTGATCAGGAGACTCGGCTCCTCTTTCTGCTTGCTACATGCACATCAGAAGGGTCCACAGGTTGATAATGTGAATGGTGCTGTGAATGGAACTTCTGTAAACCATAAGTCCTGGAGTGGGATTTGAACCTTGTCCTTCCTGTTCAGAGGCAGGGACACTAGCCATTGTTACGTAATTGCCTTTGGTTGTCTACCTAAACTCTTGAGTCCCTCAATCAGAGGCTCAACCCTGAGGAGGAAGGAAATCTTGATTCATTCATTTATGAACACAGAGGAACCTTGATTGTCCGAACGATGCAGGCGAGGAGTATTTTGTTCGGATAATCAAATGTTCAGATAACCGAAGGCTGGATAACACAATTTAGCCAAACATCAGGACCTTGCGATCTTGACAGATAATCCGAGATTCAGACAATCGAATGCCAGATAATCAAGGTTGCTCTGTAATCCTAAGGTCCCCTTACTGGGGTGTCTAACTGTTGCTTAAATGATTCCAGATTTTTGCTTCCAGTACTCTACCTGGAAGTCAATTCCATGTAACAACATATGAAGAACCAATTTCTGGAAACTTTTCCTAAATTTCCCTTCTTAGTAGCCCTGAATTTGAATTTAATGTCACATTCCAGTATTACTTTTTCCATTCCCTTCCATTCTTTTCCATTATTTCATGTACAATTTAAAGTTTACTCCTCAGATATCTCCTTTTAAATTTGAAAAGCACATGCTTCTAATTTCCTTCACAACACACATAAGTGAACCACAAAATGTTCCCTGCGCTATTCCCAGCAATGGAATGCCTCTTTTGTTTCTCAAATATTAGAACTGCATAGAAGTTTTCAAGTGTGATCTCACCAAAGTACTCCATCACTTTACTGCTTTGTGAGGTAGATCAGAATGATCAAGTTTTGGTGATTGCAGCTTGGCATTACTTACACATTCTGATCAATAACTCCACTAAGTATTCTAGGGCTGGTTCAATTTACCCTCTCTCCCAACCCCATTTGTGGCATGATGGCTCAATGGTCAGCACTGCTGCCTCACAGTGCCAAAGACCCGGGTTTGATTCCAGCCTCGGGCGACTGTCTGCGCGGAGTTTGCACATTCCCCCTGTACCTGTGTGGTTTTCCTCAGGGTGCCAGTTTCCTCACACAGTCCACAGATGTGCAGGTTAGCTGCATTAGCCATTGGAAATGCAGGGTAACAAGAATAGGATGAGGAGTTGGGTCTAGGTGGGATGCTCTTTGGAGGGTCAGTGTGAACTCAATGGGCTGAATAGCCTGCTTCCACACTGTAGGGATTCTATGAAAGAGGTAGCGTGTCACTAATTCTTCCTTTCAATGTATAATTTTTGCATGGTATTTGTATGCTTTAAATTTAATTTATCATTGATCCAAGAACACAGAATTTCTCAGTTTGTCTAAAATTGGCCACGTGAGCACAAAAACATGAAGGAACTTTATGTTTTTCAAGTTTTAAATTTACCAATGATAGAAAGGTAGATAGCAAAGTATGTTGTGAAGAGGACATAACAAGGTCGCAGACTGATGTAGATAAGTTGAGTGCAGATCTGGCAGATAGAGGGTAATGTGGGGAAATGTGAAGTTGTTCACTTTGACAGGAGAAATAAAAAAGATGAATATTATCTAACTTAAGAATGATTGCAGAATTTGTCGCTGCAGAAGGATCAAGGTGTTCTGATGTGAGTCAGTGGTGAATTAGAATGCAGTGACAGCAAATCATTCAAATAAGGCTAACAGAAAGCTATCCATTATTTAGAGAGGAATTGAACAAAAAAGTGAAGATATTCTGATTCACTTATGTTTCATCCTCTTTGGCAATACAATGTGGTCAAGGATGACTGGCTTCCCCACTAAAAGTCCTACGCTGAGTGATGAGTCTAATGCATGTCCTCAGTCTCTGTTACAGGTGGGGCAGGAAGTGGTTCGGGAAATAGGAGAGTGGAATGCCCAAATTGCAACACGCTGCTTTCTCTGCTGAAGCCGGACTTCAGCTTGCTTTCGTCAGTGGGATTCAAGGTATAAAGATCCTTCCCCTCCACTTCGGGTGCCCTTGGGCCAGGGTTTCCCAGGTGTCAATGAGGTCTCTGCATTTTTGGGGCAGCTTTGAGGATATCCTTAAAATGTTTCCTGTGCTCTCCTGGTGCTCTGTCGCCATGTTGACGCTCCAAGTAAGATGCTTCCTCTGGGAGACTCGTGTCAGGCATGTCTATGAGGTGGCTATTCCAGCAGAGCTGACTGAGCACGGTCAATGCTTTAATGTTGGGAATATGTTGGTCTGATCATACAGTCAGAGTTATACAGCACAGAAACTCAATCCTTTGGTCAAATTTGCCCATGCCGGTCAGATATCCTAAACTGATCTAGTCCTATTTGCCTGGATTTGGCCCATATACCTCTAAATCATTCCTATTCGTGTACCTATGCAGATGCCTTTTAAATTTTATGATTGTACCTACCTCTACCACCTCCTCCTCTCGCAGCATGCTCCATACCCTCTGCTTGAAAAAGTTGCCCCTCTGGTCCCTTTTAAACCTTTCCCCTGTCACCTTCAAGAACACTAAGCTTGGTGAGCTTATCCTTTCAATGAATTTGCAGGATCTTGTTGAGGCAACAATGTTGGCACTTCAGGTGAGGTACCTGCCGAACTTATTCCATCTCTCTTGGGGCGTACAGGGTGACAGTGGGAGTGGGGGGTGAGGGAAGCACGTGCAGGAGGAAGCATCATCTGCATCCTGTAGTTCAACAGTGAAGGAAGACTGGATCAGGTGGTGTGAGGTTGAACACTTTCCTGCTTGTTCTGTAAGTTTGCTGAGGTCCATCAAGCAGCTTGGGTAAGGAAAGTTGGAGACCTTCAGCAAGGAGGATTGGGAAGATCTTCATTATGATGACACAGCCTTGCTTCAGTCCAGTTCAAAGGTGAGTTGCATCAGCCTCCTGACTGATCATAATCCTCTTGACTAAGTCGAGGACTGCTCCCCTTAAACATTCACAGATGGAAGCACGTGCAGTGTGTATTGCTGCCTATGCTACTGCCACATGTTTTATGTGTGACATTGACTTAGCACAGTGACATATGCTAAAATGTCTACCCCCTTGATTGTTCAGTGCTTACATGCATGATAAGGTGCCTGGCTTTCCATCTTGGTTAAATGACAAGGTCAGGAAGAGATGCTGTGAGTGCTTAAGTAAGTGCAAAGTGAGTGCATGCTAAGAAAGAGAGCTAAAAGTCATGGGATATACCCTGTTTCGATGCATGGGATAGGTGCCTGTCCCTCCATGCAAACAGTCTTGCGGTTGCATTGCAATTTGAGGTGTTAGTGAGCTTTGAAGTGCCCTAGTGAAGCGCTGAGCTGTAGTGTGGGTTATTCTGAGCTGTGCCTGGTGATGGACAGAAGGTGTAGGCAGTCGACACCCACGGAGTCTGCCTTGGGGTGTTGGGGAATGCTGGCTCACATGAAGGCTCAGGGAATTAGTACTCATCAAGTAACTACCCTGGCTTCAAGTCAGGAATTGAAACTATCTAGTGTATCTGGGAGAATAGCAAACTGCAAATAAATGAGGCAATACTCGCGAATAATAGGACACATGTGCCTCCAAATAGGCCCCTTGTACCTACTTGTGAGATTCTCATATTGCCACTGAAACCTGACGGGGATAATCAAACTGCTTTTCTCAATGTTGGAAATCTGTTTTTCATTCTCATGCATTGTCTCAATGTTTTCCCAATGCTGTTTCGGACTCTGGGCAAGTTCAGCCCAGCATAATTGTATGTAATGATATGAGTAAATATCTCTGTATAATTGTTAAAAAGTCCTATTCTGTTATTGGGTTTATAGATTGTGGATAAGGGAAACACAAAGAAACTGGAAGAGATTAAAATAAATCATGAATGAGCTGCCAGGTGGAGGCTGGTACAATTGCAACATTTAAGAGGCATTTGGATGGGCATATGAATAGGAAGGGTTTTGAGGGATATGGGCCGGGTGCTGGCAGGTGGGACCAGATTGGGTTGGGATATCTGGTTGGCATGGACAGGTTGGACTGAAGGGTCTGTTTCCATGCTGTACATCTCTATGACTCTATGACTCTATGAATAAAGGAGAAAGATGTCAACAGTTGAGTTGCCTTATTGAATGTAAAGAAGGTGGTGAGGTTTTAAGTACGACACAAGTCCACATTTATCTTCTCATACAGTCCTGCTTTCAGGATCATTCCCATATCAGGAACCAGGTTTAAGACTACAGCCACACACAATTCAAGTATATCCTCAATTGGCAATGTCAGTGCCAATAAATCATTGATACTCATACAAAGATGGAGTTTCAAAAGCTGAACCTTTAGCCTAAAAGGTAAATTTCCACGAATTTGTGACTGGCCTCCTTCTGCATTGCAACAATTTGTACTTGTTTTATGATTTATATTTTCGATGAGTCAGAATTCACACTCCCATCAGCTTATCATGGCAGAGTTGCTGGATCACAGAATGTTTCTGCCAACCCCGCCTCTGCAAACTAGCGTCAAAGAAGCCAAAAAAAATTAATATTGAAGTTTTATTTAAATTTATGTGAAATTTTGGTCAGGTGTGGCACCACAACATTTTTTTTCTTCTCATAAGTCAGGTACAGTTGCCAGGGCTGGCTTTGGAACCTGCAGGTTTCTAATTTCTTTGCTTGTGTCAGCACAAAGTTTGGGACAAATCCTGCAGGAACTGAGAATTCACCCTGAAGATTTTCGTGACATATTTCGCAGTTTTAGCTTTTATTCTTAGGCATCTGCCTTAACTGTGCAGAGAACGTCCTCTAATCTCTAACATTCTTGTTCTTCATCTTGAATTCTCTTGCTGCTGCACAAATTGGCAACTTGAAGTTTAAACTGGGCGGACAATCAGCTGTTCCTTCTTGATGTATGAGAAGACAGGTTATGCTGGGAATACAGTGTGCACAGCAGTAAATTGGTAGCCTTGACAGCACTGGTTGATGTGTACAGACACCAGGTGCTGAACAAACACCTTCAATCATGAGAGATCCTAAGATGTAGGAGCAGAACCAGGCCATTTGGCCCATTGAATTTGCTCCACCATTCATAGCTGATCTGACCATTCTCAACTCTACTTTCCTGCCTTCACTCCATAATCCTTGATTCACCTACTGATTAAAAATCTACTTCAGCCTCAAATATACGTAACCAGCCCGACTGGATAGCTCTCTGTGGTAAAGAATTCCACAGACTCATTACCCTCTGAGAGGCGAAATTCGTCCTTATCTCTATCTTAAGTGGGTGACCGCTTATTCTGAGTTTATGCCCAGTGATCCTATACTTTTCCACGAATACAATTATTATTTTATATTTCTATCAATGAGTAGGTTTCTACCAGTGCAGGTTTGACTTCAGGGTGGCAAGTATAAGGAGTTGGTCTTAGGGTTCAACTTTAACATGAAGTCAACCATTACTCAAGTAGATACGGTCGGTGGAACAGAATTAGTCATTCCGTTTAATCAGTGGATCTGGTTTTGAAGATCCATCAAGTATGTTATTAGGTGACTGCTTGTTACGCGCAATACCGTATTGCACAGTTGTCGACTACATCTGCTTTGATTCACAACCAAATATTAGAATATTAACTTCTTAGCTGCTCACTTCAGCTGAGTCAGTGACTGATTGCCACATTCATTCACATCAAAAGAGCCATGGTGTGTGCACTCACTGACATCACAGTGATGTGAGGCAGATCTGAATACCAGCAAGTCATCAGAAATTTACAACGTTCATGAATAATATCAAAATTGTATACATAGTCTAGGAAAATATACAGTTAGGAGACGATTAAGACATTAAGCTGGAGCTCTGGTCAAATTTTGAGACACTTTTATGCTGTGGAATGTATCCATTGGAGGAAAAAGGGTTGAGACAGCTCAAAGTTACAACTTTCAACAGCTGTCAAATATCAATGCATCTCCCCTGTCTGGGCTCGATGGGAGGGATTGCTTCCAGAGATGAAACAAGTGTATTGTAAACAGATAACTACTCCTACTCATCCTCTCTGGCAACTGCAGTGCTGATGTTGTTTACTGAGGCTCACATTTTTAACTATATGCACTTTGCATATGGTTTCTTCTGGCAGTCATATCTTACCCGTAAGTATTCACACTGAGGAGCATAGTGATTTGTGGATGTATTGGGCTTGGGGGAACAGCACAGAGTGGGGGTTAGTAACTGACAGTTCATTGACGTCAATGGAATAGAAAATAGACAAGATGCAAAATGGGCAGCTGATTCAATATTCTACTCCTGCCCAGGGTGTCACAGCACACTTCTGGTCTTTGAATAACTAAAGAACCTGTGTTGGTTCCCTGTTCCCAATTCTCTGGACGGAGAGATTTAACTTTTCATCTCGGAAATCCAGATAGGTAATCCAGCATCCCAGACTGACTCCTGGATTACATGTGTTCAAATCCTATCCACAGCAGCCGATGGAATTCAATTGCAATTCGTAAATGTGGTATATAAAACTAGTGCCAGTGCCAGTGACCACGGCAACGAGCAAGAATTGTTGCAAAAACCCATCTTTTAAGGGAAGGAAATCCATCATACTTACCCAAGGCATGTTACCACAGCAATGGACTCAGGTCTAAAATGTCACCTGAAAGGAGCCACCTAGTTCATGGGTGATCAGGGATGGACAATAATCATTACCTTTGCTATTGAAGCCCAAACCCCATGATAGAAGAATGAATTTAAAAAACTCGCCACCTTTTTCCAGTATTGCTGATGAGGTAACAGGGATGTAAATTACAGGATCAAATTGTTTTTACTGGGAGAAAGTGAGGTCTGCAGATGCTGGAGATCAAAGTTGAAACTTTATTGCTGGAACAGCACAGCAGGTCAGGCAGCATCCAGGGAACAGGAGATTCGACGTTTCGGGCACAGGCCCTTCAGATTCCTGAAGAAGGGCCTGTGCCCGAAACGTCGAATCTCCTGTTCCCTGGATGCTGCCTGACCTGCTGTGCTGTTCCAGCAATAAAGTTCCAAATTGTTTTTACTGCCTAGTTTGTTTTGGAAGGCCAGCGCTCCAGGGACACAAGTATAACCTACAGTCTGTTTTGATATAATGGGATAGTTCCATTCCAATGCAATCTTGTATTATAGGAAAATTATGTAATGGCAACACCATTTAAAACAGTGGAACTGGAGTCGTGTTATAGCCAATACAGGTAAGGAAAGTTTCCATTCTGCAAATAATGGTCTAAATTCACCAATCGCGTCATAGCCAATTTCCATTGAAGAAACACATGTTATAGCAGAACCGACTGTATAACCAGCGCCAACTCATGGTGAAGGCATCTTCTGCATTCAGGGCAAAGTCATGGAGTTTGGGCCCAATATGAGACTCAGTGGCATTGGCAGCAACTGCATTGGTATGGCCCAGCGAGGACACATGGTGGAGGCAGTGTCAGTGGAGGCCGGATGGCACTGCAGAGTGGTGACTCTTGTTTCGGTGGCATAGTGAGGGGACTCATGGCTGACCGCTGATTAACCATAGCTGAGCACTTTGAACTTTATTTCTTTACTTGGTCATTTTTAATGCTTTTATATTCTATGTTTTGGTCTATTTTACACTGTTTTAAGATGGCGTTGGAGAACGATGACACCATACAATACTTTCCACTGTATTTTGTAACAAAATACACGTGACAATATATTCAAGAAGTACCAGGAATCCTTGCAGCTACCTTCAAACAGCATCTTAGTCACAGAGGCTCACTCCAACCTAAACTAGCCTAATCACAACGCTGAGTGGAATCTTATAAAGATCTGAGTGACTTCGACTCTAGAGAGATTCATGGCACAATCAACAAGAAATCCAATGACGCAAATCTCAATGTTGGGAGCATCTCCACCATAAACATTTTTGCTGAGCAGTGTGACATATACCTCTCTAGGCAGCAGCATTAACGGGGATTATTACATGTTAAATGCCTTGTTAACAGACCAACTGGCATCATTAATAATCAACTTCCTATCTTACCGCATGCTGCAAAAAGCAAGATTTCGGGAAAACCCAATAAAGAAACCACTGCAGATACCTGGCAAAAACAATATGCTTCTATCTCCAAAGGATCTGCAAGTTGGACACCAACATCGTACGGGATGCTCCATGGCCACCGGCCACATGTATTGCTCATCCACAAACATTGACACACAACATGCCAGTCTCAAAGAACCTTCGTGGCATTGGCAGGACACCTCTGTACTTCAATACCGCACCAGCATCTATCAGTGCAATCCTGCAAGGACACTGGATGTTCAGGGACACGTGCTCAGGGTCAGCATCAGATTCCACCTCTGGGCTCTTCACTTGCTGTCATACCTGTCACTCACTGTGAGCCTACCTGGGATGACTGCAGTATCCCTGCCTCTCCTTTCCTTTATGCGCATTTCCCCCTCAGTCAGAGATACCAGCCTTACATCACTGCTGTATTGCCAAGCCATTTAGTGCAGACTCAAAGCCAAGAAGCTTGTCATGATTGTCAGCAGGCCTCAGTCAAGGGGTAAGCCTTTGCTTATAGGATCCCAGCGCAGTAAGTCAAGGGCAGCCTTCGATACCAGCCAGGGCTTGGACATGGTCAGTCAGATATTTGGAGTGGTCAGAGTAAGGATGCGCTCTACATATGGGGTGAGGATCCATACATAGGGCAGTCCACCACCCATGCTGACTCTCTCTGTCCTACTGGGGCTGTTTTCCTCCTGTAGTGAGTGAGAGAGTGGGTGGTATAATGGTGACAAAAGTGTGTGGCTCAACTGTTGCTGTTGTAGCAGGTGGGGAGGTTTCCCAAATGAGTGAGTTGACAATGCAGAGGGCATGGGGTTTTTTGTGGTGTCAGGGTTGGCGTGGGTGGTAATGAATAAAGCAAGATCTTGCAGGCAATAGTAAGTACAGTAGACCATGAGGCTTGGTGGGAAGTGGGTACAGAAACAGAAATATAGTGTGAGATCTCAGAGAGAAAATAGTGGCATTTAGCCTGACAGGGTGGCGAAGGTCATTGTCTACAATACTGGGCATTGCTCCAGATGGCTGAGACTGCCATTGTGGCCAGGCGGGCATGGTCCTCTGCTGATCTTGGGTGAACAGAATGCCCCACCTCTGCACTACCCTATTCAGCAGGATCTCCAGGTCCTTGCCCACACAGCCAAGCAATAAATCTCCCTTCTCTGCCATGTCTGGGGCAACTGTTAGGAATTGTGCAGGGCAGCGCCGGACTGGCAGTGCTTGTCCAGGTGCACAATGTGCTTTTAAAAATGTCGTGGGTGCCAGGAAGGCTGGTGAGTTCTGGAACATCCTGTCAATGGCGAGTTGTTTTGGGAACAGTGTATGGTAAGATGGGACTGGAATCCAATGTGAGGCATGCCATAGGAGCTGAGTTGGTACTTAAAGAGACGAGTAGGGTAAAATACAGCAATGGAACTTGACAGATCGCATGGAAAAATATCCTCCAAAACACATGATGCAATTTGCTCTTAGCCACAAAAAAACCCGTAAGGTTCAGCCCAGTGAGTTTACCCTCTTGCTGATGCTTTCGGTGTGGGGAAGAAATGGATGGTCCACTCACTATCTGCCCCATTGTGTGCACAGTTAGATCCCCATGAGAAATTCGGTCAACCTCTCACCAAAATGAGCTTTGGTCTGCATCATATCAGAAATTGCCAATGACCCTGATTAAAACTTTTTTTCTCAATACAATTTACAAAACAAACTGGATTCTGCTTTATTCAATACTTTCTGTAATGTTATGAATACTAAAATCTCCCCATAAAAGACCAATGTTGCACAAAGAGGGCGATAAAAGATCTGTCCACACACTTCTCTTCAACACAATCAGTAATTTCCCTCTTGACATTTGAACTTTATTCAAATAATCAAATAATATGAAGAAGAAAGAAGATTAAAAAAAGCTTGCCTGTATATTTGCCTTATTACATCTCTCAGGACTTCCCAAAGCACTTCATACACAATGAATTATATTTTGAAATGTTATGTCTGAAGATATAAAAGCTGTCTACATTGTATATGCATGATGTAAATATATCACTGTATTTGCTCTGCCCTTTTTAACGTTTTCAAAAGAGCAGAATTGTGCACTAATTAACCAGTTAGTACACTTTATGATGAACCCGTCTCTTGGAGTTTGCAAGTGTTCACACATAGCTTTCTTGGGAACCCAAAGACATGTAGGTCAGGGTTCAAGCTGATGGGATTAGAATGTCATACTTTGAAGACTGAGTACTGTGGAAGCTCTGGAAAAATTCCAGGGTTTGGGGTTGCAACACTTTCTGCTAAATCTCAGCATAAATTCTGTGATCTTCATTCAAAATGAACAGAATAGCAAAAAGGCTACTGGATCAACGAGCCAATCATGGAGTTAAGGGCAGCACAAAACCCAGGGCTAAGCAAATAGTTTTTTTCTACTTTCATCAATGGACGTTCCACAACTTATTTGATAGCCATTTTGATGGTTCTGAAGGAAATATAGGATTAGTTTAGACATCACAACTTTAATTGTTTGGCATGTAGGTGCATTGATCAGAAATTTAATGACAGTGTTTGAGTCCACTGAAAATTGTGGATGAATTACGTAGCAAATAGTTTCAAATTAGATCTGAAGTTCAAAACTATTCAAATATCACGTTATAACAATTGCACCACATCCAGTAAGCTATTTTGGGTAATTATGCTTTGGCCCATATTCTGTTTACACTCATCTTAGTGAGATGGTGGCAATCCATAAGCCAGCTTATGTTCTTGATTATGTTACTGATGGCGTTTGTGATGTCCATATTTATCTGGATTGTTAAAATGGTCATTGTGAGAGCGAAAGTTAATAATTCAGATTTCACAACCAAAAATAGCCATCAGTGATAAAAAAATCAGCTGCTTGCTCTAATCTCTCCCTCAAGACAACTCGGCCTGCACTCCTTAAAGGATCTAGTGATTACGTACCAAGTACTGGAGGCAGTATGCAAGAGAGAAGACAAAAGAAATAACACTTCATGTCTTTTTAAAGACATAGGATGGAGTCGAGCAATGTGAGCCATGACTGGATTTGTGGCAGAATCCGACGAGAGGTCATGCAAGACTGATCTCAATGTTTGGAGGGCCTTGCTGCATTTCTATGCTTCCATCAAGCGTGAGGTGAATTTCTCACTGTGCAGCAGTGAATTGCCAATGAAGGGAGATGATGGCTTGTTAACTGCCTTACTGATGCCATAAATTGCCTCCTTAATATTCAGCTTCCTGTCTTACCAAATGCACCAAACAATCTAGATGTTGAGTTTTCCTCAATCAGAGCCAATACTGGGCAAATTCAGCTCACTGCTTGAAAGGACCTCCATATTAATCACTGGGCACAAACATCTCAGCACACTCTCCATGGTTACCGTCATAATGCACCCCATGTCACTGGCAGGTGACATGCACCAGCCTCTAACAACCCTCATGGCACATATCTGAACCACTTGTAGTGCACTTCTGCACATCACACTGTACTTTAGGCAGACCAGGTAACACTCATCGTAACACTGTAGCAAAGGCACTGTGTGCTCAGGGTCAATCACTCAGCTCTGGACCAGGCTGTACCTCCAGGCTGTTTGTTCACTGTCCTAGCAATCACACACACTGTGCCTAGCTTGAAGCTCACAGTTTTGGTGCTTTGCCTTGCCTTACCTTACCTTTGTACACTTTGTCTCCTCAGCCACAGAGACTGGGCTGATAGTACTGCTGTCTAGCCTTGCAGTTTGGTACAGACACAAAGCCAGTTGGCCTCAGTCAAGTCAACAGAGATAGCCCTCTCTCAGTGGGTTAAGGCACAGTAAGGAAAGGGCAGCCTTTGTTACCAGTCCAGAGGCTTGTTCAGGGTTGGTCAGGCGCTAAGGGAGGTCAGAGTTAGGATACTCTCCATTTAAGGGGTGAGGAGCTGAACACCGGTCAGCCCACCACCCGACTTGACTCTTCCTGGCCTACTGGGGCTACATTCCTCCTGGAATGAGAGATAGGCGGTGTTATGGGAGATTGGCACAATTGTTACTGTTTGTGTGGGTGGCGAGGTGTCCTGAGTGAGTGAGTAGGCAGCACAGAGGGCATGCAGGGTTAGTGATATCGGGAGTTGGGTTACAGGCAATCAAGCAATAATGAGAGTGACAGAACATTAGCCTTGGTGGGAGGAAGAGCCCAGAAGCAGAGGCAGACTATGTATGAAGCAGCAGAGAGATGATAGTGGCACACCCCCGAGCGGAGTGTTCAAGGTTACTGGTTGTCTTTCTGTAATGCTGGGTATTCCTTCAGATGGCTGATAGCTGAGATTGCATTGATCCAGGGGGCAACCTTAGACCAGGAAGGTATGGCCTAGTGTCATGGCCTCCACTGCTGGTCTTGTCGGAAGGGGAAATCCTGCATCTATACCACCAGGTCCACTCGACTTCCAGGTCCCTGCCCATAAACCAGGCCACATGCATTCCTTCTCTGTCATGTCAGCAGCAAATGTCAGGAACTATGCAGGACAGCTTGGGACTGACCGTGCTTGTCCAGATACACGACAGACTTTTAAAGATGGCACAGGTGCAAGGGATGCTGGTCTCTTGGCAAATGTCTGGTGAGTGACGGGTTGTTCTGGAAAGGGTGGATGGTACAATGGGGATAGAGTCAGACATCAGAGATGCTGTAAAGGCGAGATAGTTAAATAAGATATGGTGAGAAATCTTGCTCAGCCTCACCATGAGAATCTCTCCAAAACTTAGCGCAATTTGCACTTGATCAAAAACAACATACGATTCTGCTTATAGGAGTATTATTTTAAATTGCTGAAAATGTGTTGCTGGAAAAGCGCAGCAGGTCAGGCAGCATCCAAGGAGCAGGAGAATCGACGTTTCGGGCATAAGCCCTTCTTCAGGAATTGAGGAAAGTGTGTCCAGCAGGCTAAGATAAAAGATAGGGAGGAGGGACTTGGTTCCAGCAACACATTTTCAGCTCTGATCTCCAGCATCTGCAGTCCTCACTTTCTCCTCCTATTATTTTAAATTCCCCAGCAAACAATATTTTATGCCACACTCAGAAATGGATGGTAGCTTTTCTTTGCCTTTTTAATGCAGTTACACTATTTTCTTTAATGCCAATTTAAGTCATCAGCTCCAATGAAAACAAAAACAAAAAATTGCAAAGGATGTAAATATTGTCTCTATGAGCTCAGAACATTTTAAATGTTGCTGAAGTGCTGTCATTTCTGAAATTTAGGACATGTGGATTTAGCATGTGGATAAAAAGCCTCACTAGATGCATTGTGATAAGGGCTAGATAATCTGTTTTAGCTAATGAAGGTCAAATATTGCTGGAGTCCTGGAAGAACATCTCTTTTTTTTCTCAAAGTAAAGCCATGACATGTTTCATGGCCACTTTAATTCAGCCAGCCAACACGCTTTGGCTCAACGTTTCATGAAAGACAGCTCTTTGACAGTGCTGATTTGGAGGTGCTGGTGTTGGACTGGGGTGTACAAAGTTAAAAATCACACAACAACAGGTTGGACTATAACCTGGTGTTGTGTGATTTTTTAACTTTGACGGTGCAGCACACTCAAGACTGCTTTCGGGGTGTCAGGCTCGACTTGATGTTCAAATCAGTGGACTGGGATGTGCGAATCCTACCACTGACCACAGCTGAAACTGCGTTTTGTTGCCCAGTATGTTATCTGTAAAATTCTTCCTACAAATAAATTAAAAGCAACATTATATCCAATAGGAAAAGTTCAACTATGATTCCCAAAGAATACCAAAGCACTTTCCATCGAATCATGGCCAAGTTACACATGTCATCTAACAACATTCTAAAAGAATGCAAGCCCAAATTTAAACGAGCAATACTTTGCACAAATAAGAACTTACTGAGAAGAGAAATCGACCAGCTCAAATATCTGCAAATGCAATAAAATTTGCTTGGTTTTCCTGACTATTAAAATATCATATATAATTGAAAGGGTTATGGTTTCCTTCCTTATAAGTACATCATGTGTTTAACCAGGGAACACGGGGATTTTAAGTGGAGTGTGTTTATTGTGGGCTCATACTCTGTTGTAATATGCATCCCACCACAGAGAGTAGGAAACCACAGTGGTTTCAACAACAGGCTTCTTTAAATGCTGTCCCTCCACTTTCCACTCAGCATGTCCTGGAGTAGAGAGTTTAGGGGGTTGTGGTGGTGAGGTGTGTGAAGAGGAGATTGACTTCCCTTACGAAACTAGGACAGGAGTAGTCCGGCTGCTAAATGTCCCAAAGGGAGTTTTCTCCTTCATTCATGAGATGCAAATGTAGCTGGCTAGACCAGCATTAATTGTCCTTTCACTCTTGAGAGATGATGCTTTGCTGCTGTTTTGAACTGCTGCAGTTCACCTAGTATAGGGATACCTCAGTGAAGCGGGGAAGGGAGTTGGATTTTGATCCAGCGATACTAAAAGGAATGGCAATACATTTCCACATCAGGACAGTGAGTGGCTCACAGTGGAACTTGCGGGTATGGTATTTCTAAACATCTTTGGCTTTGCCCTCAATGGTAGAGTTCGTGGGTTTGGATGATTTTGTTGAAAGAATCTTGGCAAGTTACTGCAATGCATCTTTCAGCTGACACACAGTGTTGCAGTTGTGCATGGCTGGTGGAAGAAGGGATTGTTTCATGTTGAGGATAGGGTGCTGATTAAGTGGGTTGTTTTATCCTGGATGGTATGAAACTTCAGAGTATGATTGGAGATGCAAATGGGAACTGCCCCTTCACACTCCTGATTTGTACCTTAAAATTACTACTGGTAATTTTAGACCAGTGAGCCTTACTTCGGTTGTGGGTAAAGTGTTGGGAAAGGTTATAAGAGATAGGATTCACAATAATCTAGAAATGAAACGTTGATTAGGGATAGTCAGCACAGTTTTGTGAAGGGTCGGTTGTGCCTGCTAAACCTTACTGAGATCTTTGAGAAGGTGACCAAACAGGTGGATGAGGGTAAAGCAGTTGATGTGGTGTATATGGATTTCAGTAAGGCATTTGATAAGGTTCCCCATGGTAGGCTATTGCATAAAATATGGAGGCATGGGATTGAGGTTGATTTAGCGGTTTAGATAAGAAATTGGTGAGCTAAAAGAATACAGAGGGTGATGGTTGATGGGAGATATTCATCCTGGAGTTCAGTTACTAGTGGGGTACTGCAAGGATCTGTTTTGGGGTCACTGCTGTTTGTCATTTTGATAAATGACCAGGATGAGGGCGTAGAAAGCTGCGTTAGTAAATTTGCGGATAAGGGTTAGATCGGGTGGATAGTGAGAGCCTTTTTCCTCGGATGGTGATGGCTCACGCGAGGGGACATAGCTTTAAATTGAGAAGTGACAGTTATAAGACAGATGTTAGAGGTAGTTTCTTTACTCAAGAGAGTAGTAGGGGTGTGGAACACCCTGCCTGCAACAATAGTAGACTTGCCAAATTTAAGGCATTTAAATGGTCATTGGATAAACATATGGATGAAAATGAAATAGTATAGGTTAGATGGGTTTCAGATTGGTTCCACAGGTCAGCATAGCATTGAGAGCCGAAGGGCCTGTACTGCATAGTAAAGCTCTGTGTTCTATGTTCTAAATAATGGACAGGCTATGGAAAGCCAATCTGCTCTAGTCTATGAGGAAAAGTGTGGAAACTTCCCTGTTCAGGCCCTGGTTAAAATGCCATTTTATTATCTTATTACAATTATAGGCACTGAGCGTATAAAAGGACCCTGATATATTTTTATTAACACCTACATCAAGGACAATTTTGCATACGTTCTATCATTCTGATATGGTATCAGTGTGGATTTTGAAACAATGGTCTCAATTATTTAGAAAAGATCTCACTTCTTATTAAGAATAATAATAGAATCATAGATGAATAAATCCACAAAGGATCTATCCTTGGTCTCACCTAACCCTCACACATATTGCACTTTAATGGCATAATCTGAACACGAGGAACTGGTTTCCAGTTGTAGCCGGATAATCCCCAGCTGGTCCTCTTCGCCACCTCTCTTGATCGTTCCACTGGGTTTTTGTTGTCAGACTGCTTATCTGGATCTCTAATTTTGGATGAGTCACATTTTCCTCCAGCTAATCATTAGCAAGACCAAAGTCATCATAATCATCCCTGGCGACAAACTCCAAACTCATGCCATTGATTCCATTCCCCTTCCCAGCCTTTGTTTTTGACTGATCTATTGTCAACAATCTCTGTATCGGAGTTGGCCCTGATTTTGATTTTCTAACCCCAGACTCTCTCAAGTTCGAAGACTGTTGACTCCCATTTCTGTAGTATTACCTGTGTTAGCCTGTCTACTCTGAAACACATGTACCTGGCTTCGTTAACTGCCAATATGGCAACTCAGTGCCCTCTTGGCTGCACTCCAATCCTTCACACTCCATTAACTCCAGCTCAATGAAAACTCTGTGCCAGGATCTTATCCTGTACCATGCTGTGTTTATCTATCACCACCCATCCTAATAACCGCCATGGCTCTTGGTTCCCTTGAGGAACCTAAGACTCATAAATTTGGGATTCCCTGCTTAAACCTCTCCTTTCCTCTTTAAAACCAACCACCCTCTTTGAACCAGTAGGTGCTGACCCTGCTTCATAATCGCTGTAGTTAGCAATCGAATGACTTCTGAATATGTTTCTGTGAAAGGCCTGTGGGGCACTTTTCTCTAATACATGCATAACATTATTGAAGGGAAAAACAAAAAGTCTGGTGGTTGAATTATGTGTACCTTGTCACATTTTTCTTGAGCTATGATGTTGTCATTGCTTAAACTCTGTATGCTGAAGTGATTCTGTTCATCAAAAGTGCTCCTCAGTAAAACGTTAAAAACCCGTGACATTCTGCATACCAGCTGTTCTCTCCACATTGGTCCATGTTTTCGTACCTACACCCCAACAGCTGGGAGACAGTGAAGCTGCAGTGCAAATGGAAGGAGAACGTGAAATAACAGGCAAGATTAACAGCAGAGCACAGTGAAGTAGAGTTTAAGTGTACACAGTGACCTTAAACTCTATCCACGGCACAGCCCAGTGCTGGCATTTCTCAAAGGCAAAGAAAAATGGAAATATTAACAGTTTGGAATGAAATAAAGAAATTATGGCCAGGGACCAGCTAATTGCTGAAAAAAAATACTTTCAGACTCATTTGGAAATTGCTCTTTGTTGGCAATCTCAAATAAACATTGGCACGGAGAGACAAGTTTTCAATTAATATTTCTTACCGGGAAAATGAGCAGCCAAGCTGCGCAAGATTGGGAGAGAGATTATCCAATTAATACAGAAAGCCCACCCAATGAAGTCTTCAGAGGGAGCAAAACCTTGCTCTGCCAGGGCCCACGACAGTGCAGCCCAACAGGACAACAACCAGGCATTGGCCAGACAGTTCCCTGCACCTTTCATTCATTGCTACAGCTTGGTGTTTGACAGGATGTTATCCTTCACTGTAATCATTAGTGTTTACATTCAGCTGCAATTTAACCCCTCGACCTGATCTTATCCAGAAAACCATGTGAATTAGAAGAGAGATCTAGAAGCATAAGGCATTCTGATGAACTGCAACATCTAAACCTTCCCATTGACAAGAGCCCAGCAAAACGTAGACAAGGAATTTACTCTGTAAATTAATTTTTTAAAAAATTTGATTGATTTCAACAGAAAATGCACTTTTAATTCTGAGAATGGATTGCAAGTGAGGGCTGTAACAAATGTCAGCGTTTTACCTGCAGCCTCATTAAAGCTGAGCACTAATTTCCTGACTTCCACGATCACCAACTGACACATGTACAGCACAAATAGGATCAACTGTCTGACAACAGCACAATATTTTCAGATTCCTACATCGGCTAATACAAACAGAGGGAAAGCAATTTGAGAATTAATATCCCTTGTTACCAGGCTTCTTGTTACCACAATTAACACTGCCTGATTCTGAAATTGGCCAAAAGGAGAGGGCATTTAAACATTTTAATTTGCTTGCAGTAAGTGTAACGCATGCAACATAACCGATAAATACAAAGGAGGAAAAGCAATATTTGTATCCCATTTTTTTGACAGATCCTGTCAGTCTTGCTACATCCCTCCACTTGCTATAATGGTCTCCTTTCGTTGTGGCCTAAAATACAGATGGGAACAGAGCTGCATTACCACAGCCCTGACTCATCTTTTACAATCTCTTCCTGTGCAGCTTGAAAAGACTGTCTGTGTAGTCAGAGTCAGTTTCTGGTGGCAGCCTTTCCCGTGAGTTGCAATGCCATCTACGCAATCATCAGGGGCCCAATGGCAGATTTTAATCACTGGTCGATTCCTTGCCAAAAACTCTTTCCCTGTTGCATGAGGTCCTCCTGCCTACTTCTCTGCACCACTAGTCTTGAGACAGTCAACAGATATCAGAGGAGAAAAAAAAGAGCCTAGAGAGGCTGACGCTCTGCTGTCCCCACTGGGCTGGAGTTTGTACACGTCACCAGTGAGATGGCACAGGACAAAAGTTGAGAAGATGGAAAGCACGCCACGATTGAGGAAACGCAATGAGAATCAATGGTGCAAGCATGTGTCGGATTCCAATGTCACCCTCAGTATACACACAGGAGGACGGCAGGATGATATGATGCACGTATGATAATCAGCAAATGGGGGATCTCCCCATGCACAGCAAGTCGAATGCAGCATGTGGCTGTATTAATGTGGTCTTAGGCACTTAAACCTGCTCTGTTCAATTTAGTTCTGCAAAAGGTGATACACCTCTCTCAAGTCGCTGAAGCCCATCACTTAAAAGATATTTATAATTTTAAACCAAGCCATAAACTTGCTGAGATGGATTATGCAAGGGCAGGTGATGTAACGTGAGGGAAAGTTGTAAGTTGCTGATTGGAATTTTCACAGGAAACTCGTTACAATTACGCGTTGAGTTATGGTGTGACTGAACAACTGAGGCACTCAAGGAGGAGTACCAGTTCAGTGCGGTTTCCACACTTCATTTAGAAAGAGAATTTGGATCTTGGTCCTCGGGGCAATCGTAACATGACAAGCTGCTTAGCTTTGTGTCTGTGCTAAATGGCAAGGCAAGACAGACGTACTGTGAGCCTCTAACCACTGAGGTGGGTAAGCACAAAAAAGGCAAGGCAAGACAAAGATGCTATGAGCATTCAAGTAGGTGCAAAGTAAGTAAGCAGTATGAGAATAAGCAAGATAGTCCTTGGTTGAATTCATCAGATGGGTGCCTGTTCTTGCGTGCAAAGTGACCAGCCAGCAGCAATACAATGATAGGTGTCAGGGCTTTCCAGACTCCAATCCTGAAGTGCTGAACAGTATTGTAGATGTGCAATGGGGATGCAGTTAGGTTGGTATGTGTCTGGCGCGAACCTCTGTGGATGGTGAGTGAAGGTTTGGATGGTTGCTGGAGGGAGGAGGTGATGTAGGTTTTTACTCTAACATTCATGTCAGGAGTAGGGAGAATAGGAATAATTAATGTTAAGATTTGGTAATTACAGCATGTTAATACAGGCAAATGGATGTCTCTCACTATTCAAAACTTGGTTAGGGAGTTGTACCTTTTTATTTGACGTCAAGAAAATCGATTCTGCTGATCTCCCCCAATGTTCCCAAGTGACTTACCAATGTCGATGTTGTTCAGTGACTGGGAATATTCCACTGAATGCACTTAAACAACGTTATTCATTTACTCCCAAATGAACCAGTTATATATAGCAGAGAAAGTCTGTTGATATCACATCTTGTCTCACATCTGGTCCAGTCAGTTGCTCAAGTAGATCATAATTGCATAGCACAAATTGTAAGACTCACTGTCAAAGTGGATAGAAAAACTTACACACATCTTCATTACAGAACCTTGTGTTTCAAAGCAAAACAAAGCCTTCATGTTGAATTGTTTTCATTAGCATTTCTTCTCCCATCCATTCTTTCCCAAAGTGATTGATTTTATTTTTTGCAATGTCACTCCACAGTGTCACTTTCAATGGCTTGTCCCATTTACCATTCTTTAGTTGGGGTGGGTAGCGAGAGGATTTCAAATTGCCTGCTCTTGGTCACAGCCTAGCAAATGTGAGTGTGCTTGATATATCGACTAAGGAGAAGGCTGAGTGGCCAACATTAATTTATCTGCCTTATGATACTGCAAAGGCTCAAACTCAAGTCAGGAGTATCTATGCCATTTCAAGGTAACCAATGGCATGAGTCTAAAGGTCAACACTTTGGAGAAAGGTGAGAAAGTTGGCTTAAAGACATATACTTCTAACAAATACAAATAATATGAAGGAAAATTAACAGAATATGTCAGCATGATGATTTACTGTTTCAGAGATCTGCATCTTTTTGCAACTTCAGAACATCATTAAGCACTGAGCAGTCAATGCGGTGTAGTCACTTGTGTAAAATAGGAAATATGAGCACCAAACTGTGCACAAGATCTCACAAACAGCAATGTGATAATTATTAGATCATCTGTTTTAATGATATCAGTTAAGGGATAAATATAGTCGGGGATAATGAGGATAGCTCCTTTACTCTTGCTCAAAATAGTGGAATGTGATCTTCCACCTGAGAGAGCAGCCGTGCTTTAATGATTCATCAAAGGATTGCACCTCTGACTCTGCAGCTGTCCCACTGTATGCATTGCCATTTTGGCCTGAATTATCTGCTTATGGTTGAGTGGGTGCAAGTTAGTCCAGAGGTGTGAATGCTGCCATTGAGTTATAGCTGGCACATGAGCCGTGGGCCTACCTGAGGTGTTAGCGATCAGCACTGGTCAGGTAGTTCCTCACAAATAAAAAAAGGGTGGAAAAGTTTGAGTACCTGAGCACATTGCAACAAAATTCTGATCAATGGGTAAAAGTAGCAGATTAACAAGAGGCTGTAAGAAAATTTGTAAGTGATTCAGGGTGTTCAAAAGAGAGACAGAAACAGACAGATCTTTATGCCAGGCTAAGGGAGTCCAAAACTGGAGGGCATAGGTTGAGGATGAGAGGGGAAAGATATAAAAGGGAACTAAGGAGCAACATTTTCACACAGAGGTGTATGGAATGAACTGCCAGAGGACGTGGTAGAGGCTGGTGCAATAACAACATTTAAAAGGCATCTGGATGGGGAAATGAACAGGAAGGGTTTGGAAGGAGATGAGCCAAATGCTCGCAAAGGCGACTAAATTAATTTAGGATATCTGGTTAGCATGGAAGAGTTGAACTAAAGGGGTCGGTTTCCGTGCTGTATATACCTATGACTCAATCTGCAAAATAAGATGGAAATGAAAACGAATCTATAAAAATGATCTTATTGCAATTATTCACTCCTTTTCATAAGTTTAGTATTCCATGTCAGAGCAGTCCAGATTTGTCTAAGTGATTTATGAAGGTCTGATGTTCTTGCTTTCTCCTACATCTTAGTGGATTGAACGTAACCAGATCAGATTCTTGACCTGTTTGACGTTCGCTATCATCTTACAATCACTTGGACCCTGCACCAATGAACTGAGGTAACAGTAGACCTTCGATGACAGGTCTTGCTCAGCATGCAGAACATATACAGCCAGCACGAAGTAATGGATTCAGATCTGCTTTAAAAAAGCAATTTCATAACGTTATTTCAATTGTGCAGCAACTATAAAAATACTGGTAAAAGGATAAATCTGATCCAATTAGTGAATAAGAAATTTATTTACGGTCACATCAGCTCTTGGCATAGAATAGCAGATGGCCTTTAGAGCTCCTATTTCATTGCTCAGATTCAATTACAGGTTGCCCTTGTGAGATCCCATTGCACTATTTACAAGTATTAGTCACAGCAAAACACTGACTAGCATTTAAGTTGCGATAATAAGGTTACAACTGTTTTTATTATTTCACTGCAGTTATCTTGTACTTGTTTGCGTTGAAAGGTTGCCATCATTTCAAACATTATCAATGTGCACTGAGCTTAATTTTGAGGGACGCGGAAGCGTGCAATACTCCCATAGACACAGAGGAAACAACTGCCTTCTGTATTACTGAACTGCTCACAGAAATATTCAACTACCTTCCATCGGCAGCTTGGAAATTGGAGGGAAGGTCATTGAAGGAAACTGTTTCTAACATGGAGACTATCACCAAACATAAGGGCCCATTCTACAATTATACATTTAGTCATTAAAGCCAAAAACCAATGGGCAAAACTGCAATGGAGTTCTCCCAATTTCCTGCTACCACGCATGAGATAGACCATAACTGGCCACTTTTCTGGGATTTCAGTTGATATTTCACCAAATATATGGCTTCCTTGGGAGTGCTGCCAAGGTCCCCAAGCCCCAGGAAAATTCCAGGCACTTGTTTGCTGAAATCAGATCAGCACCATTTGCAATGTGTAATTTGTTTTAGAAATGGGCATCCTGAGATGACCCAAAGAAAGCCTGATTATTAAGAAGCAGCAGCGGACTAGCCTCCTTTGGACACCTTGAGTGTGCCGTTTTCTAGATGAATGCACAGGGCAGTATATTGAAGCCCCAACAAGCTCCAAGTCAGTTCAGAGCTGGAATGGGGACAGGAACAGCTTAATGACTGGCGTGAGCTACTTTAACTCTAATGCTTCACTGGCTTTGGACAGTGGGCCATCTTCTCTAAAGGTCCATGGTAATCATGCAAGGGCCATAAGCAGATAGACTGGTATAATGGGATATCCAAGGAAATAGTTCCCAGCAAGGACAGTGGGGAGGGATGGGGAAAGTGCAGTGAGAGGGTGGGATATGGGCATCAGGTAGGATGAAAACATTTGATGGAAAGAGGATGAAGGATGTGGAACACAGACCAATGAGACCCAAAAGTTTGTTGTTGGTTCAGGAGGAGCAATTCTGCTCTCCTGTATTGTAAGGAAACAGTAACAAAAACAGCATCTACTCACCCATTGTCAGATTGAAAGGCTTTAGGATACATTCAAAGCAACAGCTTTCGAAAGTAAAGTTGCACTTAACAGCATTAATGCAGTCTGTAGAGAATATCAAAGAACCTTCAGTATCACTTATTCTTCTATAGAGCATGTAACAATTTGGATGAAGTATGGGCTCCATACTTTTTTGGAGTAACAATGAAATCCTTAAGGACCAGACTAAACCTTGCAGCTCCATGAGCTCACTCTGCCTTACATATAGGTTCAGTACCTGATCTGCACCGTAACTCCCGTCCTTATCCTTATTTGAACAAAAATCTATCAACCTCATTTTTGAAATTTTCAAATGAATATGGCAAGTGTATCATATTTCCTGGACCCTTCACAGACTGTTTCCTGACATTAACCCTGAATTGGTGATGCCTGACTTTAAGCATATGTTCCTTTGTAAGGAATTCAACTCCTCTCACCATCACAGTGAATTGTTTCTCCCTGTATCGCTAATCAAATTCTTTCACTTGCACTCGCTGGTAAATGCCATCATTGACCCACTGAGGTTTGCTGACTCAGTGTGACTACACCTCCTCATAAGGAGTCAAGGTGGAGCTGTGTCACTGTGCATGTATATCTCATACCCGTCTACCCTCCCCAACTGCCATGAACCAATACATTTGGCAATTCCATTCCTGGGGAATTGTTTACCCAGTTTATGCATTCAGCTATCTTGGAAGAGGGCGAATTAAATTTGTACTTACAGTTTCTTTAGAGGGTCAGACTGCTCCTTTATCCTAGAGAGAGAGAGCAGAGCTCCCAGTAGAGTCCCAACTGCACCTATCTGAGGGAAGGAATGCTTGATCTTATCCTGTGTCCTTATCACCTATAATGCATGGCCTACTGACTGAGCTGGCGTGGTATTGGGAATACTGCACTGGGAGTCACCCAGAGTACTACTGGCTTTCCAGGACTGACTGGGGTTCTGAGAATCAATGAAACCTGTGAGTTGCCCACATGGAGTCTCTCAAACTTAAATATAATATCCCTTTCACTTACTAATTACAAAATTATTGAAGATGGGGGTAGAATTACTGCTGTATTGAGCATTATGGTTTGAGGCCATATAATAGAACCAGATTTCATACATTCATAGAATCCCTTTTGAGCAAAAAGAGACCATTTGGCCCATCAATTCTGTACTGGCCTCTGACGAGCATCCCAGCTGGACCCAGTACCCATGCATTTCCCATACCTAATTGTTCCTGAACACTACGGGACAATTACGCATGAATAATCCACTTAACCTACACATCTTTGGACTGTGGGAAGAAACCCACATAGACACGGGGAGAACGTACAAACTCTACACAGAGGGTAGATTGAATCAGATCCCTGGCACAGTGAGGCACTGTGCTGCCCTGATTTAGTCACCTGCAGGTCCTGGTGGAAATATCTGCAGGAAATTCAGGAACTTAAAATCAGAATCTGGCTTTCAGGCTGAACAGTGTGTGAATGATTTGTTATTGACTTTGTATGGAGTAGTAGAGGCTATATTGTTATGTATATTCAAGGAGGAGACAGATTTTCTATTGGTAAGAGTTTTATTGGGATTAAACAGGAAACTGGATGACCAGATCAGCTATGGTCTCATTGAATGGCAAAGAAGACTCAACAGGCTGAATGGCGTACTTTTGCTCCCATATCTTACAGTCCTGTTTTCTGTCTGTCTGCAGTGGTAAATAAATCCTGTTTTGCCTTTGATGACTAGCAAATTGAAACAACTTTTCCATGCAATTTTTTTGCAGGCAATTTTAAATTCACTGACACAAAACCAGAAACTGCTGGAAAAGCTCAGCAGGTTTGGCAGCATCTCTGGGATGAAATCAGAGTTAATATTTCAGGTCCAGTGATCCTTCTTCAGAAACAATTTCCAGAAACTTGAGTTTTAGAACATAGAACAACACAGCACAGAACAGGCCCTTCGGCCCTCGATGTTACGCTGACCTGTGAACTATTCTAAACTCATCCCCCTACACTATCCCATCATCATCCATGTGCTTATCCAAGGATTGTTTAAATCTCCCTAATGTGGCTGAGTTAACTACATTGGCAGGTGGGGCATTCCACACCCTTACCATTCTCTGAGTGAAGAACCTGCCTCTGACATCTGTCTTAAATTCATCACCCCTCAATTTGTAGTTATGCCTCCGAGACACCATCATTCTAGGAAAAAGACTTTCACTGTATACCCTATCTAATCCTCTGATGTATGTCTCTATCAAAGCCTCTCTTAGCCTTCTTCTTTCCAATGAGAACAGACCCAAGTCTCTCAGCCTTTCCTCATAAGAGCTTCCCTCCAGACCAGGCAACATCCTGGCAAATCTCCTCTGCACCTTTTCCAATGCTTCCACATCCTTCCTGTAATGGGGCGACTAGAACTGTACACAATATTCCAAATGCGGCTGGACTAGCATTTTGTATAGTTGCAGCATGACATTGCGGCTCCAGTATTTGCAGTACTTACAGTTTTTATTTAACTTAATGATCTCATTGGCTACAATGACATTTACAATTGCCAAAGAAAGCAAAGCATCTAGACAATTTCTGAAAAGGTAATGGATATTGACACCAATGTATCTATCACCAACAAAATATCTTTATGACAATGTTCAGGGTGGAGAATGGATAGGAATTGGTGAGAGAAGTGACATTCAGTGTAAGAGACATCTAACATACTTGATTCACAAAAGCAAGTATTTTCATTTAAATAATAGACACAATTTGGGTTCTTTAACTTTAAAGTCAAAGCATCATTTGGCTGCCTTAAACTGAACAAGGTTACAGATGAAAATCTGCTTCTAATTCCTATTCACAATCTGCTCCTTGATGAATGTGTTGATGCACGACATGCACAGTGTTTTTTTTAACATAATAATGAATGTATATATATACAAAAATATACATATTCAATTAAAATTGAAAACTGAAATTCCCCAAGGCTATCAAACTTGAAACAGCTTCTAATAAAACGTGAGGACAAAAATATAGTTCTCATCACAAAACATCTCAGAAAGCTAAAACAAAATGCTAAACAAAATATTTTGTTCACATTACCTTTTAAGATCTACTTTCTCTTCTAGAATCTTTAACTTAAAAGACTACGAACTAAGTAGATCTTTATCATTACACTAATTCCTAAGAGTTTTGAAAAAGTGGATGTAGCAGATGCCTTTTTCAAGAAAAATGAAATGATAATGTATCTTAATTGAGGAAGCTATGATGGTGTAAGGTGTGAGTTGGCTACAATAGATTGGGGGAACATTTCTGAAAGGGATGATGGTGGAAAGGGATTGGCAAACATTCAAAGAGGGTTTGAGTGAATTGTAACAATCGTTCATTCGCATCTGGTGCAAAAGTAAAATGGGAAAGGTGGCCAAACCATAACTTAAATGGAAAATTAGAGACAGTATTAGATGCAAGGAACAGGCATACAAATTGGCCAGATAAACCAATAGACCTGAGGAGTGGAAGCAGTTTAGAATTCAGCAAAGGAGGACAAAGGGATTGGTTGAGAGTGAAAATACAGTACGAGAGTAAGTTTTGGAGAATATTAAATTGACTAAAAGTAACCATAGATAGGGAAGAGAAAAAGATTGGTTAAGACAAACATTGGTCCCTTACAGTTAGAAACAAGGAAATTTATGACAGAGAACAAAGAAATGGCTTGAAATAACTCCACAGAGGTTGGTATCTAGTCACCAAGCCACCTTTTATTTACAAGTGCAGAGTACATTACACTGAGCCAGCTAGCTCAGAGCCAGGTCTCAGAGTGAACAGGATGCCTGACACTCATGTTTCTATCTGGCAGCCAGGGGTCCCTGATTAGACCAGATTTTAGTGAGGGAGAGAAACTGAAGGAAAAAAGCATTTGTTGGGCAATAGTGTTGTGGTAAGTGTGGGACTGAAGACAGTGCTGAGTCTGTGGCATTTATTACCACAGAGAAAAGTTAAGGTCAAACTTTGTCTGATTTCAAGAAGAAATTTGGGGCTAAAGGGATCAAAGAATGTGGGGTAAAGCTGAACAGGCTCTAGTGTCATATAATGAGCCAGGATCAGAATGCATGGTGGAGGAGGTGTGAAGGGCAAAATGGCCTACTCCTGCTCGTAGGTTCCATGTTTCTATAAGAACAGGAGTGTGATCAAGTAGAAAAAGCATTGGGGTGATATAACATAAGAGGGCCAAGCAGAAGGAAATAAATGTCAACTGACCACCTTAGCACAAGGAGATTGCCCGAGCTGGTTTGGAGGGAGGAATACATACATAGAAGTCAATGCGTCAGCTGACAAGTGAATCAAGTTTGCTAATGTACGTACATTGTTAGTGGACAAACTGGATTGTTCTTCAACAAAAATGCTCAGTAATCAACAAACAATTGGCACCAATTCTTGAAATTACTCATGAAGGGCTTTTGTCCAAAACGTCGATTTTCCTGCTCTTCTGATGCTGCCTGACCTGCTGTGCTTTTCCAGCACCACTCTAATCTTGACACCAATTCTTGTAAACTTATCTGGTTCTCCTCATCAGAGCCTGCAGTCCATAGTGAATGCATTGACAGGAGGATGTACAAATATTGGTCTACTGTCTGACGTGGATATTAGTAGAGCAGCATGTTTCTGGATTTGGACATTGAAGGATTCATGGTTCATTCTTTTAAGTCCACCTGAGAGAAAAGACTTAAGAATGTAAGAAATAGGAGCTGGAGGCCATTCATACCTTCAAGACTGTCTCGCCATTTTGTAAAATCATGGCTTCATCTTCACTCCTCAGCTCTCAACGTTTTGATAATATAAAAATCTGTCTTTAGCTACTTTCTGTGATCTAGCCTCCACAACTCTTGGGGTACAGAATTCTAGGTATTCACTATTCTGTCAAAGAAGAAATTCCTTCATATCTCAGTTTTAAATGAGAGTCCTCTTATTCTGTAATAATGTCCCTTAGTTTCACTCACAGTGGAAATATCTTCTCAACTTCTTCCCTGTCATGTCCCCTCAATAAGATCACCCCTCACGGAGACCAAAACTGCACACAGTACTTCAAGTGTAGCATCACCAACACCCTGAACAATTGGAACAAGGCTCCTTTGTTTTTCAACTCCAACTCTCTGGCAAAGGCTAAAGTTTCATTTATCTTCTTAACCAGTTGATGCACCTGCATGCTTACTTTTTGTGTTTCATACAGAAAAACAGCCTGATCCCTCTGTGTTGCACTTTTCTAGACCTCTCTCTATTGAAATAATAGTCTGCCATTTCATTCTTCCTACTAAAATGCACGACTTCACACTTTCTTGTACTAAACCTAACCTGTGTAGTTTTTGCCCACTCACTCAACCTACCGAGATTCCATTGCAGATTCCTTATACCCTCATCACAACATGCTCTCCCACCTTTTTATGAATCAGCAGAAAATTTGGAAACAATACACTAGGCCCCTGCTTCCCACTCCCTCCAAATCATGAACACAGACAGTAATTATCTGAGGCCCTATGACAGATCCTTGTTGCATTCCAACCTGAAAGAGGGTCATTAATCTCAATTCTCTGTCATCTGTATGTTAACCAATTCTCAACCCATGCTAATACATAACGCCCAACACAGAAAGCTCCTATCTTGTGCAATAACCTTTAATGTGATACCTTACTGAATGTAACCTGGAAATTCAAATCCACCACATCAACCATTTCCTCTTAATCAACTCTGCTTGTTATACCCTCAAAAAACTCTAACAAATTTATCAAACATGATTTTCCTTTCGTAAAACCATATGCACTGATTGTACTCAGCTTTTCTAAGTGTTCCTATTTAGTAAGAGTCTAACATTTTCCCCACAGAAGGTGTTAGACTAACAGGCCTCTAGTTTCCTGAGTTCTGTCTTTCTCGCTTCTTGAACAAGGGTGTCACATTAGCAGTTCTCCAATCTACTGGAGCCCTTCTGGAATCCATAGAGTTCTAGAATCTTTTAACCAATGCCTCCACTATCTCTGCAGTCATTTTTTAAAACCTCTTGGATACAGGTCATCAGGTCCTGGTGATTTATCTGCCTCCAGTCCCATTAGTTTGTCAAATACTTTGTCCCTCATGATACAGGCTGTTACAAAAACCTTTCCTCATCTTCCTTTCCTGATATATTTGGAACGTTTACAGTACCCTCCACAATGAAGACCAATGAAAACATTCATTTAAATTATCTCCCATTTCACTGTTACACTTTATCCATTACCCAGCCATATCCTTCAGAGCTCCCAGTCACATTAACAACTTTTTTTTAATACCCACAGAAGCTCTTGCTGTTCGATTTTATATATCTTGCCAATTTGCTTTCATAATCGATTTTTCTCCTTTTTAGTTGAGCACAGTTTGCTCCTAAAAATTATCCCAATCCTCCGGCCTACCACTGGTTTATGCCACATTACATGCCTTAATTTTTGCTTGGGAACTTTCCTTGTCTGTCTTTGTTAACCATGGATCACTTTCCATTTCATTAAGACCTTTTTTGACCAGAATAAAGTTTTGCTGAGTGTTACAAAACATATGGTTAAATGTCTGCTCTTCTTCTGACATTCCTTTTAGTCCATTCTCCACGACAAGTCTTTCCTCGTACCACTGTATTTGCCCTTTTCAGAGGACACAGGCTTGAGACTGGAGTTACTTTTCCTCAAACTGAATTTGAAATTCAACCGTGTTGTGGTCACCTTCCCCTTAACTATCTGGTCCTTTGTTAATCCCACCTCATTACACATGACTAAAGTAACCTGTTACCAGTATGTTGTGCAACACACTGCTAGACAAACAAGCATACGCCATGCTGTCTGCTTTACAGTGATGTTGATCTGCTTAACACTGCTCCCAGGTCTCAGACTAATATCTGGAGATGGGATCTCCCGCACCAGAATGTTGGAGTGCCAGCTGAGACGATTGTGTTCAATTCTCTGCAGTAAAACCTGAACTCAAACAATTGACTCAGAACTTACTATTACCAACATGAATTAACTGCATGATGAAACAGATGGATCTACACAGGATATAAAAATAATTTTAAAAGTAGATCTTTATGTCAGGTCTCTGCACTGATCTGTATGTGTGCACTTGAGGGAGTTAAATGTACCTGTTGTTCCCTAATCTGTCCCATCCCATCACTTGAATCATAACCTCTCCTGCAGTCTTTCATATAATCGCCAATGACCATGTAACACAAGCCTCAAAGCAGAGCCCCATAAAATGAGGAAAAGCACCTTTTTGCAAGCAAGGCAGCCTGTAGCCATCGCAGTCTGCATGAGGTGCTTAACTGTCAGATATCAAAATGTTTACTTTGTTCCTTTTTTAAAATATACAGTTTTTAACGAACTACTCCACTTAAGAGGACTGTTTACCTTCATGTACTCATTTTCAGATTAATTCATAACAGTGAAAACAGCCTTGACAAGAGCAGCTTTACTTAACTGCATTTCTTTTCTTGGTGATCCCTAGTTATACGTAAGCAACTCTACTGGATAGTGGATCTCCAGCACAAACATTTCTGGAAATATGTCTATGTAGGTGAGGTACAGTCCAGAGGAGTAAAGGAAATTTGGCTGTTGTTACCCTTAAGCAACATTTTTGCTTTTATTTCGTAATGCACAACTATGAAAAAATTAAAAATACCATTTCTGTTCTAAAAATATAGCACTGAGGCATCTCCTAAAAAAAGGCGAGTGACGGTAGTGCATAAAACATGTTTTATATTAGCCCTGTGGATTTGAAAATATTCAAGTGGTCTTCTGTGCACAATAACAGCTCAATTACGAAAGTGGAAGAATGTTCTTTACTGAACTAGACTAACACATCACTACATATTTTCTTGAAAGGGTCCAGCAGAATGCAGAAAATGAAAGGGAACAGTTCAGGTATGAGAATTAATATGTGGTGGTGGCTCAGTAAAACATAGACTGAAATAACTGATAATTTGAAGGAATGCAACAAGGGGGCAGTCTAACAATTAAATGCAGATGAGCTGATTTGTTTGAAAATGAAAGTGAACCAATTCCCATGCAGCAAAGTAACATTGCACACTGTAAAAAGGAAGAAATACAAACCTGAAGAAAAAACAAAAGTGAAATATGAGCTGAATATTTATTTTAAAATTGCCTGATCTCCATAAAGCTCTAAGCCAATTACTTCTTTATCCAAGTATCAACATTACACATATGGAACTGTTTGTGGTTCAGCTATTTGGGTTTGTAAACCTGGAACACATTTTAACATTATGGCTGTTGTACATTAATGCAAAACGCTCTTTTGAAATCGGGAACTGGCAGATAATTAAAGTATGGCCAAATGCTGATCTCAGTAGCTTCCCAAAAGCTGGATCAAGATTCAATTTTCAATGAGTTTGTGCTGGGCTGCCGAGCTTCAGATGATCGCTTTGACTTGTCATTTATGACTCTTACTGACAGAAATTGTGGGTTTACTGCTAATTAAATATTCACCGTCAGCTCCTTTTTCAACAATGTGACTCCGCTGCAGCTGTTTTAAGGGCTGCAGTCGCAAAGGCACAATTATTTATGTACCGCTGATCCCTGAGATGTCTGGAACCTGATCCGAGCTCTCCCTAAACTAGTGGTAACCAGGCCGGGTTGGGATGGGGTTGGGGCAGGGGTTGGTGGGTAGGTGCACAGACAGGAGGCAGTGGCTAGACTGAAAACACTTGCCTCAAGTTTTCCCATCCCTAACTGAATGACCAGCCTTTAAATTGCAGACAACCGACTTTCAATTACTTGTATTAAACACATGGATTTAACCTGAAAAATGAAATGAAATGAAAGAAAAAAAATCAAGATTTCCATTGTATTTAAACACTTAAGCTGGTCTGATCTATGCTCGAGTGCATTAAGGGAGCAAAAAACTGGTGATGGAAAATTAGAGTTTGCAGATTGGATTGAACCTATTGACTTGATTTCTTATTGTCACATGTACCTAGGTACAGTGCAAAGTTTTGTTTTGCGTGCAGTGCAGGCATAACATACAAAGTGCATTAGGATAATAGAATGGAGCAAAGCATGCAATGTTACGGATGCAGAGAAGGTGCACAGGAGTGAGGTCAACATTAAGTTTAAAATTTGAGAGATCCATTCAGAAATCTAATAACAGTGGGGAAGAAGCTGTTCTGGAATGTATTCACACGTGTATACAAAGGTTTATATCTTCTGCCAACGGGAGAGGGTGACGTGAGTATAGCTGGGGGGGGGGGTGGGGGGTGGGGGTGGGGGTTGGAGGGGAGATCATGTTGGTTATTTTCCCAAGGTAGTGGGAAGTATAGATGGAGTCAATAGATGGACTAGGCTGCGTCCACAACTCTGTAGTTTCTTGAGGTCTTCAGAAGACCAGTTGCCAAACCACGCTGCGTTGCATCCTGATAGAATGCTTTCCATGGTGCAGCTATAAAAATTGCTCAGAGTCCTTGTGGACATGCCCGAATTTCCTTAGCCTCCTGAGGAAGTAAAGATGTTATTGCACTTTCTTGACCATTGCGTCGACATGAGTGGGCCTGGACAGATTGTTGGTGATTATCACACCCAGGAAATTGATGCTCTCGACCATCTTCACCTCAGCGGCATTGATCCAGACAGGGGCATGCCCTCCACTCTGCTTCCTGAGCTCAGTGACCAGCTCCTTCATTTTGCTGACATTGATGGACAGATTGTTGCCTTTACACTGTGCCATTAGGCACTCAATCGCTTTCCTATATTCTGCCTCCACGTTGTTTGAGATCCAACCTACAACGGTGGTGTCGACAGCTAATTTGTAAATGGAGTTGGGGTAGAATTTGGCCACACAATCAGGAGTGTGTAAGCAGTATACCAGGGGGCTGAGTACGCAGCTTTGCGGGGCACCCATTTTGAGGATTATGGTTTTGTCACTTATTCAAGGAATCACAAATTTGCAGGCCCCACATAATTTAGAATAAGCAAGATAGTAATACGAAAGTGATGTAAGTTATATAAGTGTTTCGAAGTCCAGAAATGGTAGCTGGTTGCAGGGAGGCAAGTGCTTGGCTTTAGCTTGTTTTGAGTCACAGAGTCATACAGCACAGAAACAGGCCCTTTGGTTCAATTCGTCCATTCCTACCAACATCCCCAATTTGACCTAGTCCCATTTGCTAGCATTTCACCCATATCTCTCTGAACCCTGTCTATTCGTATACCCATCCAGGTGCCTTTTAAATGTCGTTATTGTACCAGCCTCCACCACTTCCTCGGGCAGCTCATTCCATACATGCACCATCCTTTGAGTGAAAATGTTGTCCCTCAGGTCCTTTTTAAATCTTTCCCCTCTCTTCTTAAACCTGTGTAGTCTACTGACTCTCATACCCTAGGGAAAAAGACTTTGGATATTCGCCCTATCCATGCCCCTCATGATTTTATAAACCTCTATAAGGTCAGCCGCCGATGATCCAGGGATTTCTGGAGAGGTTCGAGACTAGTCAGATAAAGAACAATGGACCAAAGTCAGGGTTGGCAATGCACTTCTCAATCAAATAATTATTCATTATTAGAGATCAGAAGAAAGCAAAAGCAATCATCTGTCCATGAAAAATGGGTGACTTGTCCTAATCACCCCTCATGAAAACCTCTGTGCTTTCGTGTCTCTTTCAGCAGATTAGCTCACTGTGGGAAAGCTGGAAGGTGGTGGATGGGTTTGCAACTGGAATGTTCTACGATGGCTTGAGCCATCATGAAGTTTCGGACAGATTTGATTGGTCCTCTCCTGTCTGTCAGTTTGTAAGATTGTATGAAAGATAATAAGTTACAGTACCATAGTAATCAGAAGAATGTAGGCAATAGGTTTAGAACCAGTGAATGAAATGGACGATCATCAAACAAAGATAAAACATGAAACAAGGAAGCCTTTACGATTCTTTTTCACCAAATGTTGGTTGTCTCTTTTTCTATGTCTTCTATCTCTAATAGTCAGTGAGTGAAGACTATTGTGAGAAATTTGTTATCTATATGATTGGACCGTTCAGGCAATACAGATGTACTGGGGCTGATGCAGACAAACGTACTGGGGCTGATACAGACAGATGTACTGGGGCTGACACAGACAGAGGTACTGGGGCTGATACAGACAGACGTACTGGAGCTGATACAGACAGACGTACTGGAGCTGATACAGACAGACGTACTGGAGCTGATACTGACAGACGTACTGGGGCTGATACTGACAGACGTACTGGGGCTGATACTGACAGACGTACTGGGGCTGATACTGACAGACGTACTGGGGCTGATACTGACAGACGTACTGGGGCTGATACTGACAGACGTACTGGGGCTGATACTGACAGACGTACTGGGGCTGATACTGACAGACGTACTGGGGCTGATACTGACAGACGTACTGGGGCTGATACTGACAGACGTACTGGGGCTGATACTGACAGACGTACTGGGGCTGATACTGACAGACGTACTGGGGCTGATACTGACAGACGTACTGGGGCTGATACTGACAGACGTACTGGGGCTGATACTGACAGACGTACTGGGGCTGATACTGACAGACGTACTGGGGCTGATACTGACAGACGTACTGGGGCTGATACTGACAGACGTACTGGGGCTGATACGGGGCTGATACAGACAGATGTACTGGGGCTGATACAGACAGATGTACTGGGGCTGATACAGACAGATGTACTGGGGCTAATACAGACATATGTGATGGGGCTGATACAGACAGACATAATGGGGCTGATACAGACAGATGTACTGGGGCTGATACAGACATACGTGATTGGGTTCATATAGACAAATGTACTGGGGCTGATACAGCCAGATGTACTAGGGCACATACAGACAGATGTAATGGGGCTGATACAGACAGACATAATGGAGCTGATACAGACAGATGTACTGGGGCTGATACAGACAGACGTAATGGAGCTGATACAGACAGAAGTACTAGGGCTGATTCAGACAAATGTAATGGGGCTGATGCAGACAGATGTAGTGGGGATGATACAGACAGATGTACTGGGGCTGATATAGACAGATGTAATGAGACTGATACAGACAGATGTAATGGAGCTGATACAGACAGACATACTGGGGATGATATAGACAGATGTAATGGGACTGATACAGACAGACGTGATTGGGTTCATATAGACAAATGTACTGGGGCTGATACAGACATATGTGATGGGGCTGATGCAGACAGATGTACTGGGGCTGATGCAGACAAATGTACTGGGGCTGATGCAGACAAATGTACTGGGGCTGATACAGACAGACGTAATGGGGCTGATACAGACAGATGTACTGGGGCTGATACTGACAGACGTACTGGGACTGATACAGACAGACGTACTGGGACTGATACAGACAGACGTACTGGGACTGATACAGACAGACGTACTGGGGCTGACACAGACAGACGTACTGGGGCTGACACAGACAGACATACTGGGGCTGATACTGACAGACGTACTGGGGCTGATACAGACAGACGTACTGGGGCTGACGCAGACAGACGTACTGGGGCTGATGCAGACAGACATACTGGGGCTGATGCAGACAGATATACTGGGGCTGATACAGACAGACGTACTGGGGCAGAGACAGACAGATGTACTGGGGCAGGGACAGATAGATGTACTGGGGCTCATACAGACAGATGTACTGGGGCTCATACAGATAGATGTACTGGGGCTGATACAGACAGATGTACTGGGGCTGATACAGACAGACGTATTGGGGCTGATACAGACATATGTGATGGGGCTGATACAGACAGACATAATGGAGCTGATACAAACAGATGTACTGGGGCTGATACAGACAGATGTACTGGGGCTGATACAGACATATGTGATGGGGCTGATGCAGACAGATGTACTGGGGCTGATGCAGACAAATGTACTGGGGCTGATACAGACAGATGTAATGGGGCTGATACAGACAGATGTACTGGGGCTGATATAGACAGATGTTATGAGACTGATACAGACAGATGTAATGGAGTTGATACAGACAGACATACTGGGGATGATATAGATAGACGTAATGGGAATGATACAACCAGATGTACTAGGGCAGATACAGACAGATGTACTGGGACTGATATAGACAGATGTAATGGGACTGATACAGACAGATGTGATGGGCTTGATATAGGCAGATGTGATGGGGCTGATCCATACTGTAGGGAATCTAATCTAATCTGATGCAGACAGAGGAGCCGAAAAGATGAAACTCTTGAACCAAGGCAAAACAGATTGCCAAACTGAGCAATAAAACTTTCAAGCACTCATTGATGCACAATAAATATCCAAATTACAATGCTACCACGTCAAATTTATGTAGTAACAAACAGTAAAGTTTAAAATAAACAACCATGTTTTTAAAAATAGATGAGATAAAATACAAGCAAACACGTTCAGATATCTTTTCATGTAAAGTACAATGCAATAAAATACAACGTCATATGTACTCCAGTAATGACGGTCTTAATTCCCATTTCCTACCAGTTCCCTATCAAGGATGACTGCTCTACCATTTTGTATTTCAGCCACACTAAGCGTATTTTGTATTGCACAGTCTTATTAAATAAGGCTAAAAAAATCACACAACACCAGGTTATAGTCCAACAGGTTTAATTGGAAGCACACTAGCTTTCGGAGCGACGCTCCTTCATCAGGTGGTAGCACTACCACCTGATGAAGGAGCGGCGCTCCGAAAGCTAGTGTGCTTCCAATTAAACCTGTTGGACTATAACCTGGTGTTGTGTGATTTTTAACTTTGTACACCCTAGTCCAACACCAGCATCTCCAAATCATTATTAAATAAGGATAAATTTGCACAATGGAATTAGACTGAATTTTGTTCTTTATTCACTTGTGGGACATGGGTGTCACTGGCTGATAGCATTTCTTGCTCATTCTTGGTTGCCCATGAGAAGGTGGTGACAAGCTGTCTTCTTGAACTGCTGCAGTCCACATGCTTTGGGTTGACTCACAATGCTTTTAGGGAGGGAGCTCCAGGGTTTTGACCTAGCGACAGTGAAGCAAGGGCAATAGATTTCCAAGTCAGGCTGATGAGTGGCTTGGATGGAATCTGCAAATGGTGGTGTTTCCATGTATCTGCTACCCTTCTTTTTCTAGATGGAAGTGGTCATGGGTTTGGAAGGTGCTATCTGAGGATCTTTGGTAAATTACTGCAGTGTATTTTGTAGATAATACACACTGCAACTACTGAGCATCGGTGGTGGAGGGAATGGATGCTTGTGAATGTCGTGCCAATCAAGTTGTTGCTTTGTCCTGGATGGTGTCAAACTCCTTGAGATTTATTGAAGCTGCACTCATACAGGCAAGTGTGGAGTATTCGATCACACTTCTGATTTGTGCCTTGTGGACAGGCTTTGGGGAGGCAGGAGGTGAGTTACTCACTGCAGTATTCCTAGCCTGTGATCTGCTCTTTCAGGACCACAACATTTATATGGCTAACTTCGTTCAGTTTCTGGCCAATGGTAAACCCCAGGATGTTGATAGTGGGGAATTCCACTGACAAAGCTCATTTGACACAGGATCCTTAAAGAAAGTAAACAGGACAGACTGTTAACAGGAGAGCAGTCTGGCCTGGATTTGAACTCAGTTCCAAAGATGAAAGGTCACTGTTGAAGACGGTGGACTAACCAGTCTCCCCTTTTCTGCATGTATCCCTGTACACACAACTGATCATAAAACTTTCTCTTATAGCATGCATTAAATGTAACTTTCTTACTAAAGGACTATTGCACTATATTGGTACCTGTATAGGGCTGTGTTCATCCACAAACAGTAGTGCACTCATTTGGATAAATTCTGGATAAGTTTCATTTTAATGAGAGTGGATAAGTCAACAACAAAAATAGTAAAAACTATGTCCAACTAATTACTTGACTTCTTAAAAATTGTAACACCGTTTTCGTGCTGTGAAGCTAAATCCTTTGCAACAATACCTGCTGTGTAATTTATCTGGCCAAGAATAAAAACAACCATATAAAAGTATGGATCATAAAGGGACTTGCTCGAACACATTTTTTATATGGATCCCAAAGCAAAGCGGATAAAGTGGATCCAGTGCAATTAAGAGTTTGCAGGCACTCCAAAGCACAGTATGTTGAGAGTATGTGGCACTAAGACACTACACATGCCAGTATGTGTTTACATTCAAACTGGAGAGGTTTAAATAAACATGGGTTTCCACCAAATACTTTGTGCCTGCAGGATGATTATTTAATAAACACTGGCCAGTCATTACAATATTTACCTAATAGTTCATGGTTCTTATTCTAAAATCTTTCTTTTTCTGTTGCATTAATTTCCTGTTTCTGACATTTGCAACATTTTAAACATTGCCAGGAAATATAGCTGGTACGTGGAAACCAAACAAAACTCGTGTCTGTTTTGCCTCCTAATTTTAGCACTAATGAAAGGAAACATTTATTGTCAAGTAAAAGAAGTGACTGTCTCAAACTCTTAGTAACACAGAAAGTTATTGCATTGTTACATTGATGTGACACGTGAAAGCAAAGCATTTGTATTCTAAATGGAGGATAAAAAGAGACATTTTTACCTAAGGTTATGAACAAGAAATGCTTGAAGAGAGATCACAGTCACATATCTGCACATTTATATTTTCTATTTCAGGAATTTGAAAGAAAATACAATAATTATTAGATGATGGTGATGGATGAACCAAAGTTGAGAAGAAAAAAATTGTTTTTATTTGAAAAGTTAAGCAAAATTTATTCTGTATGTACACTGAAACTGAAAGAAGCAAGAGAGGTAAAAGTACATATCAATATGTTGGGGACATAAAGCTTGGATTTAATATGTATTAGGAGCTTACATTAATGGTGATAAGGAGACCGATATGTTCAACTGTGTCCAAGAAGACAGCATTTTGAGTATTAGCTGGTGGGATGAATCTTGATATCAACTCAATGAAGAACAAAAAAAGTGTAAGAGCATTTATGATGCTGCATTTGGATTTTCAATGGAACAAGATACATAATTAATTCTTGAGTTTAATGATCCTAGTGAATTTGATTAATGTTATTAAACTACAGCTGAAAGAGACAGGATGGTGAATGGTAGATTAGAGATGTATCATGCAATGATTTTAGAAACCCTATGTAGTAATGTTGAAAATAGAAAACATTGTTCTGCTACTTAACAATGAGTGAATTAAGAACAGATCGAAAGATGAGCATGGTCTTATTCAACAGTCAACCCTAGTCTTAGCCATACTACAAGGAAGAGGAAAGAACTACAACAAAATTCACTGCCCATGCCAAAACCTTCTTTATTTAGTTTGACAAGTGTATCTTTGCTATTTAATGTCCACCAATAGATGTCCTGAAGAGGAATATTTGAAGAATCAGTTTGCTGCATAATTTATAATTTTTGACAACAGTGTTACTATTTTTGTGGCAGTGTGTTTCACAAAAAATATGATTCAGTTGCATGGAATGTATTTTCAGCTGTAAATAACTTAGTTCAGTTTGTACTGATTCTAATGGATTATGTTGTCTATTACATCCTGGAGGGAAACGGAAGGATATGTTGGAGAAAGCAGGAAAAATCCAGAAGGATTTGTGGAGAAAAGGTATTCTGAAAACACAGCACGGTTAAATTTCTAGTGTTGCTACAGCTCTCAATGAAGCCATTAATGAGAATGATTAAAACAAATCTGTCCATGATGAAGAGTAGTTGATAATGTAACATAGATGGAAGATTTAATAAGGACTTTATAGTTTTTTCTATATGTTGAATGGGCAAGTGTATTTCTTCTCATTGTGGAATTGGTTATGATTAGCTACTAATTTTTAAATTAGTGAATCTGTGGGATTAGGAAGCATTTCTTGTTGTAACAAATTGCTAGAGTTTTAGCAGAGAGGGTCAATATGAAGTAGAGGAAGATAAAGGGCAGGGGAGAGTGCAAACCAGTGAGATTAGTTTTGGACTGCACCCACCTCTCTGCTGGAAACCTCCACAGTTGTAAGTAAATAATACAAGAAGTTTCGTAGGAAATGTGTGATCGCACATGCTTTACACAAGATATATGCAATTAGCACGGTCCCATAATTTATCAGATTTTACTGAATGTACTGGTCCCCTGCTATTTGTAGTCTTAATCTAAAAAAAGGGCTTCAACTATTGTATCTTGATCAATCTTTATAAAGGTTTCCCAACAATCTTTACTAATATCTGCTCTTTAACATTATTTCCTGATGTTGGCACTGGCAGGGCATGGTATGGAAGTTAATGTCATTCCAGAAACTGTAAAAGGCATTTGAAAAGAACAGAATTGAATAGAATCCCTGCAATGTGGAAACAGGTCATTCGGCCTGAGAAGTCCACACTGATTGTTTGGAGATCATGCCACCCCAGACTCATCCCCTTACCCTATAAACCTGCATTTTCCACGACTAACCTACACATCCCTCAACACAATTTAGCATGGGCAATCCATCTAACCTACACATCTTTGGACTGTGGGAGGAAACCGGAGCACCCGACGGAAACCCATGCAGACATGGGGAGAACGTGACTGTATTTCAATTATATTTTCAAAACTAACAGTAACAAGTGTGTTCTATGCTTTCCATTAAAAAAAAACTTTTACTTTTTGTGTTTTTGGATTTCCTGCAAATCTTTGGTGGCTCATGGAAGACTGGGGGAAGAGGTAACAATCTGAGATTCAGGTATCATCATTGTTCTATTGCACATTGAGTTTCCTGTATATAGTAGGCAGAAAAAGTAAAGAAAATATGTCTTAAAATAACTTAACTAGATGCTTTACAGTCTGGGGATAGGTTTGTACTACATCTCCCTAGGGATTAGCTTTGGGAAACTTACTTTTCATGACTTACAGGCAGTACCTGAGTTACGAATGAGTTTCATTCTTGAGTACACATGTAAGTTGATTTACATGCAAGACAGAACACGATACAGTGCAATCTAAAATAGCCATAAGTACGTGCAAACATTTGCATAAATTATCCTTAAAATTATCCTTAAAATTAATATTAATACACATGGCATGGGATTTCATTTGTAAGTCAGTAACTGCCTGTATGTGAGCTATGTGTACAATTTCAAAATTTGCAAATGATTTGAAACCTGAAAACATCATGAACTGTGAGGAGCATAGTGTAGAACTTTCAGAGGACAGAGGTGGTGTGGGCATATAGATGGCAGATGGAGTTCAGTGCAGAGAAGTATGAGGTGATATATTTTGTTAGGTAAATACACTGAAACACAAGAGAATAGAGAGTGTGACACTAAAGGGGTGCAGGAGCAGAAAGACAAGAGCGTGTTGTGCAAAAATACTTATAAGTGGAAAGACAGAGAGCTGTTTATAAAACACACAATACTTTTGGCTTTATACCTGTCAAAGGGGCAATGCTCTGAAAGCTTGTGATTTCAAATTAAGTCTGACTTCTGACTTTATAATTAAGGGCACAGAGTTCAAAAGTGAGGTCATTTATACAAGACAATAGTTTGGCCTCAGCTGTAGCATTGTGTCCAGTTCTGGACACCGCACTGGATCAAGGATCGAGGAAGAGGTTTACACAAATAATTTCAGGGATGAGGGATTTCTGACCAATTGCAGAATTTGGGACTGTTTTCCTTGGAGAAGTGAAAATGATCTGATTGAATGGCTAAAGTTAACAGGGGTCTGGAAACAGCAAATAATATGAAAACATTCTTATTCACACAAGGACCAAGAGTGAGAGGGCACGGATTAAAATGTAATTAGCAAACAACAACGGGATATGACATGAGGAATTGTTTTCACATCACAAGCGGTTAAGGTCTGGAAAGCAATGTTTGAGAGTGTGGCGAAAGCAGGTGCAATCAGAGCTTTTCAAAATGAATTAGATAGCTACTTGGAAAGGAACAAAGTGCAGGTTACAGGAGATGGCAGTAAATGAGATATTCATTTGAGGAATCAGCATGGACATGCTGGGTCGAATGGCCTCCCTTTACAGTAGCAATTCTGTGATTCTGAAAACTGTAAAGAAAGAAATTGTGTTACTGTGCATTTCACATTCAAAGTGCTTGACAGTCAATTTATTCCGTTTGAAATGTAGGATTTGTTATATGGCAATGAACTTGCACCCAATAAACTCTCAATTTAATTGCCATTAATTTTGTTTAGTGTAGACCAGGATACTAGGTGAATGCCACTACTTCTGTTTTCTTCAAATAATGGCATCAGATCTTTTAGATTTAGGCGGCCAGAACCCAGGTGCAACATCTCATCTTAAATGTAACACCCTGGTAATTCAGCTCTCACTTGGTACGACATTGATGTATCATCTAGAAGTTCAAGTTCCTTGGTAGAGGTTGGCAGTCTAACTTCTGGTTCTGAGGCTGAATTGTGATCATTGAGCCAAACTCTCATGTAGCTTATAATCGTATCATCCAAAAACATATCTTACTCAACATAAGTAAGTGTGCCCTTGGGAACAAGCAGCCATTGCAAACTCCAGCATCACTTAAACTTCTTGTTTCAAAATTCTGGCAAACCAAAAAGGAAAGTGCACTGGATATGAATTTATATTCAAGCATGAATCATTTATTTAAGCCACAAAATAACATCATTGAAGCAGTGCCATTTGTTTGCTATAGATTTTGGGCCAATATTCAGGAATAAAAAGGCTTTCAACCTACTACTGCTGTAGGGAACAGCTTAACAGCGTGAAACTTGCCACATTACATCGTGAAGCAATACTGCATAAATCAAAACATTAGTTAACAATTGGGGGCACACCTCTCGCCTATCAATTCCACTGAAGTCAGAATTGATTAACACTCCAAAGGCGAAGAGTGTTAACAGAGGTTGTTCTGGAATTCATTCGAGAGTGGTTCAAACAGGATGAGATTGTAAGTGTATACAGACATGCAAATGCCTTTGTCAATTCAAAATATATGACTAAACTTTACTGAGAGGCACGTTTGATAGAGGTGGCTTTTGAAATCATTCAAAAAGCAGTCATGATGTGATAAGAGAAAGAAATACACAGACATACAAATCCCACTGTAAATTCAAAATCCATTAGGTGAATTAATTGGACTCAAGCTTTATTTTGATTGAATTCAAAATGCATACTTAAATAAACAAGAGCCCGACCAAAATACTTTCAACCTTCTGCAATCAATGGAACTTTATCAGCTATCAAGCCTTAATTGGAAATTTGGTGATGTTAGGTGAAGCCATCCTTAACTACTTAGCCAGTGAATCATCGCAATAGATTTGGGTTTTTTTCAACGCATGTAGTTCATGTCCAGATGCCAAGAGGTCAAGAATCTGGGTTTCTGAAATAGGGCTAGCAGGAGAATGGCAGCTGGAAATAGGTCACTGTTAATGTTGGAGGATATAACATATGACATATATTACTGATGCTACAAAACAGGTTACTCAATGAATCTCTGAGTAAAATGTACAATTTGAGAGTCTATTTCGTGAATGTAGACTTGCTGCATAGACAAGGGGACCTTGGATCTCACCTATAAATTCAGCTCAGAGATGATGTGGTTAGGAGATATTATAAGTAGAGTTTTGGCCTAATGTGGGTTCCATTACTCCAGTCACAAGATGATTTTAAAGTCAATACTGTATACCTCCCTGAAATACATTTGTCACAAAAGTGTAGTAATGGTTTATATTTTGTTTTAAAAAAAAGCTAATCTAGCCACAAAATTGTCACAAAGAGTCTGACCAGATGTCTCCCAGGAAACACTCTTGTGGATTGAACTAGCATTGGGGCCAGACTGTACCATCTCAAGTGGAAATCAGAAAAGAACTTTCTCAAATTTAATGAACATTTTCAAGGGGAAACAGAAACCCATTGAAAGTGGTTCCCCTCAAGGTGCAAATAGCTCTTCCTATCTCACCAGCAAACTGATAGGAAAAGAGACACGCTGAGAGAGAAAGTTAAAAATAATTATTCCTTTGGATAGACAGAAGATGGGTAAATGTCCTAGATCTAGACTGAACTAATACCTAACACGGAAGAAAGATTGGACAGCTTTGCGATAGCAGCCATTTTAAATTTTGATCTGTAGAAAAGTCTTGTGATCAGAAACCATTTTGTGCAGAGACAATGAAAGAAACACCTTGAGGCAGTCACTGCTTCTGAAGAGGGAGACGCGAGGATGAGATCCAGCAATGCTTCAGTGAACCATGCTGCAGATAGCCACAAAGTGCAGTGCCATAAAAGTAAAACAAAGGAGTTTTCATTCAGCACCAAATCCTGCTCTGATCAGTCCACTTGGAGGAGCAGCTTCCAGCTATTTGATGACAAGATTTGATTTTATTTATTATTGTCATATGTACTGAGATACAGAGAAAAGTATTGTTTTGTGTGCTAACTAGTCAAATCATACCTTACATAAATACATCAGGGTAATAGAACAGAGTGTAGGACTGTAGTGTTACAATGCACAGAAGGTGCAGAGAAAGATTAACTCCGACATGTGAGAGGTCTGTTCATAAATCTGATAATGGCAGAGAAGAAGCATCTCAGCTACTGAATCTGACACTGAAATTTTTACCCCTTCATTTCAAAAGGAGAATCTTTATTTAAGCCAGTCTTGGAGTGAGACTTAATACTGATCTCATTTCAGTCTTCATACGTAACTTCTACTTATTTACATTAAATCGTTCTATCTCCATTTTATCACTTTTTAACTTAATAAGTTACAACATTGTTTGTGAGATAAACTAACCTTCTAACATGATTTAACCACAAAGTTGTGCCGGTGGTAAATTTTAAAATATAGAATGATACCGTATGGAAACAGACCCTTCAGTCCAATTCATCTGCGCCAACCAGACAGCCCAATCTGACACTGTCGCATTTGTCAGCAATTGGCCCATATTCTTTTAAACCCTTCCTATTCATATACACATCTAGTTACCTTTTAATTGTGTAATTGTACCCAACTCTGCCACTTCCTCTGGCAACTTGTTTCATACACACACTATTCTCTGCATGAGAAAGTTACCCCACAGATCCTTTTCAAATCTCACCTTAAACCTGTGCTGTCTAGTTTTGGACTCCCCCACACCCTAAGAAAAAAAATTCTTTGCTATTCACCCTATCCATGCCCCTCAAGATTTTATAAAACCACTATAAGGTCGTCCCTCAGCTTCCAATGCTCCAGGGAAGAAAACCCTAGCCTATTCAGCCTCTCTCTATAGTACAAATCCTCCAGTCCAGGCAACATCTTTGAAAATCTTTTCTGTACCCTCTCAAGTTTAACAATATCCTTCCTATAGAATTGAATGTAGTATTCCAAAAATAGCCTGTACAACCCCAAAGTGATATCCCAACTGCTATACTCAATGCACTGACCAATAAAGGCAAGCTTGCCAAATGCCTTCTTCACCACCCTGTCTACCTGCAACTCCACTTTCAAGGAACTGTGCACTCTTTGTTCAGCAACATTCCCCAGGACCTTACCATTAATTGTATAAGCTATTCCATGATTTGCCTTTTGAAAATGCAACACCTCAGATTTATCTAAATTAAACTCCATCTGCCACTCCTTGGCCCATTGGCCCATCTAATCAAGGTCCTGTTGTACTCGGAGGTAGCCATCTTCACTGTCCATTACACCACCTAGTTTAGTGTCATCTGCAAATTTACTAACCATACCTCCTATATTGACATCCCAATTATTGATATAAATAGCATAAAGCAGTGGACCCAACACCGAGCCTTGTGGCACAGCACTGGTCACACGTCTCCAGTGTGAAAAGCAACCCTCCACCATCACCATCTGTCTCCTACGTTCAAGCCCATTTTGGCTAGATCCCCCTGGATCCCATGAGATCTAACCTTACTAACCGGTCCAATGTGTGGAACGTTGTCAAACTCTTTGCAGAGAGCCATATGGACAATGTCTGCAACTCTGTCTTCTTCAATCTTCTTTGCTACCTCTTCAAAAACTCAGTCAAGTTAGTGAGACATGAAAGCCATGCTGACTATCCTTAATCAGTCCTTCCCTTTCCAAATGCACGTAAATCCTGTTCCTCAGAATCCCTCCAACAACACAACCACCCCTGATGTAGGCTCACCAGCTTACAGTTCCCTTGCAGACTTTCTGAAATAATGGCACCATATGAGCCAACTTCCTTATAAAGCTATAAAGGAACTCTGCATGAGCTTCTACAAGCTCGTGGCTCATGGAGGACTCTGTGGACATGCCTAGTGTGGGTTGTCACACATTGTTGTTTATTCAGAAAATGGCACCATAGCAAGGAGGGGACATGAAAGTCCTTAGTTGGTAGTATTAGAGAAAACCCTAAGGCTTTCTATAGGTATGTCAGGAATAAAAGAATGACTGGGGTAGGAATAGGTCCAGTCAAGGATAGTAGTGGGAAGTTGCGTGTGGAGGCTGAAGAGATTGGGGAGACACTGAATGAATACTTTTCATCAATATTCTCAGGAACAGGACATTGTTGCCGATGTGAATA
>NC_057733.1:13869017-13876075 GCF_004010195.1 Chiloscyllium plagiosum
ATCTATTACGGGGGGGCATAGCTTTAAATTAAGGGGTGGTAGGTATAGGACAGATGTTAGGGGTAGGTTCTTTACTCAGCGAGTCGTGAGTTCATGGAATGCCCTGCCAGTAGCAGTGGTGGACTCTCCCTCTTTATGGGCATTTAAACGGGCATTGGATAGGCATATGGAGGATAGTGGGTTAGTGTAGGTTAGGTGGGCTTGGATCGGCGCAACATCGAGGGCCAAAGGGCCTGTACTGCGCTGTATTCTTCTATGTTCTATGTTCTATGATAAAAACTTGCCATGGACTTCAAATTCTATGATGACATGAATTTGTGGTCTTTTAAAATTGAATACTTTTCATCAATATTCATTACATAAAATCAGTTCACAGTATGCTAATCTGTAACAGAAAGTTTTGGCAACTAATTTCTGAAAATCACTGCTTTTGAAAGGACCACATGATTAATGAAAAAAAAAGGCTGCTCATGCCCCTTAAATTATAAGTGGCTCAAGATAACACATTGCATAGATTTGTAACTATCACGATTGAATCCTGGGTGAGCTTCCCTTAGTGATTATGAATACCCCAAATCATTAGATGAGAAGGGATGAACTGGCCATTTCCTTCATTCACCTGCCCCCTTGGCTGGTTACAAGGTTAACTTAGAAAGGACATTCCTGATGAAGGGCTTATGCCTAAAAAATCGATTCGCCTGCTCCTCAGATGCTACCTGACCTGCTGTGCTTTTCCAGCACCACACTTCTCAACTCTGACTCTCCAGCATCTGCAGTCCTCACTTTCTCTTAACTTAAAATGATCCTTTCTTCTGGATGCATTTCGTCCAGACCAAATGAATTTAGGTTTGAAAGGTATCAAATTTACCAGGCTTTCTTCAATTTCCAGATGAGTGTGTTCATTAGTTACCAAATGTGAAAAGAAAGATTCATGCAACACATGACACCAGAACATGAGATGAAAGTTAATAATCAGTGTCTCTGGGTCATTTGTGAAGAGTAGAGAGTGCAACATTGATAGTTGAACAGTTGTTTGTGGGATTCTTGGATTGTGCAAGTTAGTTGAAATCTTTCTATTTCTTCTGATGGTGATTTGTTGGTAGCACTCATAGCTAAAGAGTGCGTCTTGTTCTGTTCCCTTCTGACTGGCTTGCTGGCTAATTGGCTTCTAGCACTCAGAGTGAGAGACTCCTTTTATCTAAAATGCTGGGGTGACTACTACGTGGTTCCTTAAGTGACCTTCACAGCATACTAGTGTCGAAATCCAGGCTACTACACACAGTGTCGTGGTTCACTCATGCACCTTCTTCTAACAGCAAACATAGAGCAGGATTGCAGTTGGTTTTTAACCCTTTTTTTGCATAGGTAGACAAGGTAGTGAAGAAGGAGTTTGGCACACTTGCGTTCACCAGTTAGAAAGCATTGAGTACAGGGGTTGGGACATCATGTTACAGCTCTATATGAATTGGTAAGGCCATATTTGGAGTACTGCAAACCATTCTGTTCACCTACTATAGGAAGGATGTTATTAAACTAGAAAGGGTGCAAAAAAGGTTTGCAAGGATATTTTTGAATTGGAGACCTTGCATTATAAAGAGAGGCTGGAAACTTTTTTTCCTGGAGCATAGGAAGCTGAGCGGTGTCCTTACGGAATTTTATAAAAACATGAGGTGCTTAGGTAAGGTGAATAGTAAAAGTCTTTTTTCCAGGTTAAGAGAGTCCAAAACTAGACGGTATAGGTTTAAGGTAAGAGGGGAAAGATTTAAAAGGGACCTGAGGGGCAAATTTTCCACACATGAAATAAGCTGCCAGAGGAAGTGGTAGAGGCTGGTACAAATGCAACATTTAAAAGACCTTTGGACTGGCACATTGATAGGAAGGGTCAAGAGGGATGTGGGCCAAATGCAGGCAAATGGGACTAGTTCGGTTTAGGAAATCAGGTCAACATAGATGAGTTGGGCCAGCAGGGTTTCCGTTCTGTATGACTATGACTCTGTGAATAGTACTGGAAAGAGAAATGCTTGCAAGAGGTGGTTTTCTGCTAAAAGGATGGAAATAGTTAGCCCTGCCATTACTTCTTTCTGTTACATCTCTCTCTCTCTGTCTGAAGTTTACCACAGGTATCACATTCCATGGCTGTGCCAAAGGACTTACCAGACAGCAATAATTTACATTGGCAAACGTTTTTCTGTTTGCAATAGTTCTCTATTTAAAAAAACACATTTTGAAATTACGTTAAAAATGTCCAGAGCACTTCAGGTTTCTGATCTGTCCTGTTGATTTGAACACTGATGGCAAAATCAAATTGGCAGAGGGAAATCGTTTTTGACATTTAGGTACAAATATTTTTACATGGTAGAAATGCATGGGCAGCATCACAATCGATATCCCACCTTCAAAGTGATTAAAGTGTGCTTGTAGATCTAAATCTCTCACTTTCTTGAAAATATTTTCAAAATTAATAATCAAAGCACTGACTTCAGATGTCTGAAGGAAAATGTGGAGAGGGAGGGATGGTAGTGGAGAAGGATAAACTTTATTAGTGATATGCATCGAAACAGCTTGAATTGGAATTTTAAGGGAATGAAAACAATTGCTAAGAAGAAACAAACTATCATCCAGTTCTGACTTTACAAAGAACCACGTAAACAATTGGCTGAACCTCAAATACTTTTAACTTTAATAATCACAACTAGATTTTCCATATTATTGAAACCAGATCAGATGCAAAGGGTTGGCACAGATAACCAAAAACATTGTATGTTACCAAATGTGTAGGTCATATGATTAACTAGATTTGTAATCTAAGGCCAAGACTCGTAACAACCTGCTCATATCAGAAGACTGTGAGAAATTTATTAAAAGGTACATCAGGATTTGTGGAATTGATTGTTTTTGTTAAAGGGATAATGTGCTAAACGTTTTATTTCTGGACAACAAGTAACCAGGAACTTTTTAGACCAGTGCAATTTTGAAAGTGGTATTATGAATCATGCTGCACCGTATCTAACACTGTATCTACACTGTTTTGCTATAACATCTGGCATTGCAACATTAAAGAATGCACTTATTTATGTCCATTAATTTTGTTGTTCTGATCATGAACTGAAGTGATTAAAATTTGATTGTGGGAACTGATTGAACTAACATTTTCCTCAATGACTAAAAATAAATATCACTAAGCTCATGGCATTTCACCAGCACTTACCTGGACATGTTCTGCAATTACTCTGTGCAAAACAAAAATTCTCTGTAGTTTAAATGCTAACATTTGTGCTTTCAAACATCTGATAATCCACATTTGTTATTTTTTAAAGTTCTATCTTATCCACTTTAAGGAATCTACACTTTCTACCTTGTGCATAGTGGAAGGAAGAAATTGAAAACTTGCACCTGTTTCAGTCTGTGCTTGCAGAGTTTTAAAAACTTTTCAGAAATTGACAATACTATGATTTGACCAAATGATTGGCTTTTACTTTCTCACAAAGCTTTTAGAGATGCAAATTATTTAATAAGTTTACTCTCTCTGGTCACCAAATTAACCAGATTTGCAACTTAAACCTTTACTGCTTTCACAGAAGTAAAACCACAACTTCGGGGTTGAACCACAATTGTGCAACTTAATAGAGCTTCAGAAAATTATTGGCAATGTTTTAACATACACAAGTCCTAATCATGATCTTCAATCATGAATGTGCTTAGCCATGTGGTGAGCAGGTTTCATTGCACACAGATTATTTTCATCAAATCTGACCCAACTCATTGTACTCAACACAGGTGTAGGGATCTGTGAGGACTAGTCACACTCACTAAATTCAGAGTTAGCGTGCAAGGAAATTCATTCAATTGGATGTCTGGAAAATTTGAGTCTTCTGTTAAGTTTGGGTTATTGGTTTGCTGTAATCTCTCTTCACTTTCTTTCGAGGTAATGTTTCATTCAGCATTATCAGTCGTACTCTGGAGAATACAGATTTTAAATTCAAATTCAATGCAGCTCAGCAATGCTGCCTGAAGGTAATGCTGATCCTGCAATGTTCTGTCAGCTCCCAAGTGGGCCTGATTCCAGATTCCACACCTGGCCGTCAGATGAAAAACACTGCAATGTGCCAATGGAAGGAAGAGGCTGCCCACAGGTTAGGCAAACGGAGGCAGATTATGGATCTGCAGCGGCAGTCATATATGATGGGGGATAGGTAAGAAGATGGAGTTAAAATCAGCCAGGTTTTCACTGAATGACAGACCAGGCTCAGAGATCGAATGGTTTACCCTTTCTCTGATTTCTTATAATCTTATGATCTTAACACTTTTCCATACGGCTAAGACAAGCATTCCAATATTTCCTTCCCCCATAATAAAAATCTGCTTAATGAGCTGAAAGACGTCTGATAACATTCATTACACTTCAAAGACTTATGCTGTAGAATAAATGGTGCCATGATGGTTGCCAATAAACAACCATACAAGACACTAAAGTTCAGAGAACTAAATTCAATTGATTGTGCACCACTCTGATAAAGATTGTTTTAGATTCTTAGGTGTCTTGTGGGTGATACTGGTAGGGGCCACATGTGTCGCCCATCCCTGGATGCACCTGAACAGATTGTTTCTGATGGACATTTCAGAAACCAATTAAGAGTCAGCATTGTTGTGGGTCTGGAGACATTTAGGCCAGACTTGGTAAGAATGGCAGATTTTCTCGCTTAAATGATATTAGTGAACCATATGGGTTTTGAAAGTGGTCACTATTAGGTTAGGTTTTAATTCCAGACTTTATTGTATTCAAACTTCACCATCTGCCTTGGTGGCATCTGAACTCAATTCCCAGGGCATTTGCCTGGATCTCGAGATTACTATTTCCAATGACACTATGCCACTGCCCCCCCCTGTAAGTTTGAATTATAATTCTGTGAACTTCAATCAAAAGTAGTGGGTGGAACACAAAAGAGTCTTTTTCGATCAGACATTACCAAGGACACTTTGATAGAAGTGTCATTCAGAAACTATAATGAGGTGAAACTTGTCAACAGCAGGAGTGCGAATCCAGTATATGGTGAACAGGCAATCACTTGTTTGGTTATGTTTGATCTTCTTTCCACTGAAGTTCACAGAACAATGGGTCAAACTTTGATTGGAGATTTGTTCTCTAGTTTCCCCATCCCTTATTGTTAGGTTTGAAATTAAAATCCTTTACAACATTTTTGAAGTCAATTAAAAATAAAAACTGACTCAGTGAAAAATTTGCTGAATCACCACAAGACCATTTTGCTGTCCTGGCTTACAGCAATTGAAATCATAGAGATTTAGTTTCTGACTTGATTTATTATTGTCATGTGTACCGAGGTTAAGTGAAAAGTGTTGTCTTATGTGGTCTACCAGCAGATCGTATTGTACAAGTGGATCAGGGTCATAGAACAGAGTGCGGGATACAGCGTTACAGCTGCCAAGAAGGTGCAGAGACAGAACTCTCAAATGCCCTCTGAAATGGTCTAGCAAGCCACTCAGTTCAAGGGCAGCGAGGGACGGGCAATAATTGCTGGCCAGCCAATGATACCCACCGCTCACAAGGGAATAAAATAAAAGAAGCTCAAGCAATTCTATGAGCTGAGTTTCAAGGTCTGACCGCTGCCTATCCTATTCCTATTGGTGGTTCCTCGCAGACGAGGATGACTCTCTCCCACTCTCTGTAGGCGGTTGTACAAACCGATGCAGCTACCATAGGCTCTGTTACACTTGGGGCAGGTGTGGTCACAGGAAGGGCTGCGTGGGCCATTGGTGTGGTAACGTGCTCCTTTTGCTGTTTTCGCTCGGCTTCCACTTTTACCCCACAGCAGGTCTCGCGATGTTCAACGTCTTCCCAGATGCTCCTCCTCCACTTGGGGTCATCTCGGGCCAGTGATTCCCAGGTGTCTGGGAATTATCCCTTTAACAAAAACAATCAATTCCACAAATCCTGATGTACCTTTTAATAAATTTCTCACAGTCTTCTGATATGAGCAGGTTGTTACGAGTCTTGGCCTTAGATTACAAATCTAGTTAATCATATGACCTACACATTTGGTAACATACAGTGTTTTTGGTTATCTGTGCCAACCCTTTGCATCTGATTTGGTTTCAATAATATGGAAAATCTAGTTGTGATTATTAAGTGTAGATTCCTTAAAGTGGATAAGACAGTGTTCAAAGTAGGTTACAGGGCTTCAGTCCAGCAATATTTCTTCTCAAAGATGACTGGGATTGCTGCAGTGCTACCCCAGAACAGTTGTCATTGGGACAGCATGGTGGCTCAGTGGTTAGCACTGCTGCATCACAGCACCAGGGACCCAGGTATGATTTCAGCCTCGGTGGCTGACTGTGTGGAGTTTGCACATTTTCCCCATATCTGCGTGGGCTTTCTCCCGGTGCTCCAGTTTCCTCCTACAGTCCAAAGATAGTGCTAGGTGCATTAGTCAGAAGGAAATGGGCCTGGGTTGGTTACTCTTGGGAGTGTTGGTGTGGACTTGTTGGGCCAAATGGCCTGATTCCACACTGTAGGGAATCTAATCTAACACCCCATAAATTCTAATAGCAAGAAGCTCGAAACAGGAGTGATCCTGCAGGTGTTGGAAGCAGGTATTCATTGTTTCTTCTGTAGGAATCAAATTTGTTTGAGGACAGAATTTTTGAAATCCTTATTCTATTTTCTTTACTCTGAAAGCATTTATAGAGTCTGCCAAATGAGGCTCAGTGGTACCACTCTTCCCTCTGAGGTAAAGCTCCAAGCTCAAGTTCCATTTCACAACAATGAAGGCTGACATTCGAAAACTGAATGTGTACTATGTTATTATAAGTGCTGTATTTATTTATAGGGACTAATATACTGGCAGGGAAATTTGCTGGAGCTGCTCAGGAGGATTTAAACTAGTAAGGTGGGGTGGGGGGTGGGACCCAGGGAGATAGTGAGGAAAGGGATCGATCTGAGACTGGTACAGTTGATAACAGAAGTGAGTCAAACAGTCAGGGCAGGCAGAGACAAAGCAGAGAACAAGGTAGGACTGATAAATTAAACTGCATTAATTTCA
>NC_057733.1:13878638-13905547 GCF_004010195.1 Chiloscyllium plagiosum
TAGAGGGCATGGGTTTAGGGTGAGAGGGGAAAGATATAAAAGAGACCTAAGGGGCAACGTTTTCACACAGAGGGTGGTACATGTATGGAATGAGCTGCCAGAGGAAGTGGTGGAGGCTGGTACAACTGCAACATTTAAAAGGCATTTGGATGGGTATATGAATGGGAGGGTTTGGAGGGATATGGGCCGGGTACTGGCTGGTGGGACTAGATTGGGTTGGGATATCTGGTCGGCATGGATGGGTTGGACCAAAAGGGTCTGTTTCCATGCTGTACATCACTATGACTCTATGATTTCCTGATCAGCCATGAATAATTTCATGGAGGGTCAGAAGAAACGTTGGCTGGACTGTGCAAATATCCTGTCTGTGGTGGTTTTGCCAATATTATAGTTATTTATTGGAACATCCCCCGCAGGTATTCCTTGTGTAGGTCTCCTTGAGCTATAACCTCCAGCTCTGAGACTGTACAGACTATGATAAAAGTAACAGTGTCCACAAAACTAATCCCTTAGCAGCTTTTTTTTCTGGATGACAGGAGAGTTGATTTGACTCACACACATGTGGCATTACTATCTGGATGTCACACTGTTGTTACAGTGTTAGTATGCACATAGGTATTTTCCCCCAGAGACCTCAATCAACGTATAGCACCAATTTGACATAAATGCTGCATTTCATTAACAACAAAATAATGCAACCCTGTGCCTTATCCATATTCGAATGAACAAGCTTTGAGCAGGAGAAAACAGTCCAAATGCTCTGAACCCTGTCTTCTGTAAGCCTTTGCCTGTCTCAATGCCACTCCAGTGGCCGCAGTATGGCTGAAGGACAACTGTACAGCTTTGGGAAGCGAGATTGCAGATGACCTTGCAAATTGACTTCATGCAGTTCTGGTCCTAGAAGGCTCACCTTTGAACTGCACCTTCTCAGCGTGGCCTGGTTGGCAGTCAACAGTAAGAGCATGGGCATTGTAGCACTGCTCAAAGTGTGACTGCTGTCCTCCTGCCAGAGAACAACAGGGATGTACTCCATTGGGCAGTTGATACTGGCCTGGGGTGTTACTGCAGCAATCCTAGTCATCTTTCAGACAAAGGATTGTTGACTGGATCCTCATAATCTACTATTAACACTGCTATATGCTGCCATGATGGCAGCAGTCAGACCATGAAGCTCAGCTTGTAGAGAGTTGCATGAGCTTCTTATTTTTAATTCACTTGTGGGACGTGGGAATTGTTGGCTGGCTAGCATTTATTGGCCACCTTGAGCTACCCTTGAACTAAATGGCTTGCTAGGCCATTTCAAAGGGCAGTTAAGAGGGCATTACTGTGGGTCTGGAGTCATACGTAGGCCAGACCAGGTGAGGATGGCAGATTTCCTTCCTTGAAGGACATTAGTGAGTCACATGGGATTTTCTGACAATGCCTTCATTAGTAGATTATTAATTCCAGATATATTTGTTTTTAATTGAATTCAAATTCCATCAATTGCCATGACGGGATTGGAACCCGGATCTCCAGAACATGAGGTGAGTTTATGGATTAGTAGTCCAGTAGGATATAATACCACGAGGCCATCCCTCGCTGAGGAATATTGACCTTGCAAGACATTTGCTTGGACTTCAACTTCAAAATTGGTGATAGCAGGTGATTTCGACTCGTGCTCTCATGAAAGCTTTTCACGCTTGGATCCACGCAGTAAGTGGAAAGGATAGACTTCAAACTCTAAACAAAGCCCAGTGCCAGGTTGATACCAGGCTCCTGCATGTCCCTTGTTATTCCGCATGGAGTTTCTGACAGACCCTAAAACTTGAATCATGCATTACCAGAAGTCGCCTTCCATGATTCACACTCAAAGTGCTCATCTCAGTCTTTGAATGTCTACAGTGTGGAGACAGGCCATTTGGCCCATCAAGTCCACACTGACCCTCCAAAGAGTAACCCACCCAGACCCATTCCCCTAACTGATAGTTCCTCTGACGAATGCTCCTTGTCTGCACATCCCTGAACACAATGGGCAATTTAGCATGGCCAATTCACCTGCACATCTTTGAACTGTGGGAGGAAACCGAAGCACTGAGAAAATACCCATGCAGGCACGAGGAGAATGTGCAAACTCCACACAGACAGTAGCCCGAGGCTTGTGGTGAAACGGTTAAAAATTATGTCCCAATACATGTGTGAATCATAATGTAACACATGTATTGGGCCAAGCAATGGAGTCCTTGACCTTGAATTTTTTTTTAAAACAAGGCTGGAATTGAACCTGGGTCCCTGGTGTTGCAAGGCAGCAGCGCTAACCTCTGAGCCACTACACTGTCTTATTCTAGAATCCCGTATGCAACCTTCCCCTCTAGCAGCTTGGTCCCTGCGCTTCTCCTCAACCCCGCCCTGATCGCAGGCTTCTCTTGCCCTATATCTCACCCCATGCAGATCTCTGCCCGCTAAATGACATGCACTGTCAGAATCTGAGCTGGAGGCTGGTAGTTTGACAGTAAAGCTGTTACTTTCTCATTGCTGCCTCATGCTGCCCACCTTTTACCCTCTGCTTGAACAAGACTTTGAGTATCAAAAAGGCAAAAAGACCTGCAGATCATGTGGCTCGCATGGGTGGATAGTTGACAGTTGAGCAAGTTGTGAGATATGGGTGTGATGCTTAAAGCTATACTATGCCTGTGAGGGTGAGGAACAGTTGTGAATGTTGAGTAAGTGTTACGATTTATCGAGGTTGGTGATTTGGTCGGGCAATATGCGAGGCCACTGTCTCACCTGGTGGAATATGATGTTTGAAGGGAAATTCAGTTTACCTTGAACATCACGGAAGATCACTGAATGAAGGCCCAATGTGGTCAACCTCGGTCTTTTTTGTGCCATGACTAAATGTTCTCACTGCCTTCACACAGTTAATATCAAAGGTCTCCTGGATCTCTATGGATAGAGGACTTTTGTCTTCTCCCCACCTGCACCACAAAGCCTCAGAGATTCTTGGAGCTGCACTCTCTCTGCTGTGCCATAATTCACTTTACTTCTTCCAGTTTTGAGCTCCTGAAGTGTACAGTCACAGAGGAGTGGATTTAGCAAAACTGCAGTCACTGAAGAATGGATAGAGCAAACTACCAGGCAGCTCAAGGTTATTGTACTATTTGCATTAGAGGCATTAGGCATGAATTTATGATGTATCTTGATGCACCCTTCCATTTGCATGCTACTGAATTTGAGTGACTCTTAATTATGGTACATTATGCCACAGACTACATGGAAGCACATTAAATCCTACTGCCTGTTTAATAAAGGAATGAATACCACACTTCCAGGCTATAACCAGGCTGGTCTAAAACTGACAATAAGCTTGTAGTTATGTGTACAGTAAAGGAGTAACACCATAAGACTTCCGTGTAAAGATTAGATCATTAAGGCCATTGAGTCTGTTCTGCTATTCAATCCTGGCTGATAAGTTTCTCAACCTCATTCTCCCGCTTTTTCCCTGTAACCCTTGATCCCTTTGACAATCATGTACCTATCTATCTCCGTCTTGTTTACGTGCTAAAGCACAGCAAGTGTGTTTTCACAGCCATTGTGAATCGTTTAGTTGAAAAACAGCTATTTATGTCCCTACATTTGGAATACACATAATTCCTGGACCGAATGACCTATTATGGTTAGTTCATAATTCCAGGCGTAGACATAAAGACTAAGCGTTAATTTTTAAATTGAAAATGAATGATTTAACACTAACGGTGCAATTAAACTGTGGGGATGGTGGCAGCTCTAGAAGGTGGGAAATAAGCCCATATCGTCTGCCTGGAACAAAGTGTTATCCACAACTTATTGATACCATCTTGAGCAGTACCACACAAATATATTGAAATGCACAGATGCGACCACAAATATTGAAGGAAAACAAAAGTGATGTACACATAATTTTAGTCACATATTTCTGCATCGACAGAATTTATTGCGAACAAAATAAATCAGAGTGCCAAGTATTTATGGATGAGTTAACACCTCAAGTACATGCCTGGAGACAATGCAAAATATCCTTTATTAACCAGTGTGACTAAAGGATTTTCAATGAATGACATGATGAAGGTAGGAATCCCCAGTCTCTTTCTGCAGTCTGCTGGCCTCTACCTTCTAGTGAAATTGAAGAATGTCATCAATAAAAAGGCATCCAGAGGTGGGTATTAGAAACTACCTACTTTATTTTATCACATGCTATCAGTATCAATGCTATGATTTCTTTACAAAGCCATTACAGAACTGAACCTTAAGCCACAGCTTAAGCCTCAAAACTCAGATGTCCCTGTGCTTTTAACATACAAGCTTGGTTCAAATTTTTGTGAAGGCATCTTTTCAGAAAATAGTTATCTATTCTTCATTTCAACTGAGCTCCGTTGATACAACAACAATGGAGAGTCCTGTGTCATTCTGTTTATGATATTCAGAAGACCACAGGTGAGGGTCCCAGTTCTAAAACAGGAGGCTCATTACTACTGTCAGGGGGAATTTTGTTTTCAAGGATACAATGCAGGCATTTTCATAAGCTTTACTTTTCACGATGCCTGCAGTCAATACCAGCAACTTGGTCAAAACTTGGAAAACACCTGTTACCTCAGCACAAACTTACAACAATATATTGTTAGCTAGCTGCCATATTTGCTTTTATCTGACCTTATCCACTTCGGGGTCAGCATGGCCAACTGCAAGCCAAATGCACACACTCAGCTACCACAGCTGCCGTCCTCATCTATAAATATCCAATTGCACTTTCATGATTCCAAGTATTTTTTTTCCAAAGGACTGCAGCCCAGTATTTGGCAAAAGGTCATAACTGACAGCCCTGAACAACTGTTGTTCAAGAACTCTGTCTGTTCTGATGCAAGAGCTATGATATCTCAGCAAGCAGGACAAAAATTCAAGCACTTTGAAAAATTTGCCTGGATGACGCTTACCCTGACCATTGTGCATGAACTGGAACTTATTCGCCCGTTTGAGGAAATGATATTACAGCAGGTTGAATGACAAAAATCGAACATGACTGAGTTCATTAAACTGAAAACCCATGTCAGATACAGTATGGCTCTTCAGTAAGTGTTTCACAGTTGATGTAAACTGAGCCAGTGTGACATCATTGGTGAATTGGAGGCAAGTATGGAAACCAACATTGGGTTTTCAATTAAAGATCCAGAAAATTCGGTCTTTCTTAACCAACAGTTCAAAATAATGAGGAGTAGGCACAGAACTGAGAAATTGGATGAAGCAATAAATCTGAGACTTCAACAAAATATATGCAACAGAAACCCCAGGGAGTTGGCATCAATGACCTTGAACATTGTGTCTTTGACGATTCTGGCCAAATCGTCCCACAAAGAATTTCACTCACTAAAAATCTAATCATGCTCTTTTCTCTGGTCCCAAAATCCAATATTGGATTCAATAAGTTAAAGCTGTGAAAAAAACAAACCATAGTTCTGCCTGCAAACAAAATGATTTCTAAATAGCCTATGACCTAATATTTTTGAAGTGAGTGAATACAGGATGATCTTTCACATCTATTACGTTGTGTGGAACTTTGGTAGCTTGTTGTATACAAAAAAACCTACTTTGAAGTTGTTTGAAACTAAATCTTTTATCCTGCTGTTTCAGTTTATAGTTAGAGAGTTTTTATAGCACAGAAATAGGCCCTTCAGCCCATCATGCCTGTGCTGGAGATCAAACAGCCATCTATTCCAATCTCATAGTCTAGTACTTATATGCTATGGCACTTCAAGTGCTCATCTAAATACTTCAATGTCTTAAGTGTGCTCAGGGTCCACCATCCTTTTCGGCAGGGAGGTCCAGTTACACACAATCTCTGGATGAAAATGGTTTCTTCAAATCCCCTCCAAACCACACGCATCTTATCTTAAAACTGTGTCCCAGAGGGGTAAACGATCTCCCTATCTATCCTGTCTATTCCACTCAGAACTTTGTACATTTCAAGCGGGTCCCACCTCAGCCTTCTCTTCTCTCAGTAAAACAATTTAGTCTCTCTTGATGATCAGCTGCACTTAATACAGGGTATGCAACAAAATATGAAAAATGTAGAAAAACCAGATTCATAAATCAAGTTTTATTTACAAACCTGGGGGAGAAATTCACGACGTGATGTCTCACATTGCACCACTGTTAGCTACACTTCAGGTTTCAAAAAGTACAGTCTCCATCAGAAAATGTCTCCTCTCAACACTGCCTCTCACTGAGTGACTTTATTTTAATGTAAGTTTTGTCACTTTTCAAGAAGATCACACCACATGCAATGCAAGGCTGAAAGATTTCCAGCTGGCAGACAGTTAATCTGAACAGCACATGGCTTACCTGTTTAAATCCTTTTTATTTGTTCATGGTATTTGGGATCACTGCATAGCCGATCTTTAATTGTTTGGAGAAGGTGGTGGTGAGCTGCCTTCTTGAAGCACTGCAGTTGTTGGGATGTAGGGACACTTCCAGTACTGGTGGGAATAGATTTCCAGAATTCTGACCCAGCAACTATGAAGGAACAGTGACATAGCTCCATGTCAGGCCGATGTGTGGTTGGAAGGGAACTTGTGGGTGGTGATACTCCCATGCATCTGTTGTTCTTGTCTTTCTAGGTGGGTAGAGGTCACAGGTTAGAAAGGTGGGTTGGTGAGTTATTGCAGTGATAATGTAGGTGGCACATACTGCTCCCCAGTGTGCTGATGGTGAAGGCAGTAAATGTTGGAAGTGGTGAATGTGGTGCCTATCCAATGGGATGATTTTTCTGGATGATGTTGAGCTACTTGAGTATTGTTGGAGATGCACTCATCCAAGCAAATGGGGAGTATTCTAATACACTCCTCAGTTGTGCCTTGTAGATGTTGGACAAGCTTTGGAAGACAAGAGATGAATTAATCACTATAGGATTCCTAGCGTCTGACTTGCTCTTGTAGTTGCAGTACTTAAACGACTAGTTTAATTCAGTTTATGGTCAATGGTAATCCCCAGGATGTTGACAGTGCGGAATTCAGTGATGGTAATGCCACTGAAAGCCACGGGGTGACAGTTAGATTCTCTCTTGTCGGAAATAGTCAGTGTCTGGCACTTGTGCTGCACAAATGTTATTTGTCACCTGTCAGTCCAAGCTGTGACACTGTCCAGGCTTTGTTGCATAAGGACACAAACTGCTTCAATATCTGAGGACACGCAAATGGTGCTGAACTTTATACATCCATCTGTGTTCAATCTAACTTCTACTAGCTATCTCCTCTCTTGCCAGCTATTAATGGGATAGTGACCATGGAGAACTCTGCAACTTCTGATCCCCTGGGTCAGCAGCAAATGGAAATGGAGCTGAAAATACAAAGACACAACCTGTCCCAAATTGTTGGATAGCCATCACACCTCATCACTGAAATATGTATATAAATTGCCTGGAAGTTATTATAGCAATGAATTACAGCTTTTTGGCTTTTATATAAAGTTCAATGTAACTGTTTAAATAAATAAAACAATGTTTTTGGCAGCTAAAGACTGCACTTAAGCCTTTATAGGTGTACCTGATACTCCAACAGAATGCCAGCTTAGTTCTTCCAGTGTGCATTACATACAAAAGTGCCAAGATTTAACCCAAAGCTTCATTACTTCTTCAATTAACATGGATGGAAGGCAACTCCTATTGCACAGAACTCATTTTAGTTTGTAAACTCCCTTATGCAACATATTACTCAGTCTGCAATAATTCTTCATTTTTCCTTGAAAGATAAGGTTAAGAACTAATTAAAATGATATTTACAAATGCTTTGGAAGTGAGAGTATCCAACCAGTATAAAATGCTCATATATGCCCATTTACCAGAGGAAAAAACTGAAGATCGCAACTAATTCTGTACTAATGGGTTACCAATGTATGTATAGAAAGGATTCCAATGTCTGTACTTATAGGTTCATCTTGTGTTTCATTTGCACACATTTAATAAAATTTAATACTTTATCCAAAGCAAGGTTTGGATTATTTGACAGGATGGGAAAGTCAGGTGTGCTGGCCCTGCCCACTTTCAGACTACTCTCCATTCTCCCCTATCACTGTTAATCAAGCTCTGGGCAGAAAACATGGAGGATGGTAAAGTCTATGAACAGCCTACTGAGAGGCTGGTTCAGTCACAGGCTCCCACTGGGAAAGGGTGAAAGGGTGATCTCACAGGATTCATTCTTGCCCTTGCTGTCAACTTCCAACTGACTGGCAAACCCATCCTTACGACCTCTATCTCAGGCACATGCATCTCTATCCAGGTATCCATTCTCCTGTTAGCCTGAGTGAAATGTCAGTAGGGACCAGCCCTTCCCAATGGCTCTGCCAGCACTGGAATGTTGCTATCTTCTGATAGGCTGGCAGCACTTGGAGGGGTGGGGTTTCAACCTACGTGATTCAAATAGAATATGAGGCTCAATGCTATCCTGGGATAGCATTGTGCTTGCAATTGGCAACAGTTCTGAAGAAGAGTCATTCCATATTGGAAACATTAACTCTGTTTCTCTGTCCACAGGTGGAGCCAGACCTGCTGAGTTTCTCTAGCGTTCTTTGGGTTTATTTCAACATGTAGTTGCAACTGGCCTCCCAGAGAGAAGCAACATATGGGGTTTGGACTAATTCACCAATTGTCCCAAATATGAAATTGCACTTTTAATCACTGATAACAGCCACCTTTATTACTTATTTTCCGCGATGGTTGATCCAGGTGTTTTGCAAGTTTAGATACAACATTTATAGCTGTGGCATCACATTCAACTGTGCAATTTATTGAATGTTTCTTCATCTTTTATATCTAAGGCATTAGATTTTCTGGTTTCATTTGATAGTTTGGAAATGCACCTCCTCAGTCCATCAGCAATCCTGAATTGGTGAATTCAATGTTTACTAACAGACAATACTTTTTTCGGAAAATCCAAGCTTATCAATATTACAGCAGAAAAAAATAATTTGAAGATGATAACAATCACCTTTAATTAACTAATTGACTTTAATTGACTAATTCAGTTCATTTAAAACATGAACATTTAGTTGTATGAAAATATGATGAGATACAATATTTATATTGTAAGGTTCTAGGGAGTGTTGCTGAACAAAGAGACCATGGAGTCTCAGGTAGATAGGATAGTGAAGAAGGCATTGGTATGTTTTCTTTTATTGGTCAGAGTACTGAGTACAGGAGTTGGGAGGTCATGTTACAGCTGTGCAGGACATTGGTTAGGCCACTGTTGAAATATTGCGTGCAATTCTAGTCTCCTTCCTATCGGAAAGATGTTCTGAAACTTGAAAAGATTTACGAGGATGTTACCAGGGTTGGAGGATTTGCGCTATAGGGAGAGGCTGGGGCTGTTTTCCCTGGAGCGGCTGAGGCTGAGGGGTGACCTTACAGAGGTTTGTAAAATCATGAGGGGCATGGATAGGATAAATAGACAAAATCTTTTCCCTGGGGTGGGGGAGTCCAGAGCTAGAGGACATCGGTTTAGGGTGAGAGGGGAAAGATATAAATGAGACCTAAGGGGTAACGTTTTCATGCAGAGGGTGGTACGTGTATGGAATGAGCTGCCAGAGGAAGTGGTGGAGGCTAGTACAATTGCAACATTTAAAAGGCATTTGGATGGGTATTTGAATAGGAAGGGTTTGGAAGGATATGGGTTGGGTGCTGGCAGGTGGGATTAGATTGAGTTGGGATATCTGGTTGGCATGGATGAGTTGGACTGAAGGATCTATTTCCTTGCTGTACATCTCTTTGACTTTATGATGTGAATTAAATTTCTTTAATGCCAGTTTGGTAATTTTTAACAAAACTATTTTTTTTAAGAAACTAACTTTTAACAAACTCATCTGAGAAAATACATTTTTGCTATTGAGGGAATCCAGTGAAAGTTCAGCAGACTGATTCCTGGGATGGCAGGGCTGACAAGGAGGAGAGAGTGCATTGACTGGGCTTGTTTTCACTGGAATTTAGAAGGATGAAGGATCATATGAAATTCTGATGGGACTGGACAGGCTAGATGCAGGAAGAATGTTTTCAGTATTGGGGAAGTCCAGAACCACAACAGTCTAAGAATAAAGGGCATGCCATTCAGAACTGAGATGAGGAAGAACTTCTTCGCACAGAGAGTTGTGAACCTCTGGAATTTTCTCCCACAGGAAACTGTTGGGGCCAGTTCATTAGGTATATTCAAGAGGAAGCTGGACATGGCCCCTGTGGCTCAAGGGATCAAGGTATATTTAGAGAAAGCAGCAGTGGAATACTGAGATGCATGAGCAGCCATGATCATATTGAATGGTGAGGCAGGCTTGAAGGGCTGAATAGTCTGTGCCTGCACCTACTTTCAATGTTTTCCATTATATACATCAAATGGCTTTTTATATTGGACTGTATGTGGCTTGCAGCCCTAGTGACTTTATTCAGGTTTTAAACTTCAAGTTTACATTAGCTAATAGCTACCTCTTGCATTTTTTTTCTGAACATCATTTCTCCCTCGCATTGTGGAACTTGGGCCTTTACCTACATTTCTCAATAATAACCACTTTTAAGTAATATGTCAAATTATTACAGCAGTACCTTTTTTCAAAAAAAGGAAACCCAAACTTCATTTTTTTCTCTCCACCAAGTTCAAGAGGAACACCAGCTGTTAGCTTCCCCAGCCCCAAACATGAGTGTCTGGAATGGAGGGAAAGAAATGAGACATATCAAAATAAAGAGACTGCATGTCATTTTTTCCCTGTCTTACCTAATCCAGTTATAAACCACTAAAACCTTTGTTTCTGGTCAAAAAGCCTTTTTGTTTAAAATGCTCCAACCTGGTCAAAAACAAATTGCATTTTTCAAAGTTTATTCCAATACAGCAATGATTCCACTGCATTAAAAAATTATTCACTCTTTTATCATCAATTTCATTTTAGCTGACTTGCTTCTAAAAACCTGCAGTTTCTCAATTAGATTGGAGAAGTGAATTTTGTAGGTTTTGTATCAATACACATTCACGATATACCAGCTGTTCCATTTAGTAATTACTCTTACTTTGCATTTTCATTGGACTGCCTAGAAACAATTATGGCAAAATTCTATTCCCCGTACAGTTTTTTTTTAATCAACTTTCTACTCTACGTTAGTTTTACTATGAAGACGCGTGCTTATGAAGAAACTTCAGGGTTATCCATGTATTTACAATAAGTTACATAGCTTTAACAAAGTGCAAATAGCACTGGCATAAGGCATTAGATATTTCTGCCAATCTATGATGAAGATCTTCCCCACATCATGACCAACATTCCAAAAAAGAGAAAACCAGAGAGCATGAGGAGAACTCATAGTGAGGTGGAGGGAGATGTGGTTAGAGCATTAAGTATTTTGGACTAATTCCAAGACGTCTGACCAGCTTTTCAAATGCACATCCTGGCAGCTACTTGAGAGACCTGGATGGGGAATGAAATCATTCAATTTTTGACAAGAGCAATGCATGTCCATTTGAGTTCAAAACGACATGCGAGTACTAATGAGTCACAGCATGGTACTGGTGCCATCTCCTGGTTCTCCGCTTAATGCTCACTAAAAATCAGCAAAACTCTGTGCTCGCTGCTTAATCAGACTAGAAACTGCATTCAAAGTTCTTCTAATAAATTGATCCAAAAAATCTTAATGAGAGAGTACTGCTTCCCACTCGTATGTTTTTGCTTGTCAAGTGACATTTGTTTATATTTCAGGGCTCTCCTTGTCCCTTGTCTTGAGCAGTGCACAGCAGGAAGGTGGAGTAGGTAGGCATTGCAAATGGGGTGTCTGACCAGCCCTCAAAATGACTCAAGTGGAGACTGTCTTTAAAAAATGCCATCTGCCCTGAGCTTGGCAGTTCTACCCAGCAACACAGATGAAGTCAGGCACTCAACAGATCTAAAAGTAAGCTTTCTACTCAGTACTGCTGCACTTTAGTTCAAAAGATGTTCAAAAACATTAAGCATTTCAATTAGAATGCCTGTCAAATCTGCTTCCTCAATTCCAAGAGTATGAACATTCTTATTGATAAAACAAACACATCTACCAACCAAATAACATACAGGGCAGAATCTTACAATATGGACTATGGAAAACCTTGTGGGAGAATCGGGTGATTAGAAGTCCAGTGAGATACATCTCAATGTCAAGATCATCTCCATCCATCTTTTATGGTTTTCACAAGCAGCGTGACGCGCCAGGAACAAATTCCCAAGTGATGGTGACTAATGCATGTTGATGCCCTTGTTGATGACTTACACACCTTATCAGCAGTTCGATTGCGATCGTACCAACAAACTAGACGTCAGGAAAACCTGACATGGAAACCACAGCGATTTGAGTCTGCCAGGTTGAGTTTGCCACTTTCTCCACATGACCTCTCGTTTGGACATTGGGCACCATCATCTCGGGCTACGTTCAATGGGCACCGTTCATTCGCACTCCAGATTCACAGACATTGGCATCTGACACGTCAGCCTCTAAAAACCGTCAGGATATATCTTCAATTAACTTAGGGGATGCTGGTGTACTTCAGTTCTGTATTGGCTGCTACTGTTGCAAAGCTGCAGCAGGGGCACACACAAGGATTGACCCAGGTTTCATCTCCAGCTTCTTTGCTCACTGTGGTAGTTCTCACTGACTTCAATGCTCTCAGCATCCTTGCCCTGTGTTGCCTTTTCACACTTTGCTCCTTCAGTCAAAGATACCAGACTCATATTACATGCCATTTAGTGCAGACACAAAACCAGGAAATGTGTTGTAGCTCATGCCTCAGTCCAGTCAAAGGGAATAGCTTTACCTCAGGGAACCCCAACACAGGTCAGTCTCTAATATCTCTAGATGATCGTGAGTCGTGAGTTCATGGAATGCACTGCCAGTAGCAGTGGTGGACTCTCCCTCTTTATGGGCATTTAAGCGGGCATTGGATAGGCATATGGAGGATAGTGGGCTAGTGTAGGTTAGGTGGGCTTGGATCAGCGCAACATCGAGGGCCAAAGGGCCTACACTGCGCTGTATTCTTCTATGTTCTATGTTCTATGATCCATTTTTGCCAATCATCCTGTTTCCTGTTCATTAGAAGGAAATGTTTATAGCAAGTAGGTTGTGGGGAAGTGCAGCCGTACAAGCTACAGGAGACAGAGAGCTAATAGGGGATATTGGTTGACAACTCATTGTTGAAAGGGAGATAGAAAAGTTGAGGGAGCTAGTTGGAAACTGACTGTATGAAGGTATAGGAGAAAGTGAGGTCTGCAGATGCTGGAGATCAAAGTTGAAACTTTATTGCTGGAACAGCACAGCAGGTCAGGCAGCATCCAGGGTATAAGAAGGGTGGAAATTCAAAGCAAAGTTCTCGAATGCGTTCATTCAGGGTGACAGTAGGACACATCACCGATACTGTTATCAAAAATACAATGGACGGAAACTAGATGGAACCTGAACAAAGAATGTTCCACACATCTCCCCCCACCTCAAAATTTCCATGTTTACTGTTCTTTTAATTACCACAATGCGCTCTATTTGCAAAAGCATCAGCTGGAGCTGGAAATCACATTGCTCAATAAGTGAACCCTGAACCAGATGGTCTGTTACTGAGCTGAGCTTCTCACCCAACCTGAGGTCTGCTGCTGGTGAAAGCTTCAGAGGGATATTAGAAACTGCAGAAACATTGTCACTCAACTCTTATTTTTACAAACAAAAATAGACATTGCTGGAAAAGCTCAGCATGTCAATCAGCATCTGTAGAATGAAATTAGAGTTAATGTTTCAGGTCGAGTAATCCTTCCTCAGGACCATTTAGAGTCAAAGGGTCCTACAGCAAGGAGACAGGCCCTTTGGCCCAAACTGGTCCATGCTGACCAAACTGTCCGTCCACGCAAACCTCATTTCCCTGCACTTGGCCCATTTCCCTCTAATCCTTTCCTATCCATGTATTTGTCCAAATGCCTTTTAATTGTTGTTAATGCACCATTTCTGCTGGCAGCTCATTCCATATGTGTACCACCCTCTGTGTAAAAAAGCTGCCCTTAAGGTTCCTTTTTATCCTTTCCACTCTAACCTTAAACTGATGCCTTCTAGTCCTCGATTCCCCAACCCTGGTAAAAAGACGGAGTGCATTCACCCCATCCATGACTCTCATGACCTTATATATTTCTATAAGATCCCCCCTCATTCTCCTACGCTCAAAAGAAAAAAATCCGAGTTTGCCCAACCTCTCCCTATGGGGAGAAAGTGAGGTCTGCAGATGCTGGAGATCAAAGTTGAAACTTTATTGCTGGAACAGCACAGTAGGTCAGGCAGCATCCAGGGAACAGGAGATTCGACGTTTCGGGCACAGGCCCTTCTTCAGGAATGAGCAGAGAGTGTTCAGCAGGAGAAGATAAAAGGTAGGGAGGAGGGACTTGGAGGAGGGGAGTTGGAAATGTGATAGGTGATAAAAGCCCTCCTCCAAGTCCCTCCTCCCTACCTTTTATCTTCTCCTGCTGAACACTCTCTGCTCATTCCTGAAGAAGGGCCTGTGCCCGAAACATCGAATCTCCTGTTCCCTGGATGCTGCCTGACCTGCTGTGCTGTTCCAGCAATAAAGTTTCAACTTCAACCTCTCCCTATAACTCAGACCATTGAGTCCTGGCAACATTCTTGTAAATTTCTTCTATCCTTTTTCCATTTAATAACATCCTTCCTATGGCAAGGTGACCAAAACTGAACACAATACTCCAAGTGCAGCCTCACCAATGTCCTGTATAACTGCAAACATAACTTCCTAACTTCGAGATTCAGTGCCCTGACTGATGAAGGCCAGTGTGCCAAGAAAGTCTATCTGTGAATCCACTTTCAAAGAACTGTGCACCTGAACTCCAAAATCCCTTGGTTCCACTACACTCCTTAAGGCCCTACCATTCCATGTAACTCCAAGCTTGATTTGACTTTTCAAAATGCAAGACCTCACACTTATCTATATTAAACACCATTTGCCATTTCTTGGCCCACTTCCCCAGCAGATCAAGGTCCTGCTGCAATTTCTGATATCCTTCCTCACTGTTCACGATACTGCCTACTTTAGTGTTTTATTTTTACAAAGCTTTACAAAAGTTACATTTCAGGCCATTCTCCAGAGCTATATAAACAATTTCCTCGAACTTCACCAAGATATGCTGTATGAAAGTTGTGATGCTGCAGGGTTCTTGTATAGTGATTGGAAAATTAATCCAGCAAATGTGATAAGATGCAATGCCTTAAGCTGTGCCCTTGAAGAAAAGTCTGTGGCCTGGTATTTGGACTGGCGGCAAAAGATACACCTCATGACAGAAACTTCCAGATGTTGAGATGGCATCATTTGAGGTTTTGATGATCATTAACTGCTTTGTCACTTGGAGTGTTGTATGGAATTGCTCACAATGCAATTTAATCAATTTTAAAAATGTTAAAGTGAAAAACTGGATTTTAGCAATTGCCTGCAGATGGGCTAAGAAGAGAAGGTTTGAGGGTACATGCCAGTTCCTGTTGCACCTGTCAAGACATCTTGTAAGTGGTGGAGAAGGGGCCAAATCTCCCACCCAGAAGTCAAAGGAGCAATGCAAGTCGAATTAAGGGCCTCGTCCAATTAGAGCGGGCATGTTACCAGAGTTTGGGAGGGAGCGGTGCCTTCCATTGAGGACACAGAGGAAGCCTCCTAATGGGATCAGGAGGATTTGAGGCATTCTTTGACCAAGTGCTGCCTGTCCCCCCTAACATCTGTCACTCATAGCAGCTTGCCTCAGACCCCGATTAGCTGTTTGTGAGGCAACCTTCCATTAGCACCCTCTTGTACCAGGTACAGTCCCAACAGTGGCCACCACTCCTGGTGGCACAGTTGGATCGGCTGAGATGCTGGTGGACACTATGTTTAAGGTTGGCTGCCTGAAGAATCTTGCTTCAGTGTCATCCTCTCTCCACATTCGCTTTCAATATCCATCACCAGCGCCTTGGATATCAACACAAAATTCTGTAAATTTAATTTATAATTAGCTACAGGCATCTCATTATCCACTAATGTGTGACAATGCATTAATGTTAGATTGGTCCATAAGCAAATGCTACCAGAAATTAATGTGCATTGTAAAATGGGTGTAATTCTGACATCTAGGTCTTATTCTCCACTGTCTCAACTCTTGTGCAAAAACTAAACTACTGTGGCCCCTTAAAAACCTTGGAAGTTTTGGCCCAGGCTCCCAGTTAGGAGATCTTTTATGATAACTATGTTAGGCAAGAGTTATTGATAAAAGAAACACTGTTACTTAGTCCTTAGTCTTAGCCCAAAGAGGTACTACCTTTTTCTATGCTGGACTCACACTTCGTTCTGGTACTGATGTGAACCATTGTGTAAATTTGAGAACAAGATTATAATCAAACAAAAAAAATTCTCAAAAAGTAAATGTAAATATTTGCAATTTTGTTTAAGCAAGTAGCTAATTTATTTCTGATTTTTGAGAAGAAAGCATCTTATTGATAGAGGAGTGCAGCTTCAAGTCAGAAAGAACAAATGTGATTAATACAGAGAAAAAAAATCCTGTTTAAGAGTGAAAGGGAATAGTCCAAATGTTAGTCAGTTCTTGGTGTTAACTGTAGGAAGTCAGCTCTAACTTATACAAATGAAAGGCTGTCCAGAAACACCATCCCCTCCCAGGAGCATATTGGTTGATTGTGAGTTGTCAACATAATGGTTTCTGGTTCCTCACACACACTTCTTGGAACAACATTTGTAGCAGCAGTTTCCTGCTGTGATTAACTATCTTTATAATTGGTCTTATTCACCCAACTCATTGCCCGTGCTGCCTTCAGTTTTTGACTCAGAAATTAGCATCGCACTCAACAGTTATTTTTGCTGGATTAATGCTTGGTCTGACTGAACCAGAGAAATTGATGTTGTTTGTGCAGACTGTCGTAATTTATAACTGTACAACACTTTGAGCGCTGGTAAGTAAAGAGATGTGACATGCCGGTAAAAGTGTAAAGCCTTAGAAATTATTGCCAGCTGAGGAATCTCCAACACATTCCTCTATGCAGTTTAAGATGAACGAGTAATCTCTATGTTCGAGAAAAACATGGATAAGAGAAAGTCATCTGTACTCATTCATTCAGGATGTAGATAATAGAAATCAAATCTAATGGACAATTTCCTAATTTCCTCTCCTTAAAATCATTCACCCTGTCAACCCCAAAATCTTAATCCAGCAGATGGGGACACGGCAAGTTGTTTCCCAGATGCAGAATGTGGGAGTTGTTTGACTCACAGTATTAATTTGTTGATATTGCTGATGGCAATTCACAGTCATACATTTCTCACTTTTTAAAAAAATTCTCATTTAAATTACATGCCCTGTTTTTCTCAGAGGGTGCAAACTCCTTTACGGGTGTAGTATGATGAGATTTCTATCTATGTAACTGCAACAGCATCTAACTCATATATTTTTATACTCTGGTCACACTTTTGATTACTAAGCTCAATAGATTGCAGAACATTTACGATTCAGGCCAACACTGTCAATGTGGCTATAATCCTTGGTTTCAGTGCCAGTAGACCCACACGGTGTAATGCATCACATTTATTTACATGAGTGGAGAAATTATAGTTTCAAACACAGCTACTTAATTGAACAAAATGGAATAAATACAAGTCGTAGCCCACCAAATATATTTCATCACATGCTGTTAGGTTTCAGAATGGCAACAGGAATTCTGAACATTATTGAATATTATTTTCCAACATGTATTCCACTCACACAGCACAAGTCATGATTTAGATAATGTTGTTAGATGTAGATAATACATATAAAACCTAACAGACAATTTCCAATTTCCTATTCTTAAAATCATAACTGAAAATTTGCCATAGTCTTACCAGACCATTGGACTGCTCTCTCATTAGACAGAGTCAACTGGTGTTGATTTAACCTGAGGACCACCATATTTCCGGCGAGGGGAGAGCTTGAGAAAGAGAGTCCTTCATGGTAACCGCAGCCGGTGTGGGAACTGAACCCACACTGTTGGTATCACACTGTTTCGCAAACCGACCTTCAATAGGTTCTGTGGAAACATGGTGGATTATATCCCAGACATATCCCTAGGCATCCCAAAGACTGTTTTGTGGGGAGGATGATCACCAAGTCAAAGTATTAAAAATTAGAATTACACTGCAAAGCTGTAGGCTGTTTCTCATGCCTGGACATCACCAGCTCATCACATCTTGCCTTCTCCCAAATGGAATGTTACCTATGGTCTTTTGTAGACTTGTGTGTCCAGTTTCACTGGGTGGGCTTGAGTCTGTTATGATACTGGATCCCTAAATGAGCCAGAGAAGTAGGATCTTCCAGCATGAGGTGTCAGCCCTTCCAAGTCAGGTAATGATTTTTATGAGAAAGCAGAGTGTCTCATGGACCAGGATCTGTGTCATGTTATGGAGTTACAATGTGAGAGCAGTGGGCTCTTTGAAAGATACTAAGGCCTCCTAATCTTGTATCTACACGGATATAAACAAATGGCTTGCTGTTTCACTTTGAACAGATTCAATATTCACTATTCTACTGTAAATTGTAAAGTTTTATTTTAATATACATAACACAAAACAAAAATAACTACATGATTTGGATTATAAATGCCAGGTTTTCAGTAATTTCTTCAAGGAACTTGAAAACACTTTTAGTAAAGGAATCAAAATGAAAACTCTGCAAACATTATTTTCTGTTAAGCATAGTCTGTTACCTTACTTGTTGCCAATACTAATTGATAAATGAAAGGTTTTTCTGTTTCCTCTGCTGGTAATGATATACACTTACAAGTAGCACTGTATAATTAGGAAGAGATTGGGTTATCAATGATAATCTTCCATTCGCCACATCTCCAGTTCCAAAAATATCCAGTAATTAATATAGTTGTAATTTTACTTCTGAAGATTCCCACAGCTTGCTCTAAAGGTATTTAAGAGGTATGGTCAGAAGAAATTATCCAATGAAGATGGTCAACTTAATTCCTTCAGGGTGAGTTGATCCCATTTTGGCTTGGTGACTGGAGACCACCTTGTGGATAAGGTATGGAATTAATCACTGCAAAGTGGTTCCCTGGCTGAGCAATTGGGTGCTTTGGAGGGTCCCAGAAAATCACCTGATTTTTAGGTAGGGAATGCCTATCGTACAAGGCATCCCATGTATAAGAGCATTAAGTGGCTCTGTTACTATTCATACATTTGAGATTTCCTGAACACGCTTCTCTCCTTTACCAGTCAGATGACATCTATTACTCAATGCAGTGAGTGTGGTCTTGGCATTAACATTCAATAAGGTCACAGTCACTGTAAGATTACTTGCATTAATGTAAAATGCACATCGATCAGTAGGCACCCCCACTGGATAGTGATATTTACCATGCACAAGAAAGCATACCAGGTCAAACAGTTGACAACATTAAATGCAACGTCCAAATATAAATATGCAATTAGTAATATTTTTCTCAATTAAACACCATAATTTAAACAAGTTAATATTTGTGTCTGATGTTTTTTATAACTGAACTCATTTCGAATTTGCACTTAAAGTGCACTGCAACTTTGTGTATATTTGAGCTTCAATAGTTCCGTCTGGATCATTCCCTTTATCACATTTAACACGTTTAGAATTGTGGAAGTATCTGCGAGTAACCTATAGCTAGAATGGGTTCCATTTCTAACTGAAGGTATAGGCTTACTGATTGCTTTGTTACTTGTCCTGGATCTGTGGGATTCACATCAAAATTCCCAATGATCAACAAGTCAATTGTCTAAATAATAACATTTATGAAACTAGATATTTAAAGCAAAGCTTTTACTACCATGCTTCAAGCTTATCTTGATGGTACAATAAAGAAAGCATGACAGAAACTTACAGAGCACAGGTCATTGGAACAGAAACTGTGACCTGATGCTGCTAGATCAGCTTAGTTTTCCCAGTGTTTTCTGTTTTTGTTACTGACCAGTCAACTTGCCCCAACCCTTTAGTAGATATTAATTTGTTGATCCATCATAGCAACCCTGCTTTACAAACATTTTCATTAGGATGATGACCAAGCCCTTCCGCTATGAGCTGTTGTATAAGAAAGAGAACTTGTCCCCACCATTGCAGTCACTATTCATTTGAACAAATCAAGCTCATCATGTAATGCTGATCGAGGTTGGTGGAAGTGACTGTCAGGTAGGTAAAAACAATGACTGCAGATGCTGGAAACCAGATTCTGGATTAGTGATGGTGGAAAAGCACAGCAGTTCAGACAGCAACCGAGGAGCAGTAAAATTGACGTTTTGGGCAAAAGCCCTTCATCAGGAATACAGGCTGTATTCCTGATGGGCTTTTGCTCAAAACGTCGATTTTACTGCTCCTCAGATGCTGTCTGAACTGCTGTGCTTTTCCAGCACCACTAATCCAGAACAGGGAAGAGACCGTCACCCTAGTCTCACTACTTCTGGGTCACAACATAAAATAATAAGTACTTTTTCTAGTTTATAAGATGACCAATTAGATACTTTATCGAGAATTAGGTTTTAAATGGCATGATTTATCATCCATGTTTCTTAGGAAGAATTATTGCTTCATGATCAACATAAGCCTTATGCAATAAAGACGCAATAATTCGTTAACCTACAAAGTTAGTAATACAGATGAATAAACGCAACACACAGTTGGCATGCCTGTTCAAGTCATTTATCATGCTGGTCGTCTCTTCAGTCTTGTAAGTACCGTTTGCTCAGGAGAAATAATCTTCATATGTTAATTCAATCACTCTTTCAAAAGAACAAACAGGTTTCAAAGTGAACTCAACAAGAAGGTTGTATTTTCATAAACTGCTGGTTCTTTGCCAGTTTTCCTCCACATGAACCAGATAAAACAAAAACCTCTCCAAGCCAGTCAGAAGAGCCCCAGCAGAGTCTAAGCAAAGTAAGAAGTTATCACCAGTCAGATGGCATCTCGGAAACTTTGTTTAAAAAAATACCTCCAACCCCCGCAGTGGACTTTCAATTACTTCTTTTAAAGAAACCACTCCAGGTATGTCCATGAAACATGAAATCAACTCCATTTTTCACAATACTAAATATATATTGTTTTGTAATAATATTTAGAGAGACTTAGTCCTACATAAATCTGTGACTAGGAAATGCTTGCAGTTCCATGATGAAAATCAGAAAAAGTTCCATCTACAACTATGGATGACATGAAATACTTTACTCTTACTGTGCACCTTGAATGGTATGATGGTTCAGCCAAGAGGTTTAACATACAACCAGAAATTCAATTATGTGCAGGATAAAAACACATTATTTCTTGGAAATTGTAAAATTGTCAATTGCTATTGTGGCAATGTGCAAAGGATTCAATGCATGTGGTTCTTTATGTAAGATATACAATAGAGTTTCCGTTTTGGATATTTGCAAAACTAATTTGATACAAACAAAGATACATAAATGCAATTCTATACTTCAAAAGAGATGGTACTTAAATATACAGTCAATAAAAATTCAATTCAGGCAACACCAAAGCCTTAGATAAAATCCATGATTAATCTTTACAATATAGCCCAATTGAATACTCTTTTTTCAAAAAAAAACTTTGTCAACCTTATTTTTTCATAAGAATTTTGAATATCAATTGTATCAATTATAGAATATAAAAGCATGATAGTTAAAAATCAAACTTTAGTTTTAATCAAGTCCTTGAAATTAATTACATTAATGTTGTATCAAAGCAGTGTAATTTATTATTGAGTACCATAGGCAAAACTTTCAATGAGTCAATGATATTGAATGTGGAATAATTTCACCACAAACTCCTCAGCAGGGAAAATACATAAGAAAACAATAGAAGCAGCAGTCTATATGGCTTGTCCCTCTACCTAGCCATGAATGATCTTGAATTTCAACTCTATCTTCCTGCCTACTCCCCATTTCCCTCAATTCCCAGAGAGACTAAAACAATATCCATCATAGTCTTAAACGTACTTCATAGATTTACAACCTTTTGAGTGAAATAATTTATCTTTATCTCATTGCAAAGTAAGACTGTACCCATGTCAAAGATGCCCTGATCAAAGGATATGATCTCTCACTATCTAATATATTAAGTATCTTCAGAATCGTGTCAACAAGATCATCTTTCATTTGTCTAAACTCTAGAGAATATTTCCTATACCACCACTAACGCAAAAATATCCAAAAGGTACTTCTATATTTATGAAAATATAAATGTGGAAATTCCAAAGCTGCACACAGTAATTCAGATGGGTCTCAAAACATAATACTATATTAGCAAAGACATTTTTATTCCTGAATTCAAATCACCTTGTAATAAAAATCAAAAAGTAAGTTGTCTTCCTAATTGCTTGTTGCATCTGCATGTTAACTTTGCGCAATGCTTATATGACCACACTCCAGGGTCTCTGAATGTTGACAATTATAAAGTTTTCCCCTTTTAAAAAGTGTTCAGCTTTTCTATTCTTAAGACCAATCTTTTCACACTTGCTTATGTTATAATCCACCTGCATCTTGTTGCCCACTCACTTAACCTGTCTCTATGTTTGCAGCAAACTTTGATATGTTACACATCAAATTATTTGTTTGGATTGCAAACAGTTGTGGACCCAGCATTGATCCTTGCAGCGTTCCACTGCCTTCCAACTTGAATATGTTCTGTTTACACCCTCACCTAATTTCTATCTGCTAACCAATCCTCTATCCACATGAATATATTAAACCCGACTGAACCCCCACTAACCTGTTCATTGACATGTTAGTGGATGCCTTTTGAAAAGAGTACTACAGGTATACTACATTTACTGGTTCCCCTCTATATATTCTACTAGTTATTTCCTCAAATAACTTAAGCAAATTTGTCAAACAAGATTTACTTTTAGCAACACCACGTTGACTTATTCTAAGTATGCTATGCTTTTCTAAATACATTGTTAAGATTTCCTTAATAGATTCCTACACTTAGAATAAAGGAAAATAACTGAAAGACTCATGAAGGAATTATTTGGATTTTAGAGTGCAGAAATTATTGAATGCATTGGAAATCTTTACATGGCTGCAGCAGAGCAATGTAATGATGGTTCCAGAAGATAAAATGGTCAATATAATTGTATGGATTACAAAGTGTATAAGTGTATCAAGTCCTCATTATAAGCTCAGCAACCTTTGTTTAAGAACTGGTAACCAGAAACTGATTTGCAACAAGAACATAGTCCTGAAACAGCACTTAGATACAGATGGCTTTAAGCTCTCATTGTCCACTCACATCCATTTCCTAAAAGTAAAGTCGCAATTTTCAAATTCAACCATTGTGGTCCTGTGTAGTGTTGTCTAAATTTATATAAATTAACCTCACTAACAGAAACATTCAGTAACCTAGGAACAGTTGTATAAACAGTTCCATCTCATTTCAAAAATAATCTGCAATTACAACCAGATGTGTGTAATCTCTTAACTGTAGCTACCAGAAAATCAGACAAGAATTTTCTTTAAATCACCCTCAAGAAATTCTGGCAAGTGTTGGCATTCTTAACTCTTAATGTTACTCTTTAATCCTTCAGTGACCCACTTTATTGCTGTTATTGCCAGGGAATTTAGGTTTTACTCTTTACCAGAGGAATGGTTAATGGCACAACAATGCAGAAATCATAACTTTTGTACCTTAATTTTAATTGCTCACATTATTAGATTGTTTCAGCTGCACTTTGATTTTTGTACATAAGAAATGTAAAGAATATCTACAGGTTGCATGGAAAGGAATGCACTCAATCAAAATACTGAATCACCCTTCTGAGATGAATTGTATTGTGCTAAAGAGAAAATATTTTCAATCCACAAAGAAGTATTCAACATTATGCTTTTAGTGCCTTTTTGTAAAGGTTCTTCTGTGTGGTAGGTTGAAATAATCACCCCGTTAGAAATGTTACAAAACTCTTCCTTTAGTGAACAGGAATGATCTCTCAGAAATCAACAGCAAAGTCCAGTCCAGGTCTCTACTACATTGGGCCATACTTAAAGTAAGTGTTGAGGGATGGGTATTGTCCAGTTTGTGGAGAGCTCTGTTAAGGAAGACCTGCTGATTTAAATGCATTGAGACCTTTTTATGTGATTCATTCTTGGAATGTGGGCATTGCTAACAGGCCAGCTCTTATTGCCATTCCTTAGTTGCCCTTGAGAAGGTAGTGGTGAGCTGCCTTCGTGAACTCCTGCAGTCCATGCCCCTTTGTATATCGGCCCCGATGGTGTTAGGGAGGGAATTCCAGGATTTTGTCTGTGATTAGTTTTGACATGACTGGTCAATGGCCCACCTTCCATGGGATGAAGGACTCAAGGGTGAAAATCCAGTCCATGCTGAGCTCCCAGCCAATCAGCAGCTGAGGCTCTTTGCACTAGAGAGGCCTAGGGTGGATCTCAGCCCAAAAGATAAGTGAATATGTGACATGAGTCATGAGGAGGTGTGGGAGAGGGGTTGGCAAAATGGCACTCATGTGCCCCTCAGCAGGAACCTCCCCGATACCAGATCCCTTTATCAGGCCTGAAAATGAGTGATGAACCCCACCTCAGTCTCCAGAGGCCCCCTTGCAAACACACAAGGGTCAACTGTCAAGCTTCTGTGTAGCAACTAGCCTGCCTGCTGTCTGGATCATGAGGAGGAAATCTGAGGGTCTTCTCACCAGGCCCTCCCCGACACACCACCTACAGCCTACTTCCAGGGTCAAGGAACCTGACTAAATTCCACACTTGCCTTATCTCCCCACACTCCTGCAAAGTGAAAATTGGGACTGGTCCTTGAATTCACCTCTGAATCAGAAGAATGAAATTTCCTTTGAAACCTATTCTCTGTTAACGTTACTTAGCTCATATTCAAAAGAAGTTAATAAAACATGTGTAATCATAAGAAAGCACGCTAGCCATCATGAGTTTCCAATTAAAAACATTGCACGCTTATACATAAACACATTCAGTTCTGTAGAAATGAAGCTTTTAATTCTCTTTGGATATCTATCAGTTGTCATGGAAAATTCATTGTATTATTGCTTTGACCAAAATGTACCTCCACAAGAAGTAAATCTAGATATTCTAAAAATACATCCAACATGGAATATCTGGAATTCCTTTGACTATTAGTCTCTGACTGAAGTGGCATTTAAACACATATGATTAGGTTCTGAAGTGAAATACTAACCGTTAAGCGATGAATTCTTCAGTCGGCATGAACTTTTGAGTGGTTTCTGTTACAGATTTTTGAACATCATTTTGTTTCTGGGCAGCAAAGCTATCAGCACCTCTTATGACATCATCCTCACTGTTATTGACTGCCACTCAGGTTTTGAAACCACTTGTTTCGTATGAAAAACAATTTCTTTAATATCTCACAGGGGTATTTATGTCCCAAACTTGTGCATTAAATTGTAAAACTATTTTGTTTTTAGTTTTGTTAGACATTTCCATTCTTGGTGCCAAAAATAGGTTTAATGCAGTCATCCTTAAATCTGCAAAGTTTGAAATATATAGACTCATTCAACAAACTTAAGTGATGAAGAGTCACTTTATCATTCAGATGATAAAGTATAAAATAGTGAAAGATTAGGCGTTTTAACTCCATTTTGCAAATTAATTGCATTTTAAGTGCTTACCTCAAGCTGCACATGAGATAATCTTGAGATATCCCAGAACTTGTTATTACTAAATCTATGTAGTCCCATTAGACTTATTTGTTGAGGTAAAACTAAAGTTGAACGATACAATAGGTGAAGACTTCAAAATTCTGAAGGAGCTTTGATAAGGAGAACAGGAATGGAATAAATACTTCCCCCAATTGGAAAGTCAGGGATTAAGGAGTCATTGATTTATATTTGTCACCAAGGAAGTGAAGAGAAAGGTCATGTGAAATTGTGTTATGTAGTGAGTGGTTGGAATGTTTTCGAACAGGAAATTTTTGATACATAGACTGATGTGTCTTTTTAGGGAAAAGCAGATCAAAAAAAATTGAGAAGAGGAAGCTATAGGGATAGAGAGTGCAGTAGATTGGTTCTGGAAGAGTGCTGAGTCTTTCCTCTGTGTTAGTACTCATGTGCTTCTTACAGCTTTTGTACTTAAAACTTAAAGATCAAGCAGTCTGATCTATGACAGGATCTTGGTCAATAGATCACATTCTGGCACTAAAATCAGTGAGTGAACACACAGAAACTTCAATAATTGGTCAACTGTGGAGGGTTAGGAAGGAATCTGAAGGAAAAGTGGTGAAAAAATTGAAGATGCAAGCAAATGTGTTAATCCCTGAATGAGTGTTTTGGAAAGTGATTGAATTTCTGTAGTGGAACAAGAATTATGCATTACCTTAAGAAAATTGAGGCTAGGAAACTTAGATTCAAATCCTTTTCAATATTATTTGTTTCTCTTTTCTTTCCATTACTCCTCATTTGTCATCAAGTTCAGAGAGAGCTGGACAACTGTTAATAGCTCTTTCATAAAACATTGGATATGGCCATCAGAGTTGGAAGGGGTGACTGATTTTCTGCTTTTTCCTCCTTTCCTATGGGGAATGGGAAATTCAATCTGTTGGATACCACAGCTCAAGGCCTCTCTCTTGCTTACAGCTCTGATACTTTTTCTCCATCTTGTTTGAAAGGGAGCATCAATTACACTCATGAGTATTAACAGTAGAGACAGCTAATTGCTTTGAAAAACAGATTTATTTATAACAATGTGGACTAAGTATATTTGGTTGTTTGCTTTACTTCTTTGAGGAGAAAGTGAGGTCTGCAGATGCTGGAGATCAGAGATGGAAATGTGTTGCTGGAAAAGCGCAGCAGGTCAGGCAGCATCTAGGGAACAGGAGAATCGACGTTTCGGGCATTACCC
>NC_057733.1:13907925-13973605 GCF_004010195.1 Chiloscyllium plagiosum
GAAACGTCGATTCTCCTGTTCCCTAGATGCTGCCTGACCTGCTGCGCTTTTCCAGCAACACATTTCCATCTGCTTTACTTCTTAACATGCAAATGAATAAGACAACTGTTTAAATTTTACACTCAGAATTATGATGCAATTAAAGCCTTTCTCAACTATTCATTCTTTCTGCTCATGTATATAACAATATTCTGAAATTTGAGAAGGTAGGTTTCAGCAAACGGATTTATTATTAATTCATTTAAGCATATACTAATATACAAAATCCTGACATCCATGGAATGAGTTGCATTGAGACCATTGTGTCATAGTTACCTCAAGACACTTCAGTGCAGATTATAAATAGATGCCAATGGCAAAGTTAATGGCAGTGACACACATCAGCAGATAAATGTTGAGCCCTAAAATCATTGTGATTAGATAAAGCCCCAAAAGGTTGCAATATTAGCTTCCTCTGCAATTCTATAATGGCAACTAAAACCTTAGAAATGCTTCCTTTACCCAGGTGATACCATGTACATTGACTTCTCATTCTGTGGCTTGGGGCTGCCAAATTTAGTACAAAAATGAAATGATTCCGGCACTTCTGACTAGTCTTATTAATTACTGAGCAAACCAGAATGATCTTAACAAAACTAGACAAGTCTGTCAAAATGATATACACACTTTTAATTTCACTCGAAAGCAAAATGCAATGGAGTGCAAAACAAACATCAGATAGGTTGGTTTGAAGACAAAGCTTTCACTTATGCTGGTATTAATTTTTCAGTCTCCATGACCAAACATTGTTCTGCTTTGTTTTGGATTCTTCCTCGTCCAGGCTGTTCTCCTATCCAAATTGCAAATATGAAGAATTGGCGGCTTGTCGGTGCAAGAAAGTGATGGAGCCTAAATGCCCACAGTTTTATTCTTGGATGGGATGTGAAGAGGGCCTAGGTCTCTTCATTGTGTAGCCTCTTGGAGACCAAAAATTGTTCATTTGAGGATAGCGTGCCAGCATAATTAGGTGTCAGCTTTGGATCAGTGGTAGCATTCTCGCCTCAAAGTCAGAAGGTAGTGAGTTCTACTCCAGAGCTATGTGCACATTATGAGAACTGGCAAACTGCAAAGTTGTACTGCCAGAGGTGTTGTCTTTTGGAAAGAAATTAAAATAAGACACATGTCCTCTCAGGTGAAAAGAAAAAAAAACACCGTTAAACAAACAGAAGGGGAGTTCATATGATTTAGATATTTACCTTTCAAGTGACATCACCAAGACAGATTGATCCAATTCATTGCTGTCTGTGGAATGTTGCTATCTGCAATTGGCTGCAAAATGTTCCTACAATACAACAGTGATTCCACCTCAAAACTACTTTATTCCTGTTCTCCTTCTGTTTCTAATGGTCTTATCACTAAATTGCTGAAACCTGGTTCACTAACGCACTGTGCACTTTGTCTGAACTTTAACACTTAGGACAATTGTAACATTATCATCATACAAGCTGGAGTCTCTGGATGGTCATGGACCCAAATCACACCTGACAAAGCTCCATAACATCCTTTACAACTGACAGATTAATAGCATATGTCAAATGTCAGTGGTAAAATACCAGTTTGAAGATAACCTAATTGTATATGAAGGGCCTTAAGCAAAAAGCATTAAGCACAGACGAAGGTACTTACACGATTAAAAAAGAAGATTGTGAGTCACAGGAATTTCTTAGCAGCTCAGTATGTTAGATCCAATTAGCAGCAAATATTGTGTATCCAATATTTATTCTGACAGGAGAATAAAGGACTTGTAACTTAGTATAGCTGCCTTAAAAAAAACCCGATAACTTTTAATTTCAGGAATGTAAGGAAATAAGCTGTGCAGAGGGCAGCGCCAGTGTGAACACAGACCATTGTTGTTGTAACCAAAACTGATCCTGGAAGAGGATTCCAGGTGCCATCTGATCAGTTGGTGATTTGCTCCTGAAAGGAAAAATGCTTCTCAGCTTCAGAGAGACATGGTGTTGATTTTCTTGAGTATAGTGCAGACGAATTTTTAAATTCAATGAAAGTTTAGCATGAGAAAATTACTTGGGTAGCACTGCTTATTGGACTATTGAACACTGCTTCATTCAGTATTGACAAAATCTAAGAGAAATCATGAACAGCTTATCCTCTGATTGTTTATAGAACAGCTATTAGCCATTTAATTTATGACTTTATCGAATTAAAAAAAAAGCCCAGCCTACCATTCTTCCGTTCAGTAAGAGGTGGCAGTGGCTGCTCGGACTGCCGAGATAAATCTTTCATTTCTGTGGTCACACAGTCATTCTTGGGGTTGCAATGTTCAGTGTTCTGATGGCCTGGGTCCGAATTCTGGTCCACACCCTCATGTTTGGTCACTCCGGTCAACTTGCTCGGAGTGGGATCTGCTTCTTTTGGCTGCTCCACTTTGAATTATTCAACTCTACAAAATTCACTAAAATTCAGTCAACCTGGAAAATAAAACAAACATGCAAAACTCATCAGGCAACTCTTTGCTGAAAATATACCATCTCTTCCTTGTATGAATTTAAACGTTTTGTGCCATGCTTGATTGATACATTAATCTTCAACATCACCCTAATCCCCTCATCACGTTAACCAACTCATAAACAGCTCCAGATTCTAACCCCACATCATGGAGATTGTAAATGTAATATTTAGTATTACATATACGAATCAGACTATCCAATCCACAATTAGGTAGCTGGTAGAATAGAGTCAGTGAGGTGGAATTGTTTCTTGACTGAATTTTTGTTTTATTACAGATGAAAACTCATAGTTGCTTTATAAGCAGGGATCTCCATCTTCTAGAAGGTACATCATACCTGGGTTTATATTTGGCCCAGGAGAAGATGGGTATGTGGATGGGGTTTTACCTTGTCACAATTCTGTCGGTGCAGTGGGCTTTCTGGTAGTCATACATCGTGACGTTTGTTTTCCATTTTTAAATCTCAAGAGTAACTGCTTAAAGATTAGAATGTTTTAGAAACAGGTGGATGGCAAGCGAAATACAGCTGCAAATCTCTTCTCAGAAACCTGTATCAGGTTTGCTGTCATGCTTTAACCATGTTCAAAGATGGAGTCAAAAGTCACGGTGCATTCTATAATGCTTACACCTTGAATAACCATGTGCTGTTCACAGCATTTTCACATCCCTTGGAATTTCTTCCCCCCCACCCATTGATTGACATAATTACCGAATTTCATTTTCGTTGAGATAGTAAATCGAAAGCATGTTCTGCATGCCTGAAGCTACTCCAACAAGAATTAAAAATTAATATTTTATAACTGTGTTTCTTCTCGTCACTCATGGAACTGTTCTGCACATTTTCTTTGGGCTGCAAAGTTAAACGAAAGCTCTAACATCAACTTCAAGTCCACTGACTTTGTTTGCAGGCTCAGTTATTGTGCACAGAGTCAATTTACAATTTCCACATAGCTTGATTACATTTTATTTGAAATGCCTGAACACATTTAAGAGGAGAGGAACGTGCCTCACTTCAAGATTTGTTGCCAGCAAATTAATTTACAGACTGTTCCAAGAGCAGGTCTTGTGCAGTCTCCAGCTACCCATAAATATTAACGACACTACATTCTCTATTTCTGTACACATTAAGGGATCCAACATCAGTTTACAAAACATATCATGAGCTGTTTATTTCACTTATCTATGGCTTTCTGTAGATTAATTTATTCCAATGTTTTTGTTAAACCTTTACCAGTTCCCTCTGCTTTCCTCTTTAGACTTACCTCCTGTTGAAACAGCTGCCTGCACAGATTTTAAAAATGACTTCCGTGTCTTATGTTACAACAACAGAACCTGCTTGAAAAACTCAGTCGGTCTGGCAGCATCTGTGAAGAGAAACCAGAGATAACATTTCAGGTCCTGTGACCCGTCTTTAGCACAGTTCTGAAGAAGGATCACTCAACCTGAAACAGAAACACTGATTTCTCTCCACAGATGCTGCCAGGCCTGCTGAGATTTTCCAGCAATCTCTGTTTTTGTTTCAGATTTCCAGCAACCGCAGTACTTTTGGGTTTTTCACTTTGTGTTTTATGTGTCAGTTTATCACAAGGTTAAAAAAAACCTTGTAAATTGCTGGTGGCATAGCAAAATTAAATGTACAAGCAATTATTTCAATCCACTCTTATTCAAGACAGGAATCATAGTAGGTATGGGCTAATGTTGCAGCTTTTTGGGGCAAAGGGTTTCCCACAGCTGGACAATCTGAAAAAAGAAAGATTGATTCTTTCTTTATCATCAGCTAACATACACAAGCATAAACTCATTAGAGGAGGGTGAGCAGAAGGTTGTTTAGCGACAAACATATAGAAACTCAGCAGAGCTGGCAGCATCTGAGAAGAGGCAAACAGAACGATCGTTTTAAGTCTGGTTTGACTCTTCTTCAGAAGAGTTCAACAGTATCCTCAGTGTTTCAACAACCTCTGCAGAAAAATAGATGGCTGTCGGTGATCCAAGATGACAGCAACGGAGTATGCAGACTCTGGGCGCTTGAGTCTGGGTCTCATCCATTCTGTCAGCCTTTTGGTTTTTTTTCCTTCTTGTTTAGTTTTCCGCTGCCGGCTGGTGAGCAAAGTAGCAGTTGATGATGAAGTGGCCAATGAGCTGCGGCAGGATATGACTCAGCACGGGAGAGTGAGCCCTTGTGGGCAAAGCCCAGTGTGGAGTGAATGCAGACATTTGGCTTAAAAAAGGACTGTAACATTTAACTTCCAACTTCATTTCTTTATTCTTTACTTTATACTAAAAAGTATTTGACAATGAACATTTTAACATGTTTCTTTATTTATTAACGTTCTTTCTTTATTTTCGTACCTTAGATTTTGTGCCGAGGTACTTTTGTACTTAAGATGACGCTGGGAATGGTGGCAATTACATTTGTACTCCTGAATTTCATTATACATGACAATAATACTGAAATCTAAAGAACAGTATTCGCACCAATATCAAATAAGAAATCCCAAAGAAGAGCCGCCTATCGCTTGCAAGATGACAGTTGGTCACACATTTCCAATCATTACACAAGCTTCTAAGTCTAGCATTTAATTCCAAATAAGTCTAACATTCAAATATCTATAATGATACATAATTCATTTTTGTCTTACAGTTAGTCATTAATCCTACCCACCTGAAATAACTGCACAGAAGCTGGTATTCTGATACTAAGTCACCCTTTATTTACTTGTGTACAGTACACTGATTGTAGCCAGCCGCAATCCATTCAACTGAGGAGATTCCAATCTCCTGGTTATATTGGTCAGCCAGGGCTTTCCCGATTAACAACTCCAATCAACAACCTAGTAGTCAACAAGGTCAATCTGCTTCCAATCACTACAACACCAATGATAATGAATTGATCCCAAAACAATTATATTTTGGAAGGTCAACCACTGGCACTAAGTTTTCCCTCTTTGTAATCCGTGCTTTAATGCCACAAGTATCCCTGTCTTCCATGATGGAGGAAACCAGCACATCAACGCAAAAGATAAGGCTGAAGTATTTGCAAAGATCTTCAGCAGGATATTACGATGGAGATCCATCTTGGCCTCCTCCAGAGGTCCCAACATCACAGATGCTAGTCTTCAGTCAATTTGATTCTCTTTCATGATATTAAAAAACATGGCTAGAGACACTAATAGTACAAAGGCTAGATTGCCTATCAACATTCCAGCAAAGATACAGAAGAGTATCTTCTGAACTTGCTGAATCCCGAAACAAGCCTTTCCAGCACAGGCAACTACTCAATTAATGTGGAAAATTGATCCTGTACACAAATAGAAGTATAAATCGAGTGCAGCCAATTATCACCCATACATTGACAGTCATTCATCATTAAAGTGGCCAAAGGTGTCATCAACTGTATTAGTGAACTGTCTTCCTGAGCTCTTTACAACCAAGTTTTAAACATGGACAAAACAGCTGAACTCCAGAGGGAGATGAGAGCGACCACCTTCACATTCAAAATGACAGTTGACTAGTGTAGTATCAAGAATCCTAGTGAGATTACAGCCAATGGGAATTAGGGGGAAACTCTCTACTGATTGCAGTTATACCTGGCACAGAGGAAAATGGTTCTGCATGTTGGAGGTCAGTCATCACAGTTTGGGGACATTTTTGCAGGTATTCCTCAGGATAGTGTCCTAGGCTTACTCCATTATGTTCCTGCTATTATTAGGTCAGAAATTGGAATGATTGCACAATATTCAGCACCATTTATGACTCCTCAGATACTGAAGCAATCTATGTCCAAATGCAAAAGGACCTAGATGATAGCAGGCTTACATTGCCAAATAGCAATTAATATTTGCATCACATAGGTGCCAAGCATCTCCAACAACAGACAATCTAATAACCACGCTTTAACATTCAATGGCATTACCATTGCTGAATTCCCCACTGTCAACATTCTGAAGGCCACCACTGACCAGAAACTGAATATTGTAGTAAATATTGTGGTAACAAGAGCAGGGCAGAGGTTGGGAATACTGCAGCAAATAACTCATGTCTTCACTCCAAAAAACCAGTCCACCATCTACAAGGAGCAAGTCAGGAGTGTGATGGAATACTCCCCACTAGTCTGGATGGGTGCAGCTCCAGTAACATTCAAGAAACTTGACACCATCCGGGACAAAGCAACTCGCTTGGTAGGCATCACATTGACAAAGATTCACTCCCTCCACCACTGTTGCACAATAATGGCAGTCAGAACCATCTACAAAATGCACTGGAGAAATTCACCAATGCTCTTTAGACAGCTAAGAGACTCCTTCCAAAGCTGCTACTGTCTAGAAGGATAAGGACAACAGATATATTGGAACAACACCACTTGCAAGGTCCCATTCAAGCCACAACCATCCTAACTTGGAAATATATCCTTGTTTCTTCAGTGTTGTTGAGGTAAAATGTTGGAATTCCTTCCTAACAGCACCGTGAGTGTACTGACAGCACATGGACTGCAGCAATTCAAGAAGGCAGGTCATGACCACCTTCTCAAAGCCAAATGACAATGGGCAACTAATGCTGGCCCAGTCAGCATAGCCTATATCCCATGAATGAATAAAATAAAATAACCTTTTTAGTATGCATCCGATTTAAGACTAAGCTCTTGTACATTTGGCCAGCACAGGTACAATAAATCAATCTGTGATAAGATGAGATCATGCTTTATCATTTAAAATGCTGTAACTTGACACTGACAATTAGTTCTCAAGAGCCAACTATTTTCATGAGTGATGCTAAAAGAAAAGGCATTGCATAGCTACACAGTGAGAAAACTAGTCCTGGTTGAAGATTATTACAAATCTTGCTAATCCACAAATTTATTTTAATCTAATGTCTGGTTTGATCACTCAAAATAAATGTCAGTCTTGTTATTTATTTATTAGATTCTCTACAGTGTGGAAACAGCCCTTCGGCCCAACAAGTCCACACCGACCCTCCAAAGAGTAACCCACCCAGACCCATTTCCCTCTGACTAATGCACCTCGCACTTCAGGCAATTTACCATGGCCAATTCACCTGACCTGCACATCTTTGGACTGTGGGAAGAAACCGGAGCACCCAGAGAAAACCCATGCAGACACAGGGAGAATATGCAAACTCTTTTTTTTAAAAAGTTGCTTCTCATCTCTTCTTTAAACTTACCCCTTTTACTGAAACCTTTTTACCATAGTAATCAGCATTACTGTTTACTGTTTCATCCCACTACTTAATTGCAGCTGAAAAAGGCAAGCCCACCAAATTCAAACTGTGGCACAATAGAATATACAGCAGCAAACATGTCTTTCCACCATTTAGATATACCTTTTGTTTGTTCAACACTGATTACAAATGTCCCAATTACTTGTGAGCTATTGTCTCAATCAGTTCTTGCCTGTACTTGAATCATTTTGGGATTGCTTGTTTGATCACACTTTTTACTGATTGTAAAGCTATAGCTGAAATGCCAGTGAGGATTGGATCGGAGGAGAGACATGTTCAAGGGCGTCGCAGTGAAAGCAAATTATAAAAGTTTTGATTGAAACTATTGAATGCCCATCTCTTCAGTTACCGAGTAATGCAGTCGGTCTAACACATTTTTTCATATTTCTGAGCAAGGTTCAAATTTGCCTCTGTTCATTGGATGAATGCTTTCTCTTCTGGTGGAGTGAGTTTGAGAAGTGGAACACCGTGAGGATAAGTGCTGAGGCCTCACTTATTTATCAGTTGGATTAGTGACTTGGAGGCGAAGTTAAAGAGTAACATTTCCATGCTTGATGATAGTACAAAACTAAGTGAAAAGGTTAATGGTGGGGAGGACATAGAGTGGCTGCAGAGACACACAGATTAAGTGATTGGACAACAAAAACAGATTAAGTGATCGGACAACAAAATAGCAAACAGAGCATAATGTAAGGAAATGTAAAGTTATTTATTTTGGTTACAGAAAAGCAGAATATTATTGAAAAGGTGAGAAACATATAAATCTTAGTGTTCAAAGAGACTGGGGTGTGCTTACATAAGGAACACAGAAAATTAGCAAGGAAATACAGCAATAATTACGATGACAAATGGTACATAGACCTTTATTTCCATGAGATAGGAGTACAGGAGTTTTTAAAAATTCTTTCATGTGTTCTGGGTGTTTGCAGAAAGGCCACCCTTTATTGCCTATCCCCAATCTGCTATGAATTGTGTGTCATTTTAGAAGGCAGTGAAGAATCAACCAAGGACATTGCTAGGAGCAAGTGAAGGCTGCAGATGCTGGAGATCAGAGTTGAAAATTATGGTGCTGGAAAAGCACAGCCGGTCAGGCAGCATCTGAGGGGCAGGAGAAGCGACATTTCAGCATAAGCCCTTCACCAGGAGCATTCGGTGATGAAGGGCTTATGCCCGAAACGTCGACTCTCCTGCTCTATGAATGCTGCCTGACCTGCTGTGATTTTCCAGCACAACACTTTTAGACTAAGAAAATTCCTGTGGGTCTGGAGCCTGTGACCAAGTGAGGATGGCAAATTTCCTTCTGTAATGGACATTAGTAAGCCAGATTGGTTTTCACAACAGTCAATGATAACTCCATGTCACCACTGCAGAGATAACTTTTGGTTTTAAAATTTGTTAACAATCTAAATTGTACCAGTGTCCTTGACTGGTCTTGAACCCAAACCATTAACTTGAGAGTGATTTCCTAGGAAAATGGGTAACATTAATTAGATTTGTGTTCTTAAATCTTCTCTTTCAAACATATGAGTGTCTAAAGTAGCTTAACAGGATAGATGCTGGGGGATTAAAATTGTCGGTCAGTAAATCTATAATACCTGGACATTCTCCATCATTTAGGATGGAGATGAGGAGACGTTACTTCACTCAAAGTGTTGTGAATCGTTAGAATGTTCAACCCCATTGAATAATAGATGCTACATCATTGAATACATTTAATTCTGCTACATCATTGAATACATTTAATTTTCCAAGATCAGATTAAACATTGGAGCAGATTTGAAGACTATATAGTTCACTCTTGATCTTATTTCTTTCATTCTAGCTTCAATATATAGACACAGATGCATAACAAAGTTTGCCTTGATTGGATATTAAAAATTGGCCGACTTTGTTCAGAAAGACCACATGATGATTGCAGTTATTGGAAAAATATCACCCTGTATCAACCTGGAGGTACTGCTAAGGCTGTAGAAGGCCTTGGTAGAACTGCATTTGGAACACTGTGAGCAGATTTGGGCCCTGTACCTAAAGCAGTATGTGCTAGCATTGGAAGAGGTCCAGAGGTGGTTTACAAGAATTATCCCAGGATGAAGGGCTTGTCATATAAGGAGCGATTGAGGATTCTGAGTCTGTACTTGATAGAGTTTAGAAGGATGAGGGGGAATCTGATTGAAACCTACAAAATACTAAGAAGCCTGGATAGAGTGGATATGGCCAAGATGTTTCCACAAGTAGGAGAGATGTGGACCCAAGGGCCTAGCCTTAGAGTGAAGGGATGACCCTTTAGGATAAGGAGGAATTTCTTCAACCAGAGAATAGTTAATGTGTGGAGCTCCTTGCTGCAGAGGGCTGTTCAGGCCAAGTGATTGAATGTATTTAAGACAAATATAGATAAGTTCTTGATTGGTAAGGGGATGCAGGGCAATGGGGAGAAGACAGGGGAATAGAATTAAGAAACATATCAGCCATGATCAAATAGCAGAATAGTCTCGATGGGCCAAATGGCCTAATTCTGCTCCTATGTCTTATGGTCTAACTTTATGTCCTTTTGATGCACGCTTCCTATAAATCCTTTCATAGTATGAAAACATGTTTTTATGTGCTTAAGGCTGATACATGTTTCAAGAGTATGAGAATTGTCGAATATAGACTGAAACATCACGTATTGGACTTGAAAGCGCTTGACACTGACAGAGGGCTGAAATAGGAAGTATTCCATTCCCCAGAGATATCGACCTCAAGAATGGCGAATGCACATTTGAAACACAGATACAACATTTTAACCGTCGTGTCTAGATATGACTCTCAACCCACCGCAATGTGGTTGACTTCTTAACTGCCTTCAGAGTGCCCTAGCAAGCCATCCAATTCAAAGGCAATTAGGGACAGGCAACAAATGTTGGCCTTGCCATTGACACATACATCATATCAGGGAATAAAACTAAATTCCAAGGTTTCAAATATTTCAAGCTTGTGAAAGACACAGAAATAGGTGGGAAAGCAAGCAATGAGGATGATGCAATGGGATTGCAGATTAAGTGAGTGGGAAAAACATGGCATTTCGAATATGATGTGGGAAAATATAAGCTAAAGCACTTTTGCAGGAAGCATAGAGAGGCTGAATATTATTTAAATGGAGAAAGACTACAGAAAGTTACAGGTCAGCATTATTTGAGAATCCTTATGCATAAGTCACACAAAAAAAAACTAACATGCAATTTTAACAGGTATTACAGAATGCAAATGGAACACTGGCTTTTATTTCAAAGGTAGTGGTGTTTTAAAATAGAGAGGTCTTGCTAAAACTATGCAAGGCACTAGTCAGACCACAAGTGTTATACTGTGATAAAAACAAAAACTGCAGACTCTGGAAATTGAAACTGAAAACAGAAATTGCTGGAGAAACCCAGCAGGACTGGCAGCATTTGTGGAGAGAAAGGAGAGTCAACGTTTCAGATCCCATGGCAGATCTGCTGAGTTTCTATAGCAATTTTGGTTCTTGTTGCGGTTCTGTTCGCCGAGCAGGGAATTTGTGTTGCAGACGTTTCGTCCCCTGTCTCGGTGACATCCTCAGTGCTTGGGAGCCTCCTGTGAAGCACTTCTGTGATCTTTCCTCCGGCATTTGTAGTGGTTTGAATCTGCCCCTTCCGGTTGTCAGTTCCAGCTGTCCGTTGCAGTGGCCGGTATATTGGGTCCAGGTCGACATGCTTATTGATTGAATTTGTGGATGAGTGCCATGCCTCAAGGAATTCCCTGGCTGTTCTCTGTTTGGCTTGTCCCAGGGACAACACTACTATTATAGGACAAGCCAAACAGAGAACATCCAGGAAATTCCTAGAGGCATGGCACTCATCCACAGCTTCAATCAATAAGCACATTGACCTGGACCCAATATACCGACCACTGCAACGGACAGCTGGAACTGACAACCGGAAACGACAGATTCAAACCACTACAAATGCTGGAGGAAACATCACAGAAGCGCTTCACAGGAGGCTCCCAAGCACTGAGGATGTCACCTAGACAGGGGACAAAACGTCTGCAACACAAATTCCCAGCTGGGCAAACAGAACCACAACTACGAGCACTCGAGCTACAAATCTTCTCACAAATTTTGATTTCGGTTCTTGTTATACTGAGAACTGATTTGGTTCCCTTATCTAATGAAGGATATACTGACAATGGTGGCAGTTCAGAGAATGTTCACTTGGTTGATTCAAGCTACGGAGGGATTATTTTATCAGTAGGTTAAAGAGGGTGGGCCTGTACTCATCACAATTTAGAAGAACAGTGTACACGTATAGAAACATAAGATTCTTAGGGGCCTTGAGTGGGTGAATGTGGAAAGGTTGCTTCTCCCTGTGGGAGAGTCTAGGACCAGAAGGCATAATCTCAGAGTAAGAGATTGCCCTTTTAAGACAAAGGTGGGGAGGAATTTCTTCTAGGGTGTAGGTTTGCTCGCTGAGCTGTAGGTTTGATATCCAGACGTTTCATTACCTGGCTAGGTAACATCATCAGTGGCGACCTCCAAGTGAAGCAAAGCTGTTGTTTCCTGCTTTCTATTTATATCTTTCTCCTGGATGGGGTTTCTGGGGTTTGTGGTGATGTCATTTCCTGTTCATTTTCTGAGGGGTTGATAGATGGCACCTAGATCTATGTGTTTGTTTATGGCGTTGTGGTTGGAGTGCCAGGCCTCTAGGAATTCTCTGGCATGTCTTTGCTTAGCCTGTCCCAGGATAGATGTGTTGTCCCAGTCGAAATGGTGGGCTTTCTCATCCGTGTGTAGGGCTACGAGGGAGAGGAATTTCTTCTCTCAGTGGATAATGTATCTGTAGAGTTCTTTCTCACAGAAAGTTGGAGAAGTTGTGTAAATAAGTACATTGAAGACTGAGACAATCAGGTTTTTAATCACTAAGAGAATCAATATGTGTAGGCAAAAGGCAGGAAAATGGAGTTGAGGATGGTCAGATCAGTCATGATCTCTTTGAATGGCAGAACAGACTTGATGGGCTGAATGGCCTAACTCTGCTCCCACATCTTACTAATGAACAGAAAAACAAAGAATGTATTGTCATCGAAGACTCAGCTGTGGCTGGACAAGTGCTGAGCCTAGTCGGTTTGTAGTTATAGAGAATTCAAAATGGTTTGGCACTACACCAGTCAACTATCAGAAAGAACATCACCAGAACTGGTGGACAATAGCATGCATTCATAGTGATCAAAATATTCTTAAACCTTTTCATTTGGTCTGATGTTAGCCACTTTATCCCAAGTGGTTATGCAAATCTCATTTCAAGAGGATATTGTCATTACCACAGATTTAATCAATCCAAAGCCGTTCTTTCCAGATTATTATTTCAGTGAAGGCATGTGTTGGAATAAAAAATGCAGAAATTCACTGCTGACAGATGAAAATCCCCAAACATTGCCATTAATTTTAAACTGTTCAAAGAGTATAAGCAAGGATTTGTTAAGAGTAAGTCACGTCCACCTGGTGTTCCGAGGAAAGAGTCACCAGACCCAAAATGTTAACTCTAATTTCTCTTCACATATGCTGCCAGACCTGCTGAGCTTTTCCAGCAATTTCTGTTTTTGTTCACGTCCACTTGGTTTAGGTTTTTTTTTGAGGTGGTCACTGGTGATAGGTGAACATCTCAGAATGCTATCATTATTGACTTCCATATGGCACTTACTTTTGTTTCCTGAACAAAATATCATTCACAAAAGTGAACCTTGACTAAAATTGATTATAACTTTGGTGGGAGGTAAGAGAGAGAACACAGGGATGAAGAAACCATGCTTTAGATTGTTAGAATGTGACAAGTGATGCTCTGCAGAGATCTGCCCAATATTCTCAGGTTGCCATTAGATATTATCAGTGACTTGGATGAGAGGAGTACATCCAAGTTTGCAGCTGACATTAGAAAGAAGATTTTACTCGGGAAGTGGAAGGTTGCACCAGGAATGAAGTCAGATTTGCTGTCTTTGCAGGCAAGTGTGAGGTGGGAACAGAGATGAGTGGAGGGCCAGTTTGGCAGATTGGAATGCCTGTTTACTGAGACAGTAGTGCAGTTTTAATAATGAATGGAAGGCCCTCAAATCCTCACCACTACACCCATCTTATAAGCCCTCCACTTGTATCAACTCCCTTGTATAACCCATACCCTAATCCTCCTTCATGCTTCCAACGTTCCTCATATTCACAGAATATTCACCATTGGCAAACTTCACAATGCCCTTGAAATGAATACTAAAAGAAAATCTCATTCAAACTAAATGGAAACAACTTCTTCAAAATTTATACGGCCCTGTTCTTCACAGACAGAAAAAAAAAGGTATGTATAGTACATCTGTTTCAACTTAATAAGACAGATGACAGTGATTCGCTGGCTTATTTGTCAAGGTAATTCATGGACCAATTAGGATCAATCTGCTTGGTTGAACATTTAATGAAGCTTGGCTGTTAACTGTCGATCATCATGAATGGGTATATTCTGTAAGGCAATCACACCACCAATCACAGTTCACTTGTTGACCAGTCAGCACTCTCCTCTTATGCTGTATAAATATTGGTTTTCCTCTTGAATTTGTAAACATTTTTCTAATCAGCTTGTTTAGGGATGTTATTACATACCTCTGAAGCAGGTGGGACTTGAAACTAGATCGCTTGGCTTAGAGGTAGTGACACTACCATTGTGCCACACAGCTCCTAATCTTATAAGATGCCCTGATGAGTGCAAGATGAAAGTATTTCCACAAAATGCGTATTTTCTCAGCAATACTTAAGTTATTAAGTAGCCTTGCTACTCAGGATTATACTTTCATTTGTTTCTTTACAAATCTGCAGAAAGTATAACTTGTCTTTGCCAAAGTAATTCAAACAGAAATTTATTATAATATAGTTAGGCTAGATACCAAAGCTTATTCTAATGAGACAGTTCAAAAATTGTTTTGCCTCAAAAACACAAGTCAGTCAAGAAAAAAAGAACAAAGTTGCATTTATGTATCAATTTTTGCATCTGCATGACAACCGCAAGAGTACTTCAGATAATTTAACACTTGAAAAAAATCAATCACTGTTATTATATAGTTATGTACATTAACCAATTTGCACACAGCTAGATCTAGCAGCTTTCAATGTTATGAATGGCCAGTTAATGTATTTTGATGGAGTCAGTTGAAGAATTAATGTTGGACAGCACATTGGGAAAATCCTCTGCTCTTCAAAGAGAAGTTGCAGGATTTGTAAGTTTGATGGGGGCATCAGTTTGAAGTTTTATTGAAAAGACAGTACCTGACCAATTCATTTTTCCCTCACTGCTGCACTTAAGCATCAGTCAAGATTACAATAACCAACCTGCCACGGTATTTGAACCCACGACATCATGACTTAACTGAGAGTGTGATCCAGGAATCGAGTTCACACTTCAACCAATGAATTCCAACTTCATTGGAACTAAATGGTGGCTGTAGAATGATACATAATCAGATAAGAACTAAGTGCAAACAAGTGGATACAAGATCTGGATTTTGAAAAAAATGCTTTATGTAACAGGTTAAGTGAGTCTAGACAGGTGATTTCCCCTTGACTGAAACAATAAAATATTATAAGGGGTTTCCAAGTTTATTTCATAATTGTGCAGATAAGAACTACCATCATACTGATATCCTTCAAAACCATGCATTTGTTATCCTCCAGACATGTGCAAATTGCTTGGGATGTAAAATTGTCTAGACAAACTTCACCTGACTAATTCATTGAAGAATTCCAAAGAATGTTTTTAGCCCGCATCCCACAGGCCAGCTTGCAGCACCTGTTGTATATCAAGGAGACAACATTTCAATCCCAAATCCTCTTAATTCAATGCCAAGCTCTGCATGAACCGACTTAGTGCAGGACATCCAGGGCAACATGTTTTAAATTGCACAGCTGACCAGTCAAAGAGGTTTCCAAGATAAGGTCATTTAATACACTACTCGGAATTGAGACACATTTCATCAATCAATTTTTTTTAGCTTGAATGTGTAGTTCTGATATTCCATTTTTGTTTGACAAAGATGACAATTCTCCCAAAACGTTTTTGGGCAGACATCATCAACTCCTCCATCTCACTCCCAGGAAAAAGAAGAGTTTATTGAAGTTGTATAATGTTGGCATAAACACCTCAGTTCCAAAGTGTGCTTTGCTTGCACTGAGTCTGCATGAGGTCCACATTTGCATTATAGAAGTGACGCAGGTTAACAATATAAAACATTTCCCCCAGTACACTGACATTTATTATGACAGTAGACAGTTTGCAATACAACATTCACAACTCACTGGTAATAGTGGTCGGGAGGATCTGGAAAATTGCAAGTAACCTTTAAAGTAAATTCTTGTAACTCTTTATTGTAGCAATTCATTATTTTCTGACTTTCCATTGACTTGAATAAGTGCTGACAGCATGGAAATGTTGACTACAATAGGAAAAAACACTGCAGGCATGAGAGTTAAGTGATAGGTGAATTCTTTCCACCATGCCCATCATTTTTGTTAATACTTTATCAAGGTACAGATACCAAACATTATTTTATTGAAGGCATCAGCAGTTCAGTATTGGTCATAAAGACACAACATAATTTTCCTAGGATTCAGGGGGTTCTTTTATTACACTATATTCTGTCATTCATTTTTTTTCTTTCCACTTTGTATTCCTCCTTGTTTTTACTTTGCTCTGTCCATTTTCCTAGTTAATAACTCAAATCAAAGCAATATTAAAGGTCACAGGCTGAAGTAAACCCCATTAATACTGGTCCTTTCTTTTATTAGTACTTTTCAATTCAGTAACATTAACAGTCGAAATGTGGCAAATTGCTTTTTTTTGTTGCCGATGACTGAGTCAAGAGTATAATCAGGTGGATGCAGTTATTTTCAGCTCTATAAAGCTTAAAACTCCAAGATTCACAAGCTGTGAAGAAAGAAAGCTAAGTAAGACAGAAGTACAAGCTTCATGAGATTGTTAAAATTCCCAGGGCCACATCTCCCAGTAAGCAATGGAAGTGAATATTCAGCACTCAGCTGCTGGAATTGAACAAATGTCCACTAAAGAAACTTACAGCAATTGGATTCAATGCACACATTGCCATTTCTGTTCCCAGAACAGCCACTAGGCAATGTTTGGCTGGGGTGTACATGGTGCCTTTGCAAACTGATGTTTTCTCCTCGTGTTCAAATTGAGAATTATTTCACAAGTTCTGTCCGGAGTTTCCCTTTTTTGCAGCAGTATTCAAAGCTGAATAAATTTAAAGGTTCTGAATATTCTTTTTGCTAATTGGTTTCATACTAACATTCATTATTAGTGATTATGCTTTCCAAGAAGCTTAGAAAGAACAAAATCATTCACCCAAATTTACAGTATATTTGTTGCTTGACCTCCTGAGCATTGCTAGCATTGTCTGTTTTTACCTCCGATTTCCAGGGTCCACAGTATTTTGCTTTTGAGTTAGTAGCCACCTTCCTTTCCTGATATCCTGCTCAGTAGATAGCGTTAACAGTTCTCTCTCTTCAGGTACTGTCCTCCTCACCTTCAAATCGCCCACTCCTCAAAAAGAAACTCTTGAATTCTATCTTCTGGGCAAACCGTTGGCCTAGCTCCGGATTTTTCCTCTTCAATGTTCTTGAATGTGCTGTTGTCTCCCAAATCAGTCTCAATCCTTCCCAGGTCTGTATTTTTTAATCGATCCCTGCAATTGGCTTTCCACCCAGCCACTGTACTGACCTTAATAAAGTCAAAAGCAATATTCTGTATAATTGTGACAAAAATAAACCTTCTTACTTCTTCTCCAGCCTTTAAACCTTCTGAGATCTCTGTGTATCTCCAAACAGTTGTACATTCCTTATATTAATCGCATTTCATTAGTATCTGTGCGTTCACCTGAAAAGGCTTTAAACTTTGGAATTCGTTCTCCAAGCCATTTTGCTTTTCTCCTTTGAAGTGTTTTGTCAAATGTTGTTCTTTCAACTGCCCTAAGCATCTTCTTAACTTAGCTTAAAATGAAATTTTATTTGCTCATGCTCCCATCAATCTTCTGGAGACATTTTACAGTGCAATGTAAATACAAATTGGTTTTGTTACTGTGGTGAGGAATGGAAAATAATGACTATTTCATCAGTAATCTCTTCCCCTATTTATTTTAATGACGTGTCAAAATCATAATGACTCACGGATTTGATTGCCTTAAATCCCATTATTTTCTACATACTAATTTTTATTCTTATTATGCACATTAAGCTTTCCTTGATCTGTTCTGAGTACCCTTATAAGATGGCATTTATCCTCTTTTCTAATGTGAAAACAGATACAAGGTAGAAATTTAACTCATCTGTCATTTCCTTATTATCCATTAGAGTCTTACTAGCATCTGTCTTTAATGAAACCACATTCCTATTTGCACCTTCTTTGTCTGAACACATTAAGAAAAAATCTTTGATGGCAGCTATTTACTTCTGGACTTTCAGAGCAGTACATGGTCTGGTAATGATCAAATTCCTGAACCAATTTTAGAAGATATCCAAAATTGTGCTCTGCCCTCATGGTGAGATGCAAAAGATATTATTCTATCCTCTGCTTGTGGGTAACTGCATTCTGAGAAGAATTATTCTGGACTCCTGAGGACAATGCTCTCATAATCTACATCATCATATTGCTCACTTTGGCAGTTGTAGGGAACTCAGCCAACTCAACTTGTAAACAAAATCCATCTGTGTCTGTCTTGACTTCATGTAGCTGAAATATTACCCTGACCAATATAAAATTGTATCAACATTTTTTTTTATCTCATAGCCTGCTTGCCAGAAATGCAGGAGCATATAAAATACTTTTTTTTCTTCCATGGGGTGTGAGCATCACTGGCTGGGTCAACATTCATTACTCATCCCTGATTGTCCTGGAAACAGTGACTTGCTGGGCCATTTCAGTAAAGGCAGTTCCTGTGGATTTGGAGTCAGATGTACGTCTGACTGGATAAGGAAGGCAAGTATCCTTCTCTCACGATATTAGTGAATGAGATAAGTTTTATGAAAATCAATGATAATTTTATGGTCACTGTTAATGAGATGACTTGAAATTGCAAAGTTTGCTTATTAATGCAATTTAAATTCCACCAGATTCTGTGGTGGGATCTGAGCCCATGACCCAGAATATTAGCCACTGCCTCAAAACTGTTGATCCTGTGATGTTACCATATACTCAGGTTGTTGATCTGGATACATGATAGTGAAAATCATCTTTGGGTAATCAGTTTATAAAGATCTGTTCTTCTCTGGATTGAACTCAATAGGATGGATAAATGACAAATCTTAGGCTTCTCCGTCCTGCTTAAAGTGACAGAGTAGGACTTTCACTAGTTATATCATTCTGCCAGAAGCTTTCTGCTTTTTGTATGGGGAAACCTGTGTGGGACAGATTTGAAACAATTTTACCATTTCTAATAACAATACCCATCACTGGGAGAATGGCAAATGCTAAGACACTGCAAAGTATAAAATGTTGAAAAAGGTCAGTGCTCTGTGAGATTTGTAAGTACATAATAGGAACATGAAAGCCAGGAGAGAGCCTAAAGGAATCCAACCTTCAGTGTTGGGGGACTGGAGGAGGGAGTGGGTGGCGAAGGTGATGAATAGAGAAATGATCTTGTTAAAACATGCTAATACGCTGAGGGGATTTGACATGGTGGATGCTGAGTGGATTGTTACCCTTTCTAGGGGAGTCTAGAATAGGGGTCATATTTTAAAAATTAGCAGTGTCCCATCTAAGACTGAGATGATGAAAGACTCTTTCTCTCGGAAGGTTGTTAGGCTGTGGAATTCTTTTCTGAGGGAGCAGTAGAGACTGGGTCGCTGAATACTCTTTCGGCTGAGTTAGATTTTTGATTGACAATGGAATTAAATGTCATGAGAGGCAGAAAGGAAAGGAGAGTTGAGGCCATAACCAGACCAGTCATGATCTTATCAAATGATGGAGCAGATTCAAGCGGATGAAAGGCTGGCTCCTCCTGATTTTTTAGTTATTGTGTTCTCTCACAATACCAGAAAGGAGCTGCAGGTTTTGCTGACTTGCCTAAGGACATTAGGCAAGTCCTGAAGATGGGCTTATGCCCGAAACGTCGATTTTCCTGTTCCCTGGATGCTGCCTGACCTGCTGCGCTTTTCCAGCAACACATTTTCAGCTAAGGACATTAGGCCAATGCCTCCGAAGGATAACCAATCCAGCAAGAGAGTGTTATGGATATTATAGTGAAAGGCAGTGGAGGCAGTTATTTCTATCTACATCACTCTAAGCATTGTCACACGGTGCCAAAAAAGGCTTAGTGAACCCTGGAACTGGAACAAAGTAAGTGAAGCTACAAGGGCTTATGCACATGATCCAACTCTGATACATATGAAAAACACCCTGCCCCAAAACAGGAAATAAATTATCAAACGTTAGCATTCAAAAGAAACCTCTGGAACCATTCCTGCACCTCCTTTTTACCATATCACTGCAAATTCTCTGAGTCTGACACATTATAACAGACTGAGTCTGATTTTAACTGTGTGTAAACCATTGGCTTTTCATTGAGTTGAAATAGACCCCACAGCATGAGACGAACTTGACTCTTTTCACAATGTTTTCTTCATGTGAGAGAGGGAGATGCCCAAGTAAGTCTACAGTGGAGAAGAACAGACATAACAATATTATCGTACGCACAGGATGAGAGAGTAACAAAAACCATCAGGAGAGACACAGGAGGGCCGGTCAGAGTTAGAACAACTGTAAGGTGAACTGCCCAAAGGTTGGTAAAGTAAGGGATCGGTAAAGCGAGTTGAAGCAGTATCTCCACAACCTCAGCCCCAGCCTCTCCGATTCTATTATACCATTTCATGTATTAAACATCAGACCCGATGTATCCATTTGGGTGTATGTAGCTATGAGTTAGACGGAATATGAGGGTGAAATACTAATCACAACAGACAGCAGAACTGAATTAATAGGTAATGGAAAAAAATGGATTTGACTGAAGAGCCCAGGCACCCAGACTGCAGGAGACAAATCTTTTTAAAAAACACAGACAGAAGGACCATCTATAAGAGGGTATAGCAGCCCAAGAGTTACTTGGAGGAACAACTCATCAGGAGGATGTTTTAAAGTCAGCCATGATAACAAGACTGGCAGTTGGGATTGATACCTTGATAGCACCATGTCACAGGGATTATAGAAATTCAGTGGCGATGTTCAGTCGATGTCATGCCAATTATCTGACCCACTAGATCTATGCTCAGCTGTAGTGACCTGAACAACATAGCAACGCAGAGCTTTGTGTTGCTCCATAACAAATTAATATCCTTCCCTCATGCCACATCATGAATGATCTTGACCCCCAAACCTGGCATTCTTTATAATCAGAGAAGAAAAGGAAGCAGAAGCAAATCCTTTGAGCATATGTGCATTTCGAAGATAGCTGTCACCTTGGTCCTTGATGGTTCAGACAGAAATATCTCAAACCATTTTCTCTCAGTGAACAACATGTAGAAGCACGAGGTTAGAAGTAGTAAGACATTGACACATTAGTGAAGTGCTGTGTTATAATCTTATTCATAGAATGAAGACAAACAGCTGATGTACTACCACTTAACCTGCTGTATTAATTTTATTGATTGGATAGAAATTGCTGCTTCCTGTCTTGGATTACAGGCAGTGTCATCTTGAAGTACTTTTTCTCCTGTCTGCAATCTGCCATTATCTGTTAACAGGATAATCAGTAATCTCTCTCCCTTCTCAATCATTCTTTGCTTCAGGAAGAAGCTGTCCTTTCCACAGGCTGGGGCTGTGCTACATATTGCATGCTCCATTAATCTGTGAGCCCCTTGCTGGACTGGCACATAGACCAGAAGCAGACACCTGAGACAAGGGTTCGATATTCCAAAGGCTTGTTTGATTAAAATTTACGCAGCTCTATGTAACTCATTACATCTATGGTCCCCCTGAATGTGAATGTATTTCCTGAATTGTTAGCCATGATTAACTGATTGGTTAATTCATGTGATACAGTGAAAAGTGTTGTTTTGCGTGATCTACAGGCAGATCATATCATACAAACTGCATCAGGGTAGTAGACAAGAGTGCAGAATACAATGTTGCAGCCTCACAGAAGGTGCGGAAAGAGAGATCAGAATTAACATTTGAGTGGCCCATTCAAAAGTTGGATAGCGGCGGGGAAGAAGCTGTCCTTGAATCTATTCGTACCTGTATTCAGACCTTTTTATGGGATTACAGGAAATATCCCTGGTGACCAGACAACAACTTTGCTATAAGATTTTCCGCCATCAAAATTGGTTCCCTAGATTGGCAAAGATGGGAGAACTCATGACAGCTCCCAAAGGTAATGGACCTATAAGACCACATCACTAGTACACATATTAGGAGAACATTTATTGAATGAAAGATGTTTCAATTCAAGAAGTCCAGAGCTTTTTTACAGGTAAATTTCAAAGTTGCATGCACATTGTCAAAGGAATCACTACATTTTGGGAATACCTAATATTTTTGTTTTATATATTGTAGAGAGAATTTATGACTGAGGAAAGATTTTGTTTAATGTAGTGGAGTACTGCTGCCCACCAAATGTTCTACCAACCACTTGCATTTATATAGTTTCTTAAATGGTCTGGATTTTGAGGAAAACCTCTCTGAAAGATTACCAGTCTCTTTTATCTCTCTCAATGTGCAATTGATCGTAACATTGTTGATTGTAGCTGCATTCCGGGAAATGCACAAGGTTTCATTGATTTGTTTAAGTAGCCAATCACGATAAAGAGTTCTCATAGACAGAGTCGAAAAGTGTGGTGCTGGAAAAGCAAAGCAGGTCAGGCAGCATCTGAGGAGCAGGAGAATCGACGTTTCGGGTATAAGCCCTTCATCAGCAATTCTCATAGACTGTCAACCAGAAAATGAAAAACAGTAAAATCAAATAATTGAAAAAATTCAGAGAGCAAATTAAAGGTTGACACATACGCAAGAAGTGATGTTGGAAGTTGAAATAACACAACAAGTTTAAACTTTTATCATTTATGATTTTAAAAATGAATCATAATAGAAATATTTACCAACATTTTACATATTTTTTCAGGCCAAATCAGTTGTTTTGTAGTACAGGTACAAATCTGGCTATCTGAAAATCAGAAATGTCTAAAACCAGATACTGTTCTCTTGGGCTTTATTTCCAGAACATAAAAAGTGGGTGAATTGAGTGACCTTTCTTGGGCTGATGCCAGACAAAGGAATTGTGCACTATTTGCCTTCCACCACTACTCTATCCTCTACTCTGGCACTCTCTCCTTCTTGAAACAGAAAGCTGCCCTTTTCACCAGTGAGAACACTTCGATTGCAACATTCTCAGCTGTTTTATGTGGAAGGATAGAAATCAGGCATTTCTCTCTGTCCCCACAAGGCCTGTTTGAAAGAGACGGTTGGTAATTTAAATTCCAGGAAAAATCTGAAATCTGGCCCGGGCTCAGTCCCGATGGTGCTGGATTTGGGACACCACACTTGTAGTTATTACTAAGATTGGCATTGAAAATGCAGTTATAACACAATGAACATATTTTAACATTTTATGGTGTTTTTAACAGTGATATTAGAGTTGATAATTGGAAGTTCTTGCATAACAGAATTATTTTATTAGCTGTTGGATTGAAATGGGAAGAGATGGGGGCAGGGTAGAAGATGTTTCACAATGCAGCCCACGCAGGAACAGTGAATGACATTTCAGACTTTCAGCATTAATTTATATTTGCCCTAAATCCTGGAGCTGGGAGCAGTGGTATAATCGTGGCTGACACCAGACGTTCACCATCAAAAACAATGCAAATTCCAATGTGAAACAAAGTAGAGTTCCAGATAAAAATCTGTCAGTGTGACGGTTGACAGTGACCTGAACATTGTCAGTACGTGTTACAGCAGATGACCAAAATCTCAGGTTTCAGGAATGAAGTAAAGAAAGAAAGAAAATAGAAGGGCCAAGATTTAGGAAGGGAGTACCAGAGTCTAGGGTTTCAGCAGGTGATGTTAATGCAGCAATTAAATGTACAAGAGGCCAGACTGCTAAGTTTTCTCTTCATTTGTTCTGCTATAGGATGTGAGTATTACAGACAAGGCCAGCATTAGTGCTCATTCCTAATTTGTTATACAGGATTTCCTGATAATGCAGTGATGTCACAGAGCTGCACATCAAGGACCATAAATAGCACAGTGTAGGTGGATTTATAACACATTGATTATTCTGGAAGGAGACTACCAGATTTCAATATTTTCACTCTATAAGACACAAATGTGACAGCACATGGGTATGAAAGAAAAGTGATCAGTCTTGACCACTCTATAACTTTTAGATTAGTACTTGTTATAGCTATGATTACCAACACAACAAATTCATTGATATCAAACTTTGCAACCGAGAAATTCAAGATATTGGATCTATTTGTTAGATAGCAAAATTGGCAAACACTGAAAGCACAATTCTTTAGATTTCAAACAGCTTCAGAATTAGATATTATATCAAATGCAGAACAGTTTAGCACTTTCTTTACTACATGGGAACAACATTAAATCAAGAAGTGCATAGACAACTGATCACTGAAAAACAAATTATTTTTAATGATCTCAAAACCGCTTTAGATCAAAATTTCACTTAAAAACACATGAAGGCATTGGTGAGATCACATTTCAGTAGCAGATGCCAACTTCGAAGAGAGTCTGTGGACAGTTTCATGAACAACCTCTTGTACTATATGATCCATGCAGCTATGGGAATCTGCAATGAGTTCATTTGTGATTGAACTGTGATTAGACACCTTAAATAAATCAATTCAGTATTTTTTTTCAATTCAAACTGCATCTACCTCTAGAACCAATAGGCTAAAGAGTAGTAAATACAGAATGTGGTTAAGCCAGAATTGGACTCGGGTAGACAAAGTCAGAAGTCACATAACACCTGGCTATATCCACCATGTTTATTTAGATTCACAAGCTTTTGGCCTCTCTCCACTTTACCTGCTGTAGGAGCAGTGCTCCAAAACCTTGTGATTTTAAATCAATCTATTGGACTATAATTTGGTGTCACGTGCAGGCAATATTATACAGTGAAATATCCATTTAATGCAGAACAATCTACAGTTTGTTCACTATATAAAGCACAATAAGCCACTTGAGCAGAGGAGACAGATCTTGAAGCTAAATATTATACCATGTGACAACTTCAACGCAAAACCCTAAGCAATCAAATACTACCATATCTTATCACAGGCATGGGTTCAAAACTCCACACCTAGTAAAGAAAACATTGTTCAACATTCCAGAAATAATACATTGCACCAGATGGGTTCTTGAAGATGTGCTACAGTCTGAGGAACATACCAAAAACACATCAAATTATTTCTAGCTCCCAACATGTACATTTGTATCTCGAGACAGTCTTGAAGAACACGTCAATACTGCATGGGAACAAGCTTCTTTACATGAAGCACAACATACTGGGGGCTAGAACATAGAACATTACAGCGCAGCAAAGCCCTTCAGCCCTTGATGTTGCGCCGACCTGTGGAACCAATCTGAAACCCATCTAATCTACACTATTCCATTTTCATCCATATGCCTATCCACTGGCCATTTAGATGCCCTTAAAGTTGGCGAGTCTACTACTGTTGCAGACACTGCGTTCCATGCCCCTACTACTCTCTGAGTAAAGAAACTAGCTCTGACATCTGTACTCTATCTCTCACCCCTCAATTTAGAGCTATGTCCCCTTGTGCTAGCCATTGCCATCAGAGGAAAAAGGCTCTCACTGTCCCCCCGATCTACCCCTCTGATTATCTTATATGTCTTAATTAAGTCACCTCTCAGATATTTTCTCTCTAACGAAAACAGCCTCAAGTCCCTCAGCCTTTTCTTGTAAGGGCGGCACGGTGGCTCAGTGGTTAGCACTACTGCCTCACAGCACCAGGGACCTGGGTTCAATTCTCGCCTCAGGCAACTGTCTGTGTGGAGTTTGCACATTCTCCCAGTGTCTATGTGGGCTTCCTCCAGGTGCTCTGGTTTCCTCCCAATTTCCAAAGATATGCAGGTTAGACGAATTGGCCATGCTAAATTGCCAATAGTGTTAGGTGCATTAATCAGGGAGAAATGTAGGGGAACGGGTCTGGGTGGGTTGCTCTTCGGAGGTTGGGTGTGGACTTGTTGGGCTGAAGGGCCTGTTTCCACACTGTAGGGAATCTAATCTAATCTAACCTAATATAAAAACCTTCCCTCCATACCAGGCAACATCCTAGTAAATCTCTTCTGAACCCTTTTCAAAGCTTCCACATCCTTCCTATAATGCAGTGACCAGAACTGTATGTCATACTCCAAGTGTTCTGTACAGCTGCAGCATGACCTCATGGTTCCGAAACTCAATCCCTCTACTAATCAAAGCTAACCTAGTGAAGAAAACATTGTTCAACTTTTCAGAAATAATACATTGCACCAGATGGGTTTTTGAAGATGTGCTACAGTCTGAGGAACATACCAAGAACACATCAAATTATTTCTAGTTCCCAACACGTACATTTGTGTCTTCTTAACAACCCTGTCAACCTGGGCGACAACTTTCAACCATCTATGTACATAGATACTGAGATCTCCCTGCTCATCTACACTACCAAGAATCTTACCATTAGCCCAGTACTCTTTATTCCTGTTACTCTTTCCAAAGTGAACCACCTTACACTTTTCTGCATTAAACTCCGTTTGCCATCTCTCAGCCCAGCTCTGCAGCTACTTGCCTTCTAAATGGGGCTAATGATGGGATCTAATGTTGTAATGGTGCAGAAGAAGGATGATCACCTCTAATTTTCTTACACTCTTGCAGTTACATCAACGTAAGTTCTTTCAGCCAGATCAACTGAATCTCTGATATAACAGAAGAGAGCAGGGATAATGTAAAGTTGCCAAATTAACCTCTCCGGTTTCTATGTCTTGTCACAATTTTTCCTGATTATCTATTGAAACAGATCATTACAATCAAAGAATTGGAGAAGAGTGGGAACATTATGGAAAAGATAATCGCAGCAAATACAGCTGTAAAACAAATTAATCTAGATAACTCATTTGAGATTTTATGTAACTGTTAATTATTATAATTGCAATAGTTTCAGGACCCTGAAGCAACCTTGCAATGTCACAGAACTGCACATCACCGAGCATAAATTGAAAAGTCTGGGCTGAGTTAGAACGCACACTCCATTTTGCAAGACTGTTACTCCAGAAGGAGAGAGAGTCGTGAGAGCACATGAATATGAACACAAAGCAAATAGCTTAATTCTTTACCTAATGTGATAACAAGGCAGTTTTGAATATCTATGATCACCAAGTATGGCAGTATTTAGTGTTAATGTAAAGTAAACATATTACTTTGAGGTCTCAGTTTGCCTTCTCCCTGACCAATCAGTAAAGAAACCAAATACAGTGTGGCATCAATCCATATGATAACAGAGAACTGAGTGGTGTGCTAGACCTTCAGACAGGTAAGTTAGGAGTCAGCCACATCACTGCCGTTCTGGAGATACTTGTAGGCCAGACCAGATAAAAATGGAAGATTTCTTTCCTTCTGGGGCATTCGTGAACCAGATGGATTCAAAACTTGATAATAGTCTGTCTCATGGTCACCATTACTGAGACCAACATTTACATTTTGGATTTATTAAATGATTTATCAGCTTCAATGACAGGATTTGAACCTGTGTCCCCAGAGTATTAAGAGTGGGCCTCGAGATTAATAATACAATGACATTATGCTACCATCACCCCCTCGATATCTTGAAAGGTTACAGGATTGGCAGATGACAAAGATAGGGAGGTATCAGAGCAGAGGAAGTTTTGAAAACAAGGATGAGCATTATAAAATGGTGGTGTTATTTAACCGAGAGCAAATGTAAGTTAAAAAGAACAGGGTGCAAATGATTTGGTGTGACTCAGGATTTGGGCAGCTAAGTTTCAGATAAGTTTAGGCTTATAAAAATCAAAACATGGGAGGTTAGTCAAGAGTGCAATGGAGCGGTGAAATCTTAAGGCAATAATGGCATCAATAGAAGTTTTAACAGCACAGGAGCTGAAGCAGGGGTGAAGTTGGGAGATATTTGAGGTGGGAAGGAAGTCCAGGAATAGCAGGGACATATTGTTGATTTTGTGTTTTCCATGTAACTAGCAAGAGAACCATATATTAGAGAGTTGTAATATTTTTAATCAACCTGTTCAGACGCACGTTTGGAGCAGGTGGGACTTGAACCCAGGGTCTCCTGGCTCACAGAAAGGACACTACCATATTGCCACAACAGGCCTTTCAGGGAGCTATAGTCTACACGAGGTGGGACTTTAATAAATATGGCATCCTCTTAATTGTACCAGCTCTTAATGCCAATGATGGAAGGTGTTTCTGACAGTTGCCTGAAATGGGTGCAAAGATGGCAGAATGATTGTGCCACCTCCCCAAAGCTGGCATCGAGAGGGGGCCAACAACCTTTGGACTCAGGCCTCCTTTGAGTGTAGTTAGTGAATTGCAGGCACTAAATGCGCAAAACTCACCTATTCTGAGGGGATGGGTAATCAGCCAGCTCCCATGTTGATTTGACCAGCCAGTTAGGCCTGGAATCAGAGGTGAAAATATGAAGATTCATCGGCAGTAGTGAGCTACTGTGGCTCACCACACACATTTTCAGGAACTCGCTTCAAAACGTTAGGAAGTCATGCATTTTATATGACATTTTTCATAAACGCAAGAGGTTTGAAAGAACTGTGGAAGTACAGTCACTGTTATATGTAAGGAAGCAGCAAACCAATTGGCATAGAAAAAGGTCCAACCAATAATGATGAGACAATGACCAGGATATTGGCCAAGATGCTAGAGAAAACTGCCTGTTAGTGTCTAATAGGTTTAAATGGTGAATGGTAAATACCTGATAGATGAACATAATCAGATAAGAAAGTGTTGGATGTTGATTAGTTAATTATATTGAGATTTATATTTAAAAAGAGCAAGCCAGGACAAAGGGCACTTGGTTTAGAGTGGACATGTAAATTCTGTGGCAAGCAACAAAGTCACCAACAATATATTTAGATGGGGTGGTACATTGCCTGACTGGATCAACTTTCAGGTCAGGTATGTCAGGTACAGGAAGGTCCATGATCAGATTTGCTGCCGCACAGTTAATTAAGGCCCTAAACTGTCCAATTAACAACTACTAAAAGGCTTTATCCTACCACAGTTGGCATTAAGCCAGGGACAGTTTGAACATCCAGGCTGCATGTGGTGGACACAACAAATAAAACTGTATGGCCTGCTTATCATCAGCCAGACTTGGGACAGGGGGTGCAATCCTCATTCAAAGGCATTTTGTGCCTGATAGAGAAATGCACCATAGAGTCGTACAGTAAGGAAATTGTCCCTTCCACCCAACTCGCCCAAGCCAACCAGGTTTCCTAACCTGAATTAGTCCCACCTGCCTGTATTTGGCCCGTATCGCTCTAAACCTTTCTTATTCATGTACTTGTCCAAATGTCATTTGTATGTTGCAATTGTACCCACCCTTTACCACTTCATCTGGCAGCTCATTCCATACATACAGCACCCTCTCTGTGAAAAGATTGCCCCTCAGGTTCCTTTTAAATCTTTCCCCTCTCACCTAAAACCTATGCCCTCTAGTTTTGGACTGCCTGCTCTGGGGAAAAAGCCTTGTCTACTTACCCTATCCATGCCCCTAATGATTTTATAAATCTCTACAAGGTCACCCCTGAGCCTCTGACACTCCAGGGAAAATAGTCCCAGCCTACTCAGCCTCTCCATATAACTCAAACCTTCCAGTTTTGGTAACGTCCTTGTAAATTTCTTTTGCACTCTTTCCAGTTTAATACCATCCTCCCGACAGTTGGGTGACCAGAACTAAATACGGTACTCCAAATGTGGCTTTATCAACTGTAGGGAAGGTGGCCTACTGAGAGTTATCACACTACCGTTGCTGTCAATCCTTCCTCCCTACAATGCTCTCTGTGCGAAACCTCTAAGACCGTTCCCTCCTTATGCCTAGGTTGCTACTCAGTCCTGGACCTCCAGCAGATATCATTCTGACTGCAGAGATGGACTCTCCATTGGTGCTCCCATTCAAAAGACCTCTTTGTGGCCAGCAGCCCTTGGTTATAAGGGATTTCCATCCATGGGATCAAGGATCCCAGGTAAGAATACACAATAAACAATAAATAATGATCTGTACAATACAATCAGATCCAAAAGTGAAACTGATATGTGAATTGCAAAACAACAGGACCATGCTGAACATGGCCAATAAAATTCAATGTGAAATGATTTCATTTATAAACACTTTGAAGGCTTCAGGTTACATTGGTGGAGCTACACATTGTATCAATCTGTTGCGTAAGATAAAGTGCAGACAGCAAGAGAGGTTAGAATTTGAATGTTTCCAATTGCTTTGAAATTTAGATTCTTGTTCACAGTTGCATCATAATGCGCAATGCAGAAATGTTGGACAGAGGAGTCTTATTGAATGTTAAGCTATCAGTTTCTGAAGAAAAATTGGCTAAGATTTCGCATTTTTCTTGTAACTTCACGCACTCTGGCACACACATAACTAAACCAGTTCCACCTGTTGGGATCCTGAACACATCAAGGACTGGTTTTTGGGTCAGGACATTTTCGAGCTCCAAGAACTCAGTCCGTGAGAGCAAGGCCCAGAAGGTGGGACTTTTGTTCTGGGGTGATAGGTTCACCAGAATGTCTAGTCAGACAATGGTGTAACAAGAGTGGAGGAGGATGTGCATGAAGATGGGCTTGGTGGAAGGCCTGCTTATATGTTTTAGAGTTCTCTTCTTCTTGGACAGTTCCTTTGGACCGAGTATAACTTTGTTCCACTCCAGTGTTGTGGGGCCTGAGGTGATGAATCAGTCCAAAGTTGGTTCTGCACACTTTGCCTCAGGTAAGGCTAATGATGTTTGTTAGTTGAGAAAGTTCCTTCCTCTGTTTGTGCTTGGCCTCCACCTGGGCCTGATGGAGATATGTGAGTAAGCATCTCTGTGGATTCATCTTCTCCAGTTTGTACTTGGCAAAAGCTTCACAAGGACCAATGGAGATACTTTGGACCTTCTGTAAAGACTGCTTTCTATGTTTTTAGACTGTGGACTGAAATTGGAAGGAAGAAACTACTTTAAAACTGTGTGACAGTGTTTCAAACACTAACTAAGAACAAAGAACTGCAGATGCTTAGGAGAAGGGTCACTGGACCCAAAATACTGACGCTGCTTTCTTTTCACAGATGCTGCCAGACCTGCTGAGTTTCTTCAGCAATTTCTGTTTCTGTTTGCACAGATAAAACGAGTTACTGGAGCACACTGTAAGTTGTGTATACAGTGTTGCCTTATTAGAGAGAAGTGAAAGGCAAACCCCAATAGATTGTCACATGGGCAATTCTGTCCAGAGACTATCTTGTGGTTGGTTCTTTAACTGGCACCAGCTACTGTGGGATCAGGAGTGGTCAGCAGAGTGACAACCTCTTGATAGGTTCCTGGGCAGGTGGCTACAGCCTTGGACAATACAGTAGAAATTAGAGTGTAGGGCTGGAAAAGCACAGCAGATCAGGCAGCATCCAAAGAGCAGGAAAATCGACATTTCGGGCAAAAGCCCTTCATATCAGGAATGAGGCTCATTCCTGATGAAGGGCTTTTGCCCAAAACGTCGATTTTCCTGCTCTTTGGATACTGCCTGACTGCTGTGCTTTTCCAGCACCACACTCTCGACTCTAATCTCCAGCATTTGCAGTGCTCACTTTCTCCTAACACAGAATAAACACCCAGCTTGCAAGGAGAAAACATCTATGCCTCTCTCTCTCTCTCTCTTCTGCATGGAGAAGTAAAAGCAAATCCCTAATAGCTAGCTACTGTTCCTCAGAGGCAGTGAGGACTGCAGATGCTGGAGAGTCAGAGTTGGTAAAATGTGGCACTGGAAAAGGTCAGGCAACATCTGAGGAGCAAGAGAGCTGACATTTCAGGCAGGACCTTTCTTCAGAATGCAGGATCCTGCCTAACCTGCTGTGCCTTTTCCGGTGCCACACCTCACCAGCTACTGTTCCTTACTGTCTTGTGTCAGCCACGCAGATGATGTGCCCCAGCTAATACAGCTGATTGACAATAACCAGTGCCGCAATGGTGGTAATATTGATCTGAGAAATGTGACTTTGGAGCACCTTATTTAGCCATTGGACTTGTAGGATTTTGTGCAGGCATCACTGATTTCAGATACCTAGTGCTTTTTTTTTGTCATTCGTTCACAAGAAGGAGGCATCACTGGCTAGGCCAACATTTATTGCTTATCCCAAATTGCCCAGTTCCACATGTGATTTGACAGCACTACCTGACACTTTTTGGCAGTTCCCTTTGACAGCTCCTTTTAGCAAAGAGAAAGTGAGGACTGCAGATGCTGGAGATCAGAGTCGAGAGTGTGGTGCTGGAAAAGCACAGCAGGTGCTTTTGTCTGAAGCGTCGATTTTCCTGCTCCTCGGATGCTGCCTGACCTGCCATGCTTTTCCAGCAGCACACTCTCTACTCTGAGCTCCTTTTAACAGTTGATTTTGACATTCTGTTGACTGTTCTTTTGAATGCGTTCATGCACGTTTTATGTCGTTCATGTCTACATTTAAAAATACCAAAAGGTACATAAGGAGATATTTAGACAGGTGACCAAAAATTGGCCAGAGGCTCGGCTTTAGAAGCATTAAAAAGAGTGAGAGAGGTTTTGGGAGATAATTCTAAACCTTAGGAATAATGTAGTTGTATACTTTCCAAGAGTTTTGGAGGTAAAAGACTTGAGAAAACATTTATTTTTATCGTCACTGCGAAAAACCCTTATATTCACAATATATTCCCTGGACAGGTACTCTAATTGTTCAGTATGATACTAATCAGAACATGCTGATTTCCAACTAGAAGTCAGAGTTTTGCATGTCTCAGTCCATTGCTGCTTCAATTACATTTTAAGATTAATACTGTGAATGACAAAGGCACAAGTTCAGAGTGATAAAGTTTATTACCCTTCACCAACTTCCTCACAGAATTTTAAGGAGTCTGACAACAAATAAGGGGAAGATGTCCAATATGGGAGTTTCTGACTTGATGTATAATTCTTCATGGTCAGAATGAAGGAGTTGCATCACAGGGCAAAACTGGAGATGAAATATTTCAATCACTTACATTTGCCAACTCACGGGCTTGAGTTGTTCTGCAATCAGAATAATTTTTAACTCTTATCCAATTTCTGGTATGAACACAGCTGAGAATTCATCAGTTTAAAAAGACTTGGCTTATATTATAAACTCAGAAATAAGTAGACTGAACAGGAATCATATCATATCATTCACTTACTTTTACGTATTTGAGCTTTGGGAGACTTAAGTAAATCAGATATGAGAACTTCCCACATGCGCTCAATATTATTTCTTGCAATTGCAAATTGAAATAAACTAGTGGAAATTAACTGGCTATTGTTATTTCTCACCTGTAGTTCACTGGGCGTTTAGTTAACACCTCAGGCATGATGTTCAGGAAGAGGATCCAACAAAATGGAACAAGGAACAGAGGCCAAGTCATTCCTTGTAAGGTACTTAGACAGATCAAGCAGTACAGAAACAACATACCAAGAGCACAATAGAGCTGAGGAGCAAAGCATCCGCATAAGCAAGATCAAGGAAATAAGCAGAAACATGACAAAGATACGGTGTGGGACCTTCAGCAAGCAAATTTGAATTTAAAAAAAAATCCATTATTCCAGGGCGGCACAGTTGCTAGCACTACTGCCCCACTGTGCCAGGAACCTGGGTTCGATTCCACCCTCGGGTGACAGTCTATGCAGAGCTTGCACATTCTGCGTGTGTTTCCTCCGGTTTCCTCTCACAATCCAAAGATGTGCAAGTTAGGTGGACTGGCCATCATAAGTTGCCCATAGCCCTCTAGGGATGTGCATGCTAGGAGGATTAGCCACCAAGGATGTGCAAGCTAAGAAGGAAATGCAGGGTTTATAGAATAGAATCAGCAGGTAGGTTTGGTCGGGATGCTCTTCAGAGATTTGGCATGGACTTAACTATTTGAATGGCCTGCTTCCACGCTGTAGGAATTCTATGTTTCTATGTGATTGCTCATACAACCAGCATTTGTTGAGCATGACTAATTGCAATTGGTAGACAGTCACGAGTTAAACACATTACTTTGCAATCACAGCTGGGCAAGGCTTTGAACCCATGTTCCCACAGCATTACCTTGGATTTCAAGGTTATTACTCCTGTTATACACCAAACCCCTTCAAAATATTCAGAAGATAGCCTCGACCCTAATGTTTTCTTATTTTAAAGGTAAATGTAAGGTGTTGCATTCCAGATGCAACTTGATTGGTTAAACTACCGGATTTAAAGCAAAAAATGCTTTATTCATCCACTATAGTTAAATACAACCAAAGAAAGAAGGAATTGGAATAACATAACTCTATTAGAAAACTTAACAGAAGAATAGATATATTAACTGTTACTGAGTAACTATTCCAATACACTAACATCCCACAAACACATCCCTGGCAAAAGGCAAATTTAGAACACCGATTGTCTTACACGTAACCCCTGTAGCAGGAAGGTAACCCCTGGCATTTGGTTGTAACCATGAGAGGGAAAAAGTAGTTTTCACTTCTTCAAGATCCCAACAGCAACTGCTGAAAGCTAAACTAAAACCCTGGTTCTGTGGGAACTCAATCACACCTATTCAGGCTCTGTTCCTCGTACTTGTAAACAAAAACTCCAAAGCCTCACAAGCCATTTACTTTCTTACAGACTTCTCAGTGCGTCTCATTCAATCTCTCTCTTGAAAGAAACCAGAACAAAATAACCTCCTAAAGCCACAGCACTGTCACATTCCAGAGACATTATGCTATATCACTGTCATCTGCTAAATGTCAGTACTCAGAATTAACAGACAATTCTGAAGAACAGTTAGATCAGACTTGAAACATTAACTCTGTTTCTCTCTACACAGATGTTACTGGGCTTGCTGAGTTTCTCCAGCAGTTTCTACGGTTGTTTCAGATTTCCAGCATCCCCACAGTGTTTCATTTTCTTTTTCATTTAATAGCCTTGTTCTATTATTCTTCAACGTTTCACCAATTCATTTTCAAAGAAGCATTATATCTCAATAGTTTCTGTAAACTATGTTTCTGTAAAGCGATGTGAATGAGCTATCTTTCTCTCACATAATCACTGCCATCAGATGAACCTGAAGCATCACCAGTTCATTTGCTGTTGCCTTCATTCCTTGTTCCACAGCTTCTAGACAATTAAGAATTTGCTTTACAACATTGCAAAAGTGAGCTTTCAAATCCCTTCCTCGAGGTTTCAATCAACAATTGATTTTTCTTTCAAAAGCTGGAAACAATAAAACTATTGTTTCTGTGTGAACTTTATTACTTTCCTTCTCTGCTTTTGGTTCAGTTTCAAATTTAATGTTTTCCATTCTCATTGTCAAGTGTAGCTAAGCTCCAATGTTTCCTCTGGCATGTGCAGCACTGCAGTACTCAGTGCGTTAATAAGTCTAATGTCTGTTCATTCTAATGAAACAGCATGTATTGGTGTTCCAGCCAGCCTGTGGGTATGTAAATCTTCTTTATTAATTAGATGCAGCAGTTTCCAGTAAATGGTCTTTCTGAAGTCATTTCAAATCATTTCTTGCAAATAAATTATGAGATTTTGCCTTTCCTCAATTTGTTTTCATCTATTTCCAATATAGGATAAAGCGGCAACTGCTTAACACTTACTAAGTCACCATTATTTCTATGTTTTAGCTATCACTCATAAGCTGAACCCATTGACATTGTGGTTAAATCAACTGTTGAGTTTGGTGTGAAGTATAAATACAATACAGGTCCTGCCTCACTACAATGAGTTTGGTGATTTCCTATCGTAATAAGTGAAATTGGCACAACTGCCCCATAAAGTCCCAGATGGAAAAATATACCAGTCAATTAGTCTGGATCTCTGTTTACGTTCACTATCCAATAATTTATCAAACTGTTATTCTGTGAGCACTCATTAACTTTCAATCATGAGAGGAGATTCCTCAGTCGATTACAGAGAGTTCTTGGATAACGCACATTCTGGCAGCATGATTTGCCTATCACGTTGCTGAAGAACCGGGGAATTGTATTTTCGAGAACGCTTACCTCTGTTCGCAATAGTGCGATTCCAGCATAGATTGGTTCATGCACATTGTTCTGTGTATGCAGGCTGACATCCATGCCAAAATCTCCAAATTATTCGGCGCATGCGCCAATGTTGGCACCAGTCTCTATGCCGTTCTGCACATGCACCAATGTCAGCGCCAGTCTCCATGCCGTTCTGTGCATGCGCCAATGTCAGCTGCCAACATAGCAGCTTTCTGTGAGAGGTATTGTACAGGGAGCAGCTTTCTTACATTTAAATGTACTGTGTTAAATTTACTTTTGTTTCATTAATAATACAATTTCAACCTTCATTCAGGCTGTGCTATGCTTTGTGTTGGACGTTTGGGTGATTTTCGAGTGATCAGGAGTGATACTTGTAGCTCGTCTGCCCTAACGCCACTGTTCCCAACGACCTCATCATTTGTATTAAGCGTTTTTCTATTAAGTGAGGTTTTGCCAGAACATAACTATGGCATCGTAGGAAAACCACCTACACATACTGTTGCTCCACTTGAGTGTTTCAAGTGACAAGAATAGGTAATGCTGAGCCAGGAGAGAAAATGATCGACGTGAATTTGACAACTATTTGCTTTACTAACGTAAGAAACAAATATTTGTACTTGTATAGTGACTTTTACAGGACACCACAAAACAGTCATGTCCAATTAGATTCTTGATAATTACGTTAATTTAGTTACCTGACCCTTCAAATATTATTAGTAATTTCTTACTCAGGTCACTGAAATTCTTATCTTTCTCATTGTTGCTCATTGATACTAAGCCCATAAATCACAGCGATCATTGCAGGTAATTTTACTGTGAGATTCAAGGGTTACACTGTGCTACAAAGCTCTTTTATACTTAAGCAGTCTGCAGACACTCAGTAATAAATGCAGGAAGTGCAAGAGAAACTCAGCTAGTCTGGCAGCACCTTTAGAGACAGAAATGTGGTTTTGAGTCTGATAATGTTAATGTTGAAGCTCATACATGAGGAATGTCCACATGGGTGAGATACCAGAGGACTGCCAGTGCATCTGTAACTGTACACCAGCATCATTCGCTGCCTTCAGACTTCCAAGTGTTTCCAGTTTGCGGTGTTGATTCTGGCAGAAAGAGTGAGAAATCACCTTATGTGTTCCCCAGCATTTTCGATCATGCTAGCATTGAGATTACTGTTTGATATGGGCTATTATTTATAACATATACCCTTTCAAACTCCTCTCTGTGTCATCCTCCTTTAGGTCTTTCATTTTGCTGGCAGAGTCCATGCAGGGTCCTCGTTGTGTGACGTATTTCGAAAAACAGGATTAATGATGAGGACGTCATTACTAGAAGTTTATCTAGAATAATATGCAGTCGGTGACTGGCAAATAGTGCAGAATTTATTACATGTCATAAACGCAATGCTTTATGACACCACACATTAGCCCATCTGTCTGCAGACCTTCTACATTTACAGATACATTTCTGCAGTATCTGTGTTTTTAACCCCCGACTTCTTACATGAAGAAGGTTGGCACTTCTAATGCACTTATTGTGTTGTACTTCTGCCATTGCAAACAATTAGAATATGAAAGGGCACTGTGCTTCCACGCTGCTCTGCAATTATTATTCTATTGTGTACTCCCATTTGAACTAAACTGCTGGCAAAGTACATACATGTTGGATTCATTTTACAGGCAATAAAGCTGTATTAGAAAACATAGCGATTTCTAATAAATTTAAAAAATGCTTCTGGAAGCAGGAGAGTTGAGGAGATTGTTACAACAGAAGAGGGAGCAGATGGGGAGAAGCAGGTTCTCAGTGTCTAGTTGTGGTCAATCTGATCAGAAGTTTAAGAATTTAGTTCACCATCACTGACCCATGTTTCATCTACATTTGTTTTGGTATGGGCACAAGATGATGGAAAAATAAAGTACTGTTTCAGAATCTGCATAGAAAAATGAGCAAATAACAAATATTTAACTGCCGTGCACCATTAAAGTTGATCACTGTTTAGTGATGTCTGTTGTTTTGTTTTGTAGAATTTAATCTGCTACAATAGAGGCAGTCATTCCAGAAGTTCAAGTTTGTGGTAGGCCGGAGGATCTTGGCTGCAGTATGCTATTTGCCGACTTTGTAGCAGTAAAGGGAAGATATAATGTGTAGAATAGATGCAATTTCCAAAAAGGAGAAAAGTGAAAAAGTGTTCACTCAGTCAACTTGAACTGATGCCAAACTTTGGGGATTAAATCAAAGGATTAAAATCCATGATAAAACAGATTGTGCATTGCATCAGAGAGAGATGGCACCTGAGGGGCCTGTGTATGTGCTACACTTTGCAATTATGCTCAAATCCTTCTGCATCTCTGAGAGATTTGTTTTTTCTGCAGGCAAAAATTGGACAACAGCCTACTGGCATTATCACTAGAATATTAATCTGGAGACCTAAGTAATGTCCTGAGGAGCCAAGTTCGAATCCTGCCACAGCAAGTTATCTGATTGGAATTTAATTTAAAAAAACCTGGAATTAAGTGTGTCTGTTGAGGACCATAATTCCACTGCCAATTGTTGGGAAAATCCTATCTGGTTCACTAATGCCCTTTCAGGAGGAAAACTGCCATTCTTACCTGGTCTGTGACCCCAGACCCATAGCAATGTGGTTGACTCTCAAATTGTCCTCTGGGCACCTAGTAATGACCAATAAGTACTGGCTTAGCCAGTAATGCCCTCATTGTGTGGATAAATAATAAAAAAGCCAACTCAGGTACAAAAATCCCCAACACATACGCAGGTCCATGGGCACAAAATGGAATTTGATTTCTACCTTTGGGGGTTCAGAAATGTCAGCATAACCCAGTTAAGTTGGATTTGACATCCCAAGACCCTGATATTTGGGGGAAAGCAGCCAAAGTCAAGGTTGCACAATCTGGGAAAGGTCAAGGGCTACGCTGACACATTCAGCCCTTTGCACCCTCCTTAGACTTCTGTGGAACTCACAACAGCTCAGAGTTGGCATAAGACCCCTTCAGAATCTTTGGAAGACCCAAAACTTTATTGTAGGGAAAGGAAGCAATAAAAAGGCCAGTTCCCTCACTTAGCAGAAAATCATGATATGGAGAAGGTTTCTTTCAAAGTCGAGATAAAATTGCACCTTTGTTTTTTGAATCACTTGGTGTTGCTCCAACATTCTAGACAAAAGTCAGTGTGCCTAGAAACATGTGGCCCTTTCCCAGCTATACAAATTGGGCTATGGCCTGTGGCTTGGAGCAATGGGTGGCAAGAGGTTCCACACCATCATATTTGTACTGCTGGTGGAGATTGCCAGTAATTCATGGGTGACAGGGAACTGTCAAAAGCACTTCTGGCGACGTGCTGAATGCTGTATGATTATAAAATTACAGGATGGGATTCCCAGGAAGCATAACGATTAATATCAAATCTGTTACAAATCAGCAAATTATATTTTTATATTTCAAAATATACTTTATTCATAAACGTATCCCTACATACCTACATAGTCATGAACACAGTTCACTTCATAGGAAAAAGCATATGAAGAAACAAACAAACATTGGAGTTTGATTCTATCCAGCAAACGAACCCAAGGCATTTCTTACTAGTACAAGATTTTATTTACACATATTTGAGGCACAAAGAAGGTCCGATAACTGAATGGATGAAGTTTTTACCCACAATGGAGAGGGATTGGTGTAACCCAATACCCAGTTTCTCCCTCACCTTGGCAACGCGCTCCTCCAAAGAGTTTTTCTATGTCCCGACCCCTCTAAAACATTTTCCCAGTACCTTCAGGTAACCTGCACTGATGGCAAAGGGGATAAAGGATTGGTCGACCCAGTTCTTAAAGAACATGGCCTTGCTCTTGCCTCGATTCACCTTGTATTTGCTGACCCTCAGGATGACAGACTGAGATGACATTACCAAGCCATCTTCTTCCTGAGTTCTCCCTGAGCATCTTCTGGAAGAAGAAATGTGAGCATGTCCCATCTTGCTCTATGGTGTGGATCCTGGACCAGAAGATTACATTGGAGACCTCCGAGGCAAGGAGCGAAGCTTGGTCCTGGAAATCCTCCATGACATCAATCCTCATCGTCTGGGGCAGGTGTAGATTCTGCATACTTTGCTGGAATTTGGCTAATTTTCTCCATATCTCTCTCTCTCACCTTCTGAACACCTTTGAGGATAAAAAAAACTCTTGATGTTCCTCTTGACCATTTCCCACCAGTCTGCTGGAGACTCAAAGAGGGTCTTCAAAGTTCTCCAATCTGTGTATTCCTTTTTGAGTACCTCGGTGTTTTCTGGGGTCAACAGTTTCGCATTCAGCTTCCACGTTCCTTTGATGGCTTGCTGGTCGTCCAAATTATAAAAACAGTTTGATATTCAGTACTTGTGGAAAAAAAAGTGTCTTCCACTTAATATGGAATCAAGTCAGAATCTTTAGCGACCATTTGCAGGGAATAGCAACAGCAAGCTTTCCATTTCTAACTTAGTCATTCTAATTCGGGTCATACTTAAAACTGCTGCTTGATGCCTTGGAACTGACAAAGTATTTTGGAACCAATAATTCAAGTTACTCATGGAAAACTTATAAATCCTAAGCAATTTCAACTTTCTTTTTAATTTGGACACATTCAGAAATGTAATGGAACTTTTGTTCAAGACTGGTACAGTTTTATGGACTGTGTTTTGCCCATTGCCAGCAGTTTGATTATCTCTGAAAGTAAGTACCCTGCACTGTAATAATAAACAGGTGAATGCATCTATCCTTATACAGTTATCTGTTCACAATCATTATGCAGTAGTTAAGATACACAAGCGTATTTGACAAGTCTCCTCATGATCTGTAAAAACAAACACAATACCGTCTGAAAACAATCTAATCAGTCTTCCAATAAAAGTATTGAAAATAGGGAACGAGTTCACCCACAAGACTGCCCTATTCGTGGCCCGCTAGTTTTCTTTATTTAGCCTTCAACGTCCCACTCTAGAACTTGCTGTTTTAAGTGTGTATCACGTATCAAGGTTTTGAAGTGACTAGGATAGGATGTATGTAAAATGCAATACTTTCATCCAGTCCCACATTCAGTAATGATGCAGGAGCCTTCTCCACCCAACCAGGGAAACAGATTTTGCCTTTCATCCATAAACTGAAACCAACTATGGAGGAAACGTCAATGATCCAGTTTCACAAAGCAAGTGAACAGATGTATGTTGAACTAGTGCAATGGACCCTCCTTTTCAAAAAGGAGTTAGACATAGTCCTTGGTGCTGAAGTGTCAGAAGGTCTGAAGAGCAAGTGGGACCAGGATACAGAGTTGGATAGTCAGCAGTGATCATACTGAATTGTGGTGCAGGCTCGATGGGCCAAATGGCCTTCTCCTGCTCCTATTTTCTATGTTTCTGTGCTTCCTATGATCTCCACTGATGACTGTGATCAAAAGATGATGGCTGCAGGTAGAATGAGTCAGGTTGTGTAATGCAGGAATGGGGACATAGTGAAGCTGTTCAGACAGGATAATAAAATAAGTTATTTATAGAGAATAAATAACATCTACTGCTAGTTAATGTTGAGCCCAATATTCTGCCCTTATTGTTTCTGTAGCCCACAACAGGACTCCTAAAAAACCTTGATGATAGAACTAGTTTGTGATCGGTGTCTGAGCATGGGTGTGTTTGGCAGGTAGAAGTCCAGGAAGCTTTTCAGCAATACAGAAACACTAATGTTTTAGAAAGCTGCTTCTATCTTTGCTGTTCTTGCAAGTTGGGACTTTTCTCGTCTGGAAAAACAGGGCAGTTCTTAATGGCTCTCCTTGTGGTAGGTTCAGAGGTAGGGAAGGCATGTAATCAGATTGGATGGTAGAGAGTGGAGAACCCCCAATGTCTTCTCATCTCCACCATGACTAAGTCTAGTTAGAAAGATCCATGGATGACTTGCCCACTCCAGTGAAGTGCTGAAGTGGACAGTTACTGTCCACTGAGTGGCCTTATGTCACAGCAGTAGGCCGACCTATCAACAAGATAAGAAAGAGTTTTGTAGTCTGTCAAGGGTGGTGTGTGTGTGTGCGTGTGTGTGCGTGTGTGTGCGTGTGTGAGTGAGAGAGAGAGTGTGTGTGTGTGTGTGTGTGTGTGATGTCTGTCTGTGTGTGTGTCAGTGTCTGTGAAATACAGAGTGTGAGACAATGCACTCATTGCCTGATCAAAGGAGCCATCTCAAGAAACGGCTGGTGGGAGTCTTGCCTCCTGCTGAGAGCAAGCCCCTTACATTTGCTCCTAACCAACCCATCCTTCCCCCCAACACAGCCCTCACCTATGACCCCTACTGTGTGAAACTCCTTTTGCCATTGTTTACCCCTGGCCTGGGCCAGTCTAGCACCTGCACTACCTGCAGCAGCCTCTGCCTGCTGGCTGACGTGGCTTAGCAACGGAGCTGTCAGCCTCTGATTGGCCAACAGCTCTTGGCAGGTGAAATTTCCCACACTCAGGGCATGGGATTCCTTGGATCCTGTAATTTGGTGGGCCTTCTCCAAGGGACACAACAATGGTCTCTCGCCAGCTTGAAAAACAGTGGCTGAGATTCCCATTGCCCCCACTACATGGTAAGAGCAGCCTTACTTCTGGACTGCTCCAACTGACAAAAAAAAGTCAGTATCATTTCCTTTTACATATATTACATTGTGTGGATGAGTATGGCTGCAATAAGAACTTGACACCATCCAGGACAAAGCAGATTTGAGTGGCATTCCATTTACATCTTCAACATTCACTTCCACCATCTGAAACGCTCAGTAGCAGCACTGTCTAGCATGTCTACACTCCAGTAGCTCAACAAGGCTCCTTCAACACCACCTTTCAAATGTATGAACCTGGCATCAAGAAGGGAAAAGGCAGCAGAGACAAGGGAACACCAGCACCTGCAGCTTCTCCCCCAAGTGACAATCATCCTGATTTAGAATTATATCGTTGTTTCTTCACTATCGTTATGTTACAATTCTGGAGCTCTCTTCCCAACTGTATTGTGAGGATAATTATCCACCATGGAATGCAGCGGTTTGTGAAAACAACTCGCCATGACCTTCTCCAGGGTAATTATAGATGGGCAATAAGGAAACACATAAGAAATGAATCAAAAAACAATTAGACTCACCATTCTTTGCTGTTAGTTACTTGTGTTCAGAAGCATGCAACATTACAAGCACCAGCAGTTCATGGAATGGTCATTGTTTCATTACAAAGTTAACGGTAACTCTGAATTCCAGGTGCACTTAGAAGATGCTGTCATGTATAAGGAGTAAGTTCAATGTAACAACTGCTTTTGGAAAGTGAAGTGATTGTAGGAGATTCAGAAAATCCTTTTATCTGTTAGACACTCATTTCCAGCTGCAATGTTAGTTGATGTCGCAGAACTGTTGCTTGGAAAAAATGATTCAAGTTGTTAGTTGTGGCACGTTTACAAATTATCTCCCTCTAGGGGTTGGTATTAAAATATGTATATGTTACAACAACCATTTGGAAGGCAGGCGTCTCTTCACATGTGGTACTTAGTTTACTCTGAGTGTATACAATTGGTTGGAACTGGTTTTGCATGGTGACCACATGGTGTTTGGTGCTTTCCAACCACATGTGAGAAGATTTAGTATTTTGATGTTTTCACTAAACAGATTCAAAACAAAATACATTGCACCACTTAGGCATGTTACGGCTTTCTATTGGCTTCTATTGATGGTGGCTGAGTGCACCGCAGAATCTCAACATCACTTGAATTGATTGGGATATCCTTATTCACATTCCTGATGAAGGGCTTTTGGCCGAAACGTCGATTTTCCTGCTCTTCGGATGCTGCCTGACCTGCTGTGCTTTTCCAGCACCACACTCTATCCTCACTCACACTCAACTGCTCTCTCATTGGAAGGGTGAAGAACCTGACACCAAGGTAGCTTTCATCATTATTTTAAACAAGTGCAAATAAATATCCCTTGATTCTGCTTCTCAATCTCGTGTTTCCATTTGACTCCCTATCTCTAACCTATGCAATCAACACAATTGGATAGGAAGGTTTGTGTTGTGAAGGGAAAAGCAGCTAACCTCTGGAATGAAAAAGAATGGTGCCTGTTAAAAAAAAGGCACAAGCGCCTGAGGGAGAAAGACACAGTCTGCACAAAGCCAGGCTACAACGTCCAAAACAGTTCTGTAGGCTTCTGGACTTCATCATATCGTTATTATCCTATAGATATTAGTCATTTCTTGGACATTGGAAGAAAATGTTTATTTCAATCCAATATATCTCGAGGTTCCCAGAAGCTCAAACTAATCATACTTTTAGATTCAATTGTTGGAGCTTCGTCAGAAGTATTTCTTAAACCACACCATGTGTTGCAGACTGATACACTGTTCAGTCCACAGGCTGGGATGCACAAGGTGTAATTCTGTAAACCTTTCTGTAAACCTCAGAAACTTAGACAATAGGTAAAGATCAGTGGAAGAAAATAAACGTATTTGAAATGCAGCTGATAAAATACAATAAAAATTCCACATACAGATCATAAGACAAATATGAAATTGCAAGGGTACAATGAACTGTTAAAAAGTGACACATAGAAAAATGAACCTGACTACTTCAGCCAGACCAGAGCTGAAAAGGGAGACAAGATCTACTTGGGAAAGTAAAGGACAGTCAAAACAGCAAATGACCGAGGTGTAGTTGGGTGACAGATGTCACAAAGCAGTTGCAGATGATTTACAGTGGATGTGTGAGGATGGTATAAGACAGATGAGTGTGACAAAGTGGCTGAAGATCTCCTCGTAACAGTAGCTACAAACAGCATAGTGCGGTAGTGAGTGATGTGGCATCCTGACCACTTATGTAGATATACATGAAAATATAGTTTCATAATCATTTCTAACTAAGAACAAAATAATATCACACTTTTCTTGAAAAAAAACCATTGCCTCTATATTTCAATATCGCTATTTCAATCTTTTTTGTTAATAGGTCTAAATTGAAGCAGGTTAGGGTTCTGACATTTATAGATGGTTTTAAATGATCTGTTCTGACACACTTCTGGAGAAGGTAAAACCTAACCTTGGCCTTCTAGCTCAAAAGGAAGCAACGCTACCATTGTGCTACAGGAGCGCCTGCTTTAAAACTTATATAATTATACACATTAAGAGTCTTCTATCGCTTTTTTTTTCATCAATGCAGTATACACAGTACAGATGGGAAAATTTTGTGTCCCTATTGAGTTATAACAACTTGCTGCAGTTGGTCTATAGTCGGCTGGCACTTTCCCTTTCGCTCCGCATTGTGATTCTGAGGCTTGTGTCTCTTTTCTAACCTATGTGCCTGTCTTCCACTAATTTTCAGCTTCCTGCTGCACCTACCCTGCTTATACAAATATACAAAATGGGAGTCAAAGTCTTCTCAAGCTTGCTCCATTATTTAATAAGATCTTGGCTGACCTACTTGTGCTTCAAATTCCACATTCCCATCCACCACCAATAACATTTGATCCCTTGACCTAACTAGAACCTATTCATGACTGCCTGAAAAATATTTAATGACCTTGCTTGTTGGCTTCTGAGACAGGCCAAAGTCACAGAACCCTCTGACAGAAAAGCAAAATCTCTTCACAGGGCAACCCCTAATTTTTTAAACAGTGCACCCTAATTCTGGATTCACTCATATTGACCTAAACGGTTGCTGATCTTATCACTTTGATCAAGTCATCTCTCATTTTTTTTTAAAAAATCCAGGTGGAAACAGATCTGACCTGGCCATAATTTCATCATCGACATTCCATTCACTTCAAGTATCAATTGGTAACCTCCTCTCAATCATCTCTGATGCATTAACATCTTTCCTTAAATAAAGAGATCAAAACTATACTTCTAAAAAAAATTCATTCACAGGATTGAAGGCATTGTTGGCCAGAGCAGCATTCATTACCCATCCCTAATCGCCCAAAGGGTGGTTAAGAGTCAACCGCATTGCTGTGGGTTAGGAGTCACATGCAGGCCAGATGAGGTAAGGATGGCAGTTTCCTTGCCTAAAAGGACATTAGTGAACCAGATGGGTTTTTCCTGATAATTGACAGTAGATGAATAGTTATCATTAGTCCTTTATTTCCAGAATTTTCTGCTATTGAATTCAAACCCCCCCCATCTGCCAAGGTGGGATTTGAACCCAGGTCCCCGGAACATTACTTGGCCTCTGGTTTAACAATAATACCACTAGGCCATCACCTCATATCTGAGATACGATTTTACCAAGGCTTTGTATAACTCAACTGTAATATCCATATGTTTATGTTCGGTTCCTCTTTTAATGAGAGATGACATCTTATCAGCCTTTTTGATTAAATGTTGTCCCTGCATACTGGCTTGTTGTGACGCATGCATCAGAATACTCGAGTAACCTCTGCATCTCAGAATTCTGCATTCATTCTCCATTTAAGCAATACTTTACCTTTTCATTCTTCCAGTCAAAGTGAACAACTTCATACTTTCCCACATTCTACTTACTCCACCTGCCAGGTTTTGGCCCATTCACTCAACTTATTTATATCTGTCTGCAACTCCTTCATAGCCTTTTCATAACATATTTTCCTACCTATCTTGGTGTTGTCTGTGAATTTAGCTCATATGCCATTGCTCTTCTCATCCATTTCAATGATGTAAATTATAAAAAGTTGAGTCCTCAGCACAGATCCATGTGGGACTCCATTTGCCTCTTCATGCCAATCAAGTAAAAACCCATTCATGCATGCTGTCTATTTTCTGCCAGTCAATCTTCTTTCTATGCTCATGTTCACTTTTATACCATCAGCTGCTAATCTTTGCAATCACCTTTGATGTCCTTCAAGGCACCTTGTAGAATGCCTTCTGGAAATCCAAGTAACATATCTATAGGCCCTGCTTTACCCAGAGTGTACGCCACTCCTGCAAAGAACCCAATAAGTTGGTTAAACAAGGGTTTCCCTTGATAAAACCATACTGATTCTTCCTGATTACTTTGGGCCTTTTCCTATATGTGCAGCTATAATCGCTTAATGATTGAATCAAACAGTTGCCCAGTGACAGTCATTAAGCTCACTTGCCTATTGCTTACTATTTTGTTTTCAGTCTCTTCTTGAGCCTGTACCTGTGAGGTGCTGTCCTTTGTTCTTTTTCTTCAATAGAAGCGTTATGTTTGCTACTTTGTAGTCAGAGACCGTTCCAAATCAAGGGAATTTTGCAAATTTAACCATAGTGCATCTTCCCTCTCTTAGCCACCTCTATAACGACCGTAAGATGAAGTCTATCTGAACCTGGAGGCTTGTCAGCTCACAGCTCTACCAGTTTGCTCAGTATCACTTCCTTTGTCCCTTTCTCCCTTCCACCTCCTGATTTTGAACTATTACTGGAATGGTTTTGGATCCTTGATAGTGAAGATAGAAGAAAAATAATTGTTCATTACATTTATTAATTTCTCTATCACCAACTTAACTCTCCAGTCCTGCTTTCTAAAGGATCAACACTCCCTTCACTTATTTTTTAAATGCCAGTCACTGTCCATTTTTACATTTCCAGCTACCTTTTCATACCCTGATTTCTTCTTTCTAGTTAACCTTTTAGATATATGTTGCATTCTTTAAATTCTGACCAATCAACTAGCCTGTCATTCAAACTTGCAGAGTTATATGCTTTGTCTTTAAGTCTGATGCTTTCCCTAATTTCTTAAATGAAACATGGCTGGGGGAGTTGGTGGGGGGAGAGTTGGGCGGGGGGGGGTTCCCTTTAAGAACTTTTCTTTGTGGTAGTAATATACTTACCTGCAATTTCTGAAATATTCCATACATATTTCTGACTGTGTCGCTTTTGATCTATCCCTAATATGGTTTGCCCTTCACTTCAGCTAGCTCAGCTTCCAAACGCACATAATTCCCTGTATTTAGGTTTAAAATACTCATCTTAAACCCGAACTTCTTCCTCCTCTAATTGGATGTAAAATTCAATCATATTGTGCTTGGTTTCTTGCATTTCATATTTCTTCTTTCAAATGCTATAGCATTTCTTGCAACTTGTTATTGATTTCCAGTAAAGATTCTCTGACTGTGAATTGGTGCTATCTGCAGTTTACTAATTTACTGTCAGAGCCAAGCTCTGTTTTTTATTCTTTTTCAAGTTTTTCCATTTAAAGAACGTGCTGTTGAAATTTTGATTCTCTGCTAATGGTACAGCATGCATTTTCCCTTTCATTCACTCCTTTATGTTATGTCTCTACTCAGTTTTCTATCTTTCCAGCTATGTAATTTTATACTTTCTTGAACCTCAGTTCCACTGTAGACAATCTGCTTGACATTGCTCAGTTTTGGAACATTTTTCTTTGGGTATCCATTTGCTTTCAACTTTTCAGGAAAGATGTCCAATATTGTCTGACTTGGGTGATGTTACTCTACATTCTGGTATGCAAATACAGCTTCAGGTTAATGGTTGTCAGCTTCAGGAGTTTGTATTGAATGAACTCCAGTCCTTGAGTCAGAGATATACAGCATGGAAACAGACCCTTTGATCCAATTCATCCACGCCAACTGGATATCCTAAATTAATCTAGTCCCACTTGGCCCATGTCCCTCTGAAACCTTCCTATTCATATACCCAACCAAATGTCTTTTAAATGTTGTAATTGTACCAGCCTCCACCACTTGCTCTCACAGCTCATTCCATACACGCACCACCATCTATGTGAAAATGTTGCCCCTTATTATTCCAAACATAATCCCAATCTAAACTAGTCCCACTTGGCCCATGTCCCTTCAAACATTTCCTATTCATGTATTTATTGAAGTGTCTTTTAAGCATTGTAACTGTGCCCGTATTGACCACTTCCTCAGGAATTCTATTCCACACATGAACCCCCCATTATGTAAAAAATCTGGCCGTGTCTTTTTTACATCTCTCTCCTCTCATCTTAAAAATATGTCCCTTAGTTTTATAATCCCCTATCCTACCATTAACCCGATCAATAACCCTCATGATTTTATAAATCTCTGTAAGGTCACCTCTCAACCTCCTCTGCTGCAGTGAAAAAATTCCCAGACCATCCAGCTTTTCTTTATAACTCAAATATTTCATACCCTGCAACATCCTGGTATATCTCTTCTGAACCCTCTCCAGCTTAATAATATAGTTTCATAGAAATGTAGAATCCCTACAGTATGTAAGCAGGGCATTTGGCCCATTGAGTCCACACTGACTCTCCGAGGAGCATCCCACCCAGACCCACCCCTTTATCCTTGCATTCCCCATGGCTAACCCACCTAGCCTGCAGATTACGCCAATTTAGCATGGCCAATCAACCTAACCTGCACATCTTTGGACTGTAGGAGGAAACCGGAGCACCCGGAGGAAACCCATGCAGACATGGGGAGAACGTGCAACTTCAAAAAAAGTCGCCCAAGGCTGGAATCAAAACCTGGTCTCTGGAGCTGTCAGGAAGCAGTGCTCATCACTGAGTGACCATGCCACCCTATCAACAGCAATATCCTTCCTGTCAATGGCAACTTCCATGGTATGAATGTTTTGATTTCTTTTTCAATCGCCCTGCTGTTCTCCGTCTTGGATAGCTTATTTACCATCTTTTTTTCCGTTCTGTAAATTTATTTGTAGTGATCAGGTTTTCCACATGTTCTTCAGTTCGATCCATATGCCAACCATTTTTATCGGTCTGCGATCTCATCAGATCATCCACAAATCCTGTATCTCTCTCACTGTTTGGTGAGCGCTCTTTTGTTGCAACTCTACTGAAACAACCCTGTTGCTATTCCTCCGACTTAACCAAAGGCTAGCTGCTTGAGTTGTTTTCATACTTATCTGACTGTTTGTGGTTTGATGTGTTTTGCAAGTAACTACAGCCTTTGGTATTGTGAGTTTGTCTTTTCCAATCAAATCTTTATTGTATGTAAGAGCACACAGTACTGTAAATGAACTGATCTCCAGTTCTTCATCTGATTCTTTGAATTTAAACTTGTTGACTTCATTTATCAATTTTAAGCAAGTGTCAACAGGCTCATCTGTATCTGGTCTCACACCTTGATATTCCTTTCAGTGGATCCAATGTTTGACTTTGGCTGAAGATGTGTGCTATATTTCTCAAACATTTGTTGTCCTCACTCATCTCCCAGCTATTAAAGAAACCTTAGTCTTCCTCTCCTGTCCACCATAGGGGAGAACCGTCCTTTTTCTCTTCACTTGTGCCTTCTAGAAAGGTACGAAGTGCTCATCAGCACCCTTGTTTAAACTTCTTAAATGCCATTAGGACATTAACAGCCTCCCAATTCTTCCACAGTTAGCATTCTACAGTTATTGCCATGACAACCACCGCTCCATTTTTATATGATTTATTCAGCTCCTTTTTATCTCTCTCTCTGGCATTAATTTATGTTGCTTTTTCTCAAACATTTATTTCATTTATAATGCTTAAATCTTACTCATACACAACTACTGCCACCATGTCACATTTTGTGGTTCCTAGAAGTTCAAAATAACTACAATTTCAGACCACGTGAATGTACTTCTCAAATTACAATATGTGCAATGAACTGACATATTATTAGTTTGATACAGAGACTGTATTGTAGCAGTGGTGATGTTCATTGTGAATACTTATGTACATAAACAAATGAACGTATAGTTCCTCAATCATGTGGTATAATATAAAACTATTAGAGAATTCAAAATGTCTGTTCACCTTTGAAAAGAATAACAACTGAAGATCTCTTCTTGGAGCAAGCCTACCACATTCCTTAGTTTGATCCAATAAACACGGCAAATAAGAAATTTCCATCTTTTGTTTTGAAAGCATCAAATCATGGTGATCGAGAGACTGCCACAATTTTACATTGAGTAAGCATGAAGCTTCTCTGGTTTCTGAGTTGCTTGAAATGATTATTTTATTATTAGGTGTTATTGAAATTTTCCTCCCGTCTATTCATCCCCTCAAGGACTTTTGCTTGGCTCCATGATTCTTTAAGTGAAGGAATTAGGAAAAGCCTTTAGAGTCCATGCTGCCTGACCTGAGTAGCTGACGCAATATTGCACTCGAATGTCCTCGTAAAGACAGTCAATTGCTCCTCGCGAGGCTAAAACACTGGATGTCATAAATCAGGCTGAATGGGCTGAGAAAAGACAAAATTAAATTTCCACGTGGCTGGTCTCATTCAAGATAGACATTCGGAAACTATAATCAAAGCAAGGAAAAGAAAACATCTTAACCACTGCCTAAGACTGAAGTATGCCTGAATATATGGAACGAGAGATACCATTCTAACTGAAATTTCTATGCAACACTATCAACTAAGAGACACAGTACAAAGGAACCTCGATTATCCGAACAACATGGTGGGGAGCATTTTGTTTGGATAACCAAATGTTCAGATAATTGAATGCCAGATAACACAGTTTAGCCAAACATTTGGACCTTGCGATCTTGTCCAGATAATCCGAAATTTGGATAATCAAATGCCGGATAATTGAGGTTCCTCTGTAAATATTTAAATGGTGAGAATTAGAGTATACTGTAAAAAATGTATTTAGATACTGTTGTAAAACAATGATTTCACATTTTTCTTTTGGCCCTGGAGCATTTAATTTAACATGAAAAATGGATAAATATTTTTATTACAAGTTATTAGTAAATAGAACAACTCATCAACAGTGCCAGCACACAAAAAAAGACAAACAAATGTACAATCGCTGTTGTAATTTTGTACTGATCTGGAAACTCCATCCACTGTACCTTCAAATAATACTTTTAAATAATTGTAGGGAAGATCACAGATTTGGTCTAGAAGAGGCTATTTGGCCCATTGTAACTGCACCAGAGATGGTGACACTTTTATTAATATCACTGGACTGGCAAGCCATGAGAGGAAATGAATGTAATGGGAACACAGGTCAGAATTCCAGCCAGCCAGCTAGTGGAATGGAAATTTAATTCCAGAAATCTGAATTATAAAACTAGTTTTAGACCATGACAACTACCATGGATTGTTGTAAAAACCTATCAGGGTCACGAAATACATTCAAGGAAGTAAGTCTGCCTTAACTGATAAACCTGCACGTGACTCCACTCCAGAGAAATGCCATTGAATCTGAACTGTCCTCTGAAGTGGCCTCGCAAAATCACTCAGTTTAAGGGCAGTGAAGGCTGGGTAACAAATATCCACTTTGCCAGCAATGCCCACATCCCACGAAAGAATAAAGCAAAATATCCATTTCTTGAAGGGGTAAAAGGAATAATTTCAGATGCATAAAATATTAAAGAATGAGTGGAACAATTGACAAGTATGAAGTCATTTGTCGGGGTTCATTTAAGCAGGGTTTCTTAAAGTGCATACACTTTCTGCCTTTACCTGACAGAATTACTCTGCATCATTCAGTTCCACAAGGACGAGAACAACCATCATGTTAAATCCTTAATGCACAGCCAACACAAGAGCAAATTCCTTGAAACGCAAGTATGTTCAGGACTTTGTCTTTTGCGTCATAAGCGAAAGCAGATGTGAGAAATGGTCATGACAGAACAGTAGAAACTGTGCTACCTCACCAGTAGTGATAACTTCCCTAGGGTAGCAGCAGCTGAACATTAAACAGCAGCTGACTACACTGGAGGAATTCAGTGCTACTGAAAAAAAGTCTTTCAAGATCAAAGCATACTTGCCAACTTTGCTGATTTAGGTAGCAGATTACCAATACTTCTTTTTATCTTGCATATATCATTCTTAGTCTCTATTCTGCTGCTTGCAATTCCTCCTGTCAATGCTCATTAACTGCCATGAATAATGAGAGCAGACAGTTTTCAACCTTGAAGAACCATATTACTGGATCTCTAATGAGCAAAAATCTCTTTCTCATAGGAATCCCAGGAGTTATGGAAAAATACCACCTTTCATCTTGCCTTGAAATAGTTATTTCTCAAAGTGTCAAACCTTGTTTGTCTCCTCACATGTTCGGAAACAAAAGGACAGCTGGACAGACAGCCACGCCCCTTACAACTAGTAAGAGAGACATATTTCTACACTGGTGCAGTGTCTGTCAATAAAAAGGCCTATGACAATCTTACAATTGGCATTGCTTGTTAATATAAATAATCCAACATCTGGAATCTTCATGCCACTGAATGGAAAGCAAATTAGGAGCAGTACAGGAAGATCACAGGGGTCTCCACTTCATATCACTCGATCAAGAATTTATTTGAAATTGTGCTCAAAAGATCTACATCAACTTGACACTTGTACCTTTTACCACCCTTTTACTGTTTGAAAAGCATTAGTTCCTTCTTTTGAAACAAGCCAGAAACAAACCATTTGATGTTTCATTTGAAAATAATTAGATTGATACAGTGCAGAAGAAAGCCATTCATTCCACTGTGCTTTGCCAGTGCCTCACTCGAAATGCCGATAGAAACTCACTCCCATTCCCTTTCCTCATTCTTCCATATTTCTTTCCCCCTACTCTTTAAGTATTTGTCCAAATATTTTATAGATGTTACTCCTGAAACTGCTTTCACCACCCTGTCAGACAGTGAAATCCAGATCATAACAGGCCACTCTGACGATACTCTTTAACCTGTATCTAAAAAAAAGGCAAACTAAACCAAAGTTTGGGTGCTGGCAGGTGAGACTAGATTGGGTTGGGATATCTAGTCGCATGGACAGGTTGGACTGAAGGGTCTGTTTCCATGCTGTACATCTCTCTGACTCTAGGGAAATACCATCTGGAGGGTACAGTATGAAGGTGGCTACATAAACTCTGTTTAGTTAAATAAATGTGGAATAGAGCTTGTCTCAGTAATGGTAACCTTACAAATACAAGACTGTTGTAAATTATGAGAGAAAGTGAGGACTGCAGATGCTGGAGAGTCAGAGACGAAATGTGTGGCACTGGAAAAGCACAGCTGGTCAGGCGGCATCCGAGGAGAAGAGTCAACAGTTTCAAGCATTAACCTGTCATCAGGACTGTGGGAGGGGGAAAAGGGGCTGAGAGACAAATGGGAGGCTGCGGGTAGGGCAGGGAGGGAGATAGCTGGGAAGGTGATATGTGAATGAGGGAGATAGTGATAGGTTGATGGGGAGAGTGGAGAAGATAGGTGGAAAGGAAGATGGACAGTAGAACAGGTCAAGAGGGTGGTGCTGAGTTGGAGGGTTGGATCTGGGATGAGGTGGGGGGAGGAGAGATTTGGAAATGAGTGAAGTCGACGTTGATACTGTGTGGTTGTAGGGTCCTGAGGCAGAAGATGAGGTGTTCTTCCTCCAGGTGGCAGGTGGCTTGGATTTGGCGGTGGAGGACCCCCAGGCATATCCCTTGGAGTTCAAATGGTTGGCCACAGGTCAGGGTTGGTCAGTGGGGAGCATGGACCTATCGAGGGAGTCACAGATGGAATGGTCTCTGCAGAAGTTAGATTGGAATGGGGAGAGAAACATATCTTTGGTGGTGGGGTCTGACTGTAGGTGGAAGATAATGTGCTGTATCAGGTTATTAGTGGTGTGGAAGGTGAGGATCACAGGGTTCTATCCTTGATTGGAAGGTGCGACGTCGAGGAGATGCGCTGGAGGGAATTATTGATCACATTGGATGGGAAATTGTGGTCCTGGAAATGGAGGCTATCTGGGTTGTCCTGGAGTGGAATTCCTGAAGAAGGGCATGTGCCCGAAACGTCGAATCTTCTGTTCCCTAGATGCTGCCTGACCTGCTGTGCTGTTCCAGCAATAAAGTTTCAGCTTTGATCTCCAGCGTCTGCAGACCTCACTTTCTCCTGGAGTGGAATTGCTCTTCCTGGGAGCAGGAACAGCAGAGGCGTATCCACAACCGGCACCTTCCCTTGCTGCCACAAGAGGTGTAAAACCTGTGCCCACACCTCCCCCCTCACCTCCGTCCAAACCCCCAAAGGATCTTTTGACATTGGCAGAGATTTTACTGCATATCCAACCACTTCATCTACTGTGTCTTTTGCTCTCGATGTGTTCTCCTCTATATCGGGGAGAATGCCAACTTGTGGAACATTTCAGGGAACATCTCTGGGACATATGCACCAAACAACCCCACCGCCCTGTGGCTGACCATTTCAACTCCCCCTCCCACTCTGCCAAGGACATGCAAATCCTGGGGCTCCTCTACTGCCAAATCCAAGCCACCCACCAACCGGAGGAAGAATGCCTCACCTTCCACTTTGGGATCCTACAACCACATTGCATCAATGTCAGCTTTACTAGTTTCTAAATCTCCTCTCCCCCCACCACATCCCAAATCCATACATCCAACTCAGCACTGTCCTCATGACCTGTCCTACCTGTCCATCTTCCTTCCCACCTATCCGCTCAACCCTCCCCTCTGACCTATCACAATTACACCCTACTTGCATCCACCTATTGTCATCCCACCTACCTTCCACCCACCCTCACTCCACCCTCCTTATTTGTCGCTCAGCTCTCTTCTCCCTCCAAATTCCTGATGAAGGGCTTATGCCTAAAACGTCATCTCTTTTGCTCCTCAGATCCTGGTCAGGCAGCACCTGAGGAGCAGGACAGTCAACGTTTCGAGCTGTCCTTCGGAGGCTGCCTGTCCTGCTGTGCTTTTTCAGCGCCATACTTTTCAACTCTGATCTCCAGCATCTGCAAGTCCTCACTTTCTCCTACTCCTTGGATGTTGCCTGACCTGCTGTGCTTTTCCAGCACCACACTTTTTGATTCTATTGTAAATTATGACCTATCTCACTAATATTAACATAAAAAAATCATAGAATGATCATATTGATATGGCTCTCTAAGCAATTTAACTGCGTCATTATCCTTCCTTTTCCCCATATATCTTGCACAGTGTTTGGATTTAAATAAAGATCTAAATAAAGATCTAAAGCCCCTTGAATGCCTCAGTTTTATTTGCCTCCACTGCACTTCCTGGTAGCACATGCCAGACCTTACCTATTCACTGAGTGAGGAAGGTTCTTTTTAATCACCTTGAAGTTACTTCTTTTGCAAAACACTTTCAAATGCTGTCTGCATTTCACTCGAATCATGAGCGGGATCAATTTCTCCCTATCTACTTTGACAAGACTCTACCTAATTTTGAAAACTTCTATCTTTTTAGCCTTTATTTCTCCACAGAAAACAGTTCCAACTTCTCCATTTTTTTGCTCATAACTGAAGTGCCTCATTCCTGAAACCTTTTTGACAAACCTCTTCTGCACTCTCTTTAATACATTCCAAATCCTTCTTCTAATGCGGCATCTGGAACTGTTCACTGTATCGTAGCTGACATCTAGCCAGTGTGTTATATAAATTCATCAGAACCTCCTTGCTCTTTTACCTTATGCCCCTTTTTATGAAGCCGAGAATACTGCATGGTTTCCCTACCTGTCCTGCCACCTAGATCCCAGGTCTCCCTGCTCCTGAACATGCTCAGAGTAATACCCTTTATACTGTCTCTCCATATTCTTTGCACTAAAGTACCTTTCACTTCTCCAAATGGAACTTCATTTGTCACCTGTTTACCCACACCATCAACATGTAAATGCCTTTCTGAAGTTGTACACTCTCCTCCTCACACAATTCTCTTAAGTTTTGTATGGTCTGCAAATTTTGCAATTATCATCTGTACACTGAAATCTCCATTATTTATATTTGTCAGGAAAAGCAAGGATCCCAATACTAATCGCTAGACAACGCTACTTCAAACATATTTCCAGCCCTAAAAGTATCTATTAACCATCACTCTCTGTTTTCTATTCTTTAGCTAATTTTGCATCTGCATTGATACTGTCCTTTTTTATGACCTATAGCTTTCCTCAGTCTGTTGTGTAGCTCTATATCGAATGCCTTCTGGAAGTGCATTACAGCCTTCAGTTTATCAACCTTCACTTTTGCCTCTTCACAACAACTTCAGCAAGTTAGTTAGACATGAATTTTCCATTATATGGTCTACTCAGAAAAATGCACTGATTTTTGAGCTAAACTACTCCCAGGTCACAACAAAAGTTAATGATCTAATCAAAAGTATGTAAAACTCCCTGATTTATACTCTTAATTGATCAAAATTAGGACCATTAATGAAAAGGTGCTAATGGTGTACAATAAGCAGGATCGTAAAGTGGAACTGTATTTCCAAAATGTTGGCTATTGGCAATGACCAGTTGGTAATGACACTGGAAACGACCAAGCATGTGCTCAAACTGTGCCCAAACTGAAGGTTCAATAACTCAGTTCTGTTAGATTAATGTACAGTAATTCATTTTCCAGTCTGATTTTCATCACATCACATTACAAAGGCTGACTGCAATTTAAATCACTGCACTAATACAAGAATGATCAAGTTTATATTTTCACTGAATTAATGTAACCATGTTGTAAACTGACTTTTTAACCCAAGGTTTTGGCAAGACTTGGGATTTTGCCATCCTTCAATAAATAGTGGCATAGCAATATAAAAATATTTACTTAATGCATTGAAGTGACTTATGGCAAGAGTAGCTACAAAACAAAATGTCATGAGTGTTATGGCGTCAGGTGCCACAGACAGTATAAATATTCACTGTACACTTGTTTATAGGAAAACCCCATCTGCACTTTGCTTAAATAGCAGACACGCTTATGACTTGACTTTCTGGAAAATAAAACTGGAATGAATGCAGCAGTTCAACATGCTCACATAATCACCAAGTGACAGATGAAAGACAATTGGCTATTATCAAATGGCTGCAGACATATCAATGTGGAGGGTTGAACACTAAACGATGGTCACTGTTTATAATTGGCTTTCCAGGATTTGGCAGAGTCAAGAGTCCAGTGCATTTCTTACTTGTTTAGACATTTTTCTTAAAAATAAATAATTTTTCTTCAGGGCGGAGTTTTGACTGTGAAATGAAGCGTTATCTTAAAACAATGTTTTAATTATTAAACTGTAACAGCAGCTTGCTCGTATTATGCAATAACTTCAGTATGGATATTTAACAAAAATCAGTCACAGCATTTGTTTCTGTGCATAATCTTGAACAAGGAAAGCGGATCCAGCTACATTCCATGCATATTGTGTGTTTTCCAGAAAGTAGGAAAGCGCAATAAACTGAAACTGAAAATTAACACATCCTTTTAGGACTTGGATTTCTGACAAATTTAACAAAGAAATGGGCAAAGTAAAGTGCTGTGAATATATCTCAATTCAGGAATTTGCCACTAATGTATTTCCGATCAGGTTTCCTTTGAAAAATGTGAGGTAGAAATTATCTGAGTGTGATTTTACTATTTTTTCTATATTAAAAGAATATGTTTAAAGCAGTTAAAATGATTACAGCACAAAAGGAGGTCATTCATTCCATCCTGTCCTTGCAAGCTCTCTGCAAAAGCAGCTCTGCTCATCCCTTCCTCACTCGGTAACTCTGAATTTGTCTTTTTCCTCCAGGTGGTTATCCAATTCCCTTTTGAAAGCCACATTCGAATCTGCCTCCATGACATTCTTAGGCAATGCATATCAAATCTTAAACCCCCACTACATGATAAAAACATCCTTGTGTGTCACCTTAAATTTGAATCCTCATTCTCAATCGCTCAGTCAATGTGAACATTGACCTCACATAACTTTGCCTAGGCCCATCATGATTTTTCTGCAAGTATTTGCAGAATTACCTTTTATGTTGCTCAAAAACTGCAAGAATCCATGCAAGATTCTGCAAATCTCTTTTTTAGATTAGAATCAGTCTGAACATTGGGGCACAGACAGGCTCACACAGCGCACGTCACACCTTTAATGCATTATCTGGGCCGACATAGGCTCACTTGAGGATGTAACTTTTAAAAAGTTCTGGTGTTTACAGATGAAAAACCTGAAACCAACATGGTCATTCTAAAAGATGAGAGACTTAACAAACAATCCAGGCTTTTTTCAATTTATAATTTCAGTTGCATCAGACTGTAAACTTTTGCTATAAATTCAGTGTCTTACGATCTTATACTCCACAACCACATGATGAAGGAGCAGCGCTCTGAAAGCTAGTGCTTCCAAATAAACCTGTTGGGCTTTAACCTGTTGTTGTGTGATTTTTACACCCCAGTCCAACACCAGCTCCTCCACATCATGTTTCCCAAGGAGGTCAACCTCAGGTTTTCAGTCAGTGTAATTGAAATCCTTCATTCTTGGAACCATTCTTCAAACTGTGTTTTCACTTCCTCTGAAGCCTTTACATGCTTCCTAAAGGTGGTGCCCAGCATCGGAAATCATTGGAGGCTGAAATAGTGTATTATAAAGATTTTTCATAACGTTTCTTGTACACATTATTTTTAAGCCTATAACCAGGCTGCTGTATACCTTTTTAACCACTTTCTCAACCTGCCCTGCCACATTTAATGAGTTGTGCACAAATACTATGTTTCTATGTTCCTGCCCCCCTCCTTCTTAGAATTATACCATTCATTTCATGTTGTCTCTTCTCTTTATTTAAACGACATTCATCACTTCACACATCCCTGCACCGCATTGAAACGGAGTTCATTCTCCTTTGTACCTCCAATTAAACTGTCACAGGTAGAAATGGAAATTGCGCTCACTACACCCAAGTCAAGGGCATTAATACAAATTAGGAAAAGCAGTGGTCCTCACAGCAGCAGTCCTCACAGCAGCCCCCTGTGAGACCGAGACTGAAGACCCATTCACCGATGCTCTCTGAGTTTCTGGCACACAGCAAACATTGTATCCAATGTTGCTAATGCCCCTTTTATCCAAGGGCTTCAACTTTGCTGGCAAGCCTATTATGTGGCACTTGATCAAACATCTTTTGGAATTTTCCCAATTAAAACACAAAGAGGACGTTAACCCAAATCTTTTATACCAGCTTGGTTTTTAAAGAGGTGCTGACGACAAGCCTTCTCCCTTCAATTGCTCCCAAAATGCATACATACTTAATTATTAGTCATCATAGTTAAACCCTGTTGTTAATCACAGTCCAATTCAAATATGACCAAATTGGGGTAGAGTTTGGTCTTTGCTGCCTGGGTCATAATCTGGCAGAATAAACTGTCCACCCTTTAGAAATTCTGACTAAGTTTTATTCAGTTCGTTTCAATGGAAAGAAAACAGAGTGGATTCATGAATAACGTAGTAGTCCTTTTTCCCTGCGTCACTTGATGGTACGCATTGTCCAACGTTCTATTACATTCAGAGAACAGAATAACTGTGCAAGTTTCCGTCAATCACTTTGATGATCTGAATGCAAAACGAATATTAGATGCTAAGAAATATGAACAGTAGCAGGCTATACGGTCCCTCAAGCCTGCTCTCATCATTGCAGGAAATTATGGTTGAGCTTCAAATTCAACTCAATTTTCCAGTCCAACTACTCCGAGTGCCACAAGTGAAGTACATGGAGGCCACGCACAAGTGGTGGAAGGACCACATTTGGAAACTAGGGTACCCCACCTCCTCAAACACAAATCATCTGTGGCAGAGTCTGTGGTTCCAGAATTAACTCTGAAGAAGTCATCTAGACTCAAAACATTAGCTTGCTCACTCTCCACGGATGCTGCCTGACCTGTTGTGATCACCAGTAGTTTTTGTTTTCAGAAGAGAATGGAAGTTCGCTTTGTGGAATTTCCTTTCTTTTAAGAGGGTTATTGACCTCTATAAGAATTGTAACAGTTTCTCCAGTTCCACAACAATATATTAGATGCTAGCTATCCTCTGAAAAGGTCAAGGAAGCTAAAGTTTGAATTAATCTGGGACAAGTCCAACAAGATCTTCATTACACAAAGTGCATTGGTTCAAGCACGGAAGATCCATCATCAGTTCAACAGCAGTCAATGGCCTATAACTAGAGAATGACTTTATATGTAAAAGTAGTGTGAGTGTTTGCATAGTTTGCATTCTACAATTAAGGCAACAAATATATCACTAGATACTTAAAATTAATTGGATTTTTAGATGTTTGATCTGCGACAGGTTTAAAACTTTGAGTCAGACTTTCAGATCACTACAATTCAGTGAAATAAAAGTTCTGATGTGAAGTCTGAGGCAAGTTGAAACTGCGAGTCAGGTCTGGTTTCGAGTGGAAGACCCGGATTTCAATTTGATGTTTTTGTCTTTAAAATATTGATGCATATAGCTCATTACTGTTTTACTGTCAGTATTACTGTTAATAGTGCAGAAGCAGATGTGATGGGGATCCACATTACACGATCACAGCCCAGGGCCAATGTACATGAAGCTCCAGTGAGGGTCATGTGATGCAAGGACAGTATCCCTCCCTCTGAGTCAGAAGATTCATGTTCAAGCCCATCTGCCCCAGAGGTATGTCACAGCATGTCTGAACTGATTAAAATAACTATAAAGGGTGGATCAAAACACAGAAGTTGTAGATGCTTGCAATTGGAAGGAAGAGAGGATAAGACCATAAGATGTAAGAGCAGAAGTAGACTATTTGGCCCATTGAATTCACTCTGCCATTCAATGACATCATGCTGTTAGAGTGAATTGGGCTGTAAGAATTAAATAGCCAAAAAGTGAAATCAGATTTGATCAGATAATCCTCAAATCTATTTCCTTCCTATTCCCCAAAACCCTTGATTCCCCTAATGAATAACAATCTGTCGATCTGATCCTTGAATATAATTAATGGCCAGATTTAACTGCCCCTACAGGTAAAGAATTCCACAGTTTCACCACCTTCTGAATAAATAGAGTTTGGGGGCCCAAATGCTGTAAGTGAAGTCTCCCCTTGTATGCTGCTGAGGCCAGGAGGGGTCAGAGAGAGAGATATTCATCCGTAGCAATGGAGAAAGTAGCCAGCTGCTACAGTGAAACTATGTGGCTTCATCAGCAGCAGAAGAATTCGATCATAATTCCTAGATTCAGAGCACGAAACACTTTTGTGAAGTAACTAAAAAATGAAATGTGTGTCTAGGATTCATCTCGGTCCAACCGTGAACTTCACCCCTCATTCTCATTCCTACTCCTTCCTATCTCTTGTCACACCCAGTTACTTTGGAGAAATTGGCACCTTCTCTCTCTCTCTCTCTCTCTTTCTCTGCCATTTCCTCACACCTCTCTCTTTCCATCCACCACTGCCATTTCATTCTTATTCTTTTGCAATTCTTTCCAATGGTCACTCTTGCCAACTGCACTGGAACTACTGGCTACTCATCAGTCCATTCTTTCCCATGTTATAGGGAATAAAGCACAGCACGCCAGTATGAAGAGAAGAATCAGAGTTGTTCCCGAATATTTTACACAGTTACCAACTGCAGTTTGAGACGAGTAATTCTTTAGATATCTCTGGTTGTCAAGAACGGGATGTTAGGGCATCCCACTTTTCACGTTGTTAATGTTATCTTGATTATATGATGAAGGTTAAATAGGTGATGTGTGTTGATTTGTTAATTGCCTTTGAGCTCAGATAAAAAGGGACTGGCTTTAGTAAGGGAGCACATGCTGTGCACTAGTAGCTTTAGGTCTGCTGCCACCAATGAGCACCTCAGGGTCTACAGAGCATCATCATTCCACAAAATGCAAATGTTACCTGATTTGCTAAGTTTCTATTGGGTTTTACCTTGTGTCAGAGCAGTCCTTTAAGGGACTCTGTAGCTTAATTTGTTTCATGAGTTAGCACAGCATAGAAAGGAAACAGTTACCATGCATAAGCTCAGACATATACAGTTTGTTCAAGCCAGTCAGACAGAGTTGGGTTTCACTACACAACACACTCTTCAAAAGTGAGCAATAGCAGATGATGATGATGGGGTCAGCTCTGGAAATCTTATACAGGAAGGTGGAGGCTTTTCCCAGCACCTCTGAGCACATCGAGAGCAACGGACACACCTCATCTATTGTGTCGGTTGCTCTTGATGTGGTCTCCTTGACATTGAGGAGACAGGATGCCAACTTGTGGAAAGTTACAGAGAACATCTATGGGACACATGCACTAAACAATCCCACCACCCTGTGGCCGAATACATCAACTCCCTTTCCCACTGCTCCCAGTCCTGCAAGTCCTGGGCCTCCTCCACTGCCAGATTCGAGCCACCCAACACCAGGAGGAAGAACGCCTCTTTTTCCACCTTGAGACCCTCCAACCTCACATCATCAATGTTGATTTCACCAGTTTCCTGATCTCCCCTTCCCCCACCTTATTCCATATCCAATCCTCCAACTCGGCACTGCCCTCTTGAACAGTCCTACCTTCCATCTTCCTTCCCACCTATCTGTTCCACCCTCCACTCCAACCTAACACCATCTCCCACCACCTTCATGTACCTATCGCATTCCCTGCTACCTTTCCCCCAGCCCCAAGCCCTTCCCATTAATGTCTCAGCTCCCTTGGCCCCCACTCCATCCCAATTCCTGATGAAGTGCTTATGCTCAAAACATCAACTCTCCTGCTCCTCGGATGCTGCCTGACCTGCTGTGCTTTTCCAGCACCACACTTTTTGACTCTGATCTCCAGCATCTGCAGTCTTCACTTTCTCCCACTTCTGACACCCAAATGCTGTGCCATTTATGAAGAGAAGAATCCTTGAGAAGCAGAGCTTCCATTAGTCCCCATCTTGCTTTCAATAAAGAGTTTCAGAAAGCCTAGGAAACACACCTTTACCAAGTACTTGAGAGAACTAGATTAAGGGCTCTATTAAATGTAGAAATCAGTGGTTTGGAACTGGCCTTTCAAAATGTTTGTATTTATGTTGGATTTAAACTCTACTCACAGCCAAACCCCTGAGCTCCTTCCATTGAAACTTCCTCCCAAAACATTGCTTTGAAATAGTGTCTCATTACCTATTAATGTCAAATGCAGATTTGTGAAATGACACACTACAGCATTGAATGAACATAAATCATATTGAGGGGAAATTTGAAAAATATTCAAATTTGAGTGTCAACCTTGAACTTTCTTGTGTCAAAAAGAATTTGCATAAACCTGCAAGAAGGGCACACAACTGTATCATTCCCATTCTATTAACCTGTTAAATTGTTAAAGCAACATTCACAGTGCATTGTGCAACAATGATTGGTAATAATGTTTTAGAATATACAGAAAGCAGAGTATTTAAACAATATAGCTCCATAAACAGCTTCAGCACTACTCTATAGATCATTCTGGTTCCATTCCAGACTGTTAAATATTTATCAAACATCTAGATAATGTCATTTTTCATCAGCTTTTCAGCTGGAGGAAATAAAGTTGAAGCTACACTCTTAAATATCATAACAATACACAGACTCAGACTCAATTTAACCCTTTAACCTTTCCATTAAAAATGTCATTAAATCTCTGAATACAGACTTAAATAACTGGGCCAACTGGACAGGAACAACAAAACAGATTTTGTTAACTTCAGTGGAACAAATTCTAATACTATAACAGTGCATGACAAGCATTCATTTATAACTTTTATGGGGTGTCCCAGACTATAGCTATTCAGAAAAAATGACAAGGTAAATGAAAGATCAAACAAACAGTATCCTTTCTGCTGGCTTTGAATGGATTAAAATGGCTAATAATCTGTCATGCATGACATTTTGTAATATATCTGACAGGTTCATTACATTTGAGGTATTCTTGTTCAAAAAGAGAGACAGCTCTCCTATGTTATTATCACTTGCTCCCATCCAACATCAGGCATGGCACCTGGTCCAACGTGACAGAAGCAGGATCTCTATATTGGCACTGCGATGCTGTAGGCTTGGAAGCATTCAAACCAGTCCAGTCAAAACACAGTCTGAAATGAAGGCGCTCTGTGCTGATTTCCTGGCAGATAGATTGTATTGTGATCACTCTCCATTTTTTCAATTCCTCCTCCTGACAGCTGACCAGTACATCGCTCAAGTGGATGTTGTTTGCTGGCAAACCCGTTCAAGTTTAAAATAGGGAGTGGTGAAAATGAGGGGACAGCCCTATCCTTACTGGTCACCCATCCAGATTCTGGGAAGGGGGCTGTGGGTCTGGCGTTAAAGGCAGGAACTCTGGCCAGTATTACCCTTCCACAGCTTGTTGGCTTCGGAGGTCACCTGCAGTGTTCCACAGCCCAGTATCACTCAACTTCATCACCATTCAGAAAACATGGAAAGAAACAGCAGACTATTCTGACATTACCTTCCCCATATTACAGATTTACCTTTAAAGGAAAGATTAAAGACATAATCATTGAAAATGCATTGGATGTGTTCAAGCAATTTACAAAATGGCAAGGAGCACAATGAAGCAGAAAGAGCAATGAATTGAAATGCTTCTTTATGAAAGAATACACGTTTCCATTGACGATTCAAATGGGCTCACAACTATAAACTTCAAAATGAAAAGCACTGAATTGCAACTGCGAAGACCATGTTTTGTTTCTCAATCTATGTGAAGATTTGAACTCAGCAGGTCTTCATGCAAAAGCTTCTCTTGGTCTCCAGTTAATTTATTTTTTATTTATTCATGGCATGTGGATGTCACTGGTTAGACAGGCATTTATTGCCCAGAGGGCAGTTAAGAGACAATAATGTTGCTTTGGATCTGAAGTCATATGTAGACCAGACGAGATAAGCATGGCGGTAAAAACAATGACTGCAGATGCTGGAAACCAGATTCTGGATTAGCGGTGCTGGAAGAGCACAGCAGTTCAGGCAGCATCCAAGGAGCTT
>NC_057733.1:13977652-13980224 GCF_004010195.1 Chiloscyllium plagiosum
ATGATATTAGTGGATGTGCAGGTAAAACTTTGATGGATGTGGAAGGCTCCTTTAGGGCGTTGGATAGAGGTGAGGGAGGAGGTGTGGGCGCAGGTTTTACAGTTCCTGCAGTGGCAGTGGAAAGTGCCGGGATGGGAGGGTGGGTTGTAGGGGGGCGTGGACCTGACCAGGTAGTCACGGAGGGGACGGTCTTTGCGGAAGGCAGGAAGGGGTGGGGAGGGAAATATATCCCTGGTGATGGGGTCTGTTTGGAGGTGGCGGAAATGTCGGCGGATGATTTGGTTTACGCGAAGGTTGGTAGGGTGGAAGGTGAGCACCAGGGGCGTTCTGTGCAGCTTCCTTCCCTGAAAAATGTCCATGAACCAGATGTATTTTTTGCAGCAATCACTAATGGTCTTATGATTAAAATTCAACCCTTAAATCCAGATTTTTAAAAATATTGAATTCCAATTCTACTATTCTACAGCAGGCTTTGAACTTGGCTGCCTGGGACAATACATGGGTCTTGGGATTAATAGTCTTGCGATAATATCACTAGGCCATCACCACTCCATTGGTAATTAGTTTCAGGATGCTCTATTTTTACAGTAAGAGGAGAACACAAAGATTCTTTGTAATGTGTCTGATATGAGGTGATGTTTTTCACCTGTTTCTCCTGACACTCTGAAAACCAAATTCTTTGTCCAGTCTTCTCATTGCTTCTCTCCTTAGTTTGGTCCATGTCAACTTGTGACTTGCAAAGTATCTTTGGCCACTCTACAATATTAAAGGCATATTGTAAATGTGAGGTGATCATTTTTAATGCGCAAAACAGTTGAGCAAAACTGCTCAACTTCTTGAGAGACTCAAGAAGGAATTTTGTAAAAGGAGAAAGTCAACAATTTGCTCATGAATTCAGCCATGCTGTTAATACATAGTTCTTCCTGCTCACACTCTCTTGCATAAAAACTGTCTAGTACCTCATTCAGGCAGAATACATCTCCCCGTAAAGAGAATTAGGTTCGCTTCAAGTAACAAGCTTGCTTTAAGCAGTGTTAAGATTGCAGAAAGCTGGACCACTGCTGGGGCTTGCAGCCACTCCAGCACAGTCAGCATACTCAGTGATCACATAAACTAACAGCCAACATGAAGATGGCATCCTGCTTTTGTGACAGCAAAGATGCATCATGGTTCCAACGATCACTTTCAGAGGCAATTGAAAATTGACCCCAGATGGTCAAAACCTGGAAAGGTCAGTTAGAATATTTCATTCAATACCACATGTTGTAAAGCAAACAAAAAAGAAATGTGGGGAGGAAAGACAAAGACGGAGATAAAAGAGAATGGATAAAAGAAGAAGCATTTTTGTGATATATTAAATAATAATTAAAATCTTAAGGAATGAGACTCTATATGGATTAAAACGTAATTTTAAGATTAGTTACCAGATAAGCTAATTAAGTAAAAATTATGACTGTGCGCAGTGTTAAAGAATCACTTTTACCTGAAAGGACAAGTCTTAAGGCTTCCTATTTAGTGGATATGTACACACCGCCACATAATTTCAACTGCTTGAATTCCAAGTCTCTTACTGAGGTATCTGGGTAATCCAAGATGGAGGATGGGAAAAATTTCTGGCTATAAGAGCTGCTTCTTTTTTTGAGGTAATTTAGTGTTGGAGGTGATTTCCTTGAATTCCAGGAGCAGCAATTACTGTTTTATGTGCTGTTGCATTGTTTTGGAACTTTGGGAAAAAAAAGTCAAAAAGGGAGAAGAGCAGACAAAGGAAGCACACGGTGAGGACAGTGCAGGAGAGAGAGAGATACCGCCTTTGCTGCTTGAACTCATGTATCGCTGGACATCGGAGTGCATCTGGGAAAATTAACAAACAGTGAAATTCACAACTAATCTTGGAGGAACTGTTGGGCGAAGTTCACAGCACAGAATCAGATAAGTTAATTGTTGTTTTAAGTCTGTCCAAGAGAAAGGCTGCAGTAGTCAGTATAGTGGAGTCTTTATTGATTATATGTTTTTGGAGGTAAGTCTCTTGATTAAAATTAAAATATAAGCCATAGCTATTAATTTAACCTGGGGCAGTGTTTGTAGAGGAATAAGACGGTGTTATTTTCTGGGTCTGTAGATTGTGAAGGAGCAAAAATGGCCTTTGCAGTGATATGTACTTCTTGTCAGATGTGGGAGTTTAAAGAGAGTTTAAGGGTTACTGCGGATTATATCTGCCATAAATGCTGTTGGATGCGAATCTTATCTGATCGAGAGGATCGGTTGGAGAGACAGATAGAAGCGATGAGGAATTTGCAACAGCAACAGCATGTGATGGATGGCAGTTATAGGAAGGGCTGGGGGAGTCTCAGATACAGTCACATAGATGGGTTAACTCCAGGAAGGGTAAGAGAGGGAGGCAGCTAGAGCAGGAGTCTTTTGTGGATATACCCATTTCAAAAGGTATGCTGATTTGGAGAATGAGGGGGTGATGGATTCTCAGGGGAACGTAGCACGAACAGCCAAGTTTCTGGTTTGACACTGGCTCTAATGCAACAAGGGGTACGACGGCTTCCAAGAGATCAATTGTGTT
>NC_057733.1:13980648-13982544 GCF_004010195.1 Chiloscyllium plagiosum
ATCTGAGACTGGTACAGCTGAGAACAGAAGTGAGTCAAGCAGTCAGGGCAGGCAGGGACAAGGTAGGACTAATAAATTAAACTGCATTTATTTCAATGCAAGGGGCCTAACAGGGAAGGCAGATGAACTCAGGGCATGGTTAGGAACATGGGACTGGGATATCATAGCAATTACAGAAACATGGCTCAGGGATGGGCAGGACTGGCAGCTTAATGTTCCAGGATACAAATGCTACAGGAAGGATAGAAAGAAAGGCAAGAGAGGAGGGGGAGTGGCATTTTTGATAAGGGATAGCATTACAGCTGTGCTGAGGGAGGATATTCCTGGAAATACATTCAGGGAAATGATTTGGGTGGAACTGAGAAATAAGAAAGGTATGATCACCTTATTGGGATTGTATTATAGACCCCCTAATAGTCAGAGGGAAATTGAGAAACAAACTTGTAAGGAGATTGCAGCTATCTCTAAGAATAATAGGGTAGTTATGGTAGGGGATTTTAACTTTCCAAATATCAACTGGGACTGCCATAGTGTTAAAGGTTTAGATGGAGAGGAATTTCTTAAGTGTGTACAAGACAATTTTCTGATTCAGTATGTGGATGTACCTACTAGAGAAGGTGCAAAACTTGACCTATCTTGGGAAATAAGGCAGGACATGTGACTGAGGTGTCAGTGGCACTTTGGGGCCAGCGACCATAATTCTATTCGTTTTAAAACAGTCATGGAAAAAGATAGACCAGATCTAAAAGTTGAAGTTCTAAATTGGAGAAAGGCCAATTCTGACGATACTAGGCAAGAACTTTCGAAAGCTGATTGGAGGCAGATGTTCGCAGGTAAAGAGACGGCTGGAAAATGGGAAGCCTTCAGAAATGAATCCAGAGCAAATATATTCCTGTCAGGGTGAAAGGGAAGGCTGGTAGATATAGGGAATGCTGAATGACTAAAGAAATTGAGGGTTTGGTTAAGATAAAGAAGGAAGCATATGTCAGGTATAGGCAGGATAGAACGAGTGAATCCTTAGAAGAGTATAAAGAAACTAGGAGTATACTTAAGAGGGAAATCAGGAGGGCAAAACGGGGACTTGACATAGCTTTGGCAAATAGAATTAAGGAGAATCCAAAGGGTTTTTACAAATATATTAAGGACAAAAGGGTAACTAGGGAGAGAATAGGGCCCCTCAAAGATCAGCAAGGCGGCCTTTGTGTGGAGCCACAGAAAATGGGAGAGATACTAAATGAATATTTTGCATCAGTATTTACTGTGGAAAAGAATATGGAAAATATAGACTGTAGGGAAATAGATGGTGACATCTTGCAAAATGTCCAGATTACAGAGGAGGAAGTGCTGGATGTCTTGAAATGGTTAAAAGCGGATAAATCCCCAGGACCTGATCAGGTCTACTCGAGAACTCTGTGGGAAGCTAGATAAGTGATTGCTGGGCCTCTTGCTGAGATATTTGTATCATCTATAGTCACAGGTGAGGTGCCAGAAGACAGGAGGTTGGCAAATGTGGTGCCACTGTTTAAGAAGGGCGGTAAAGACAAGCCAGGGAACTATAGACCGGTGAGCCTGACCTCGGTGGTGGTCAAGTTGTTGGAGGGAATCCTGAGGGACAGGATGTACATGTATTTGGAAAGACAAGGACTGATTCGGGATAGTCAACATGGCTTTGTGCATGGGAGATCATGTCGCACAAAGTTGATTGAGTTTTTTGAAGAAGTAACAAAGAAGACTGATGAGGGCATAGCAGTAGATGTGATCTATGTGGACTTCAGTAAAGCGTTCGACAAGGTTACCCATGGGAGACTGATTAGCAAGGTTAGATCTCATGGAATACAGGGAGAACTAGCCATTTGGATACAGAACTGGCTCAAAGGTAGAAGACAGAGGGTGGTG
>NC_057733.1:13982864-13984151 GCF_004010195.1 Chiloscyllium plagiosum
TTCAGAAAAGATTTACAAGGATGTTGCCAGGGTTGGAGTATCTGAGCTACAGGGAGAGGCTGAACTGGCTGGGGCTGTTTTTCCTGGAGCGTCGGAGGCTGAAGGGTGACCTTACAGAGGTTTATCAAATTATGAGGGGCATGGATACGATAAATAGACAAAGTCTTTTCCCTGGGGTCAGGGAGTCCAGAACGAGAGGGCATAGGTTTAGGGTAAGAGGGGAAAGATATAAAAGAGACCTAAGGGGCAACTTTTTCACGCAGAGGGTGGTACGTGTATGGAATGAGCTGCCAGAGGATGTGGTGGAGGCTGGTACAATTGCAACATTTAAGAGGCATTTGGATGGGTATATGAATAGGAATGGTTTGGATGGATATGGGCCTAGTGCTGGCAGTTGGGACTAGATTGGGTTGGAATATCTGGTTGGCATGGACGGGTTGGACCGAAGGGTCTGTTTCCATGCTGTACATCTCTATGACTCTATCAGTGCAACAAAACAAAACAGCACAGAACAGGCGCTTTGGTCCAACTTGTCCATGCCAACCAAGTTTCCCAACTAAACTAGCCCCATATCCCTCTAAATCTTTTCAATTCAAGCACCTGTCCAAATGTCTTTTAAATATTGCAACTGTACCTGCATCCATCACTTCCTCTGGCAGTTCATTCCACATACGAGCCATCCTCTGTGTGAAAAGGTTGCCCCTCAGCCCCTTTTAAATCTTTCTCCTCTCACCTTAAAAATATGACCCCTTGCTTTGAACCCCCCCCCAACTGGATGGAAAAGACCTTTACCAGTCACCTTATCTATGCCCCTCATGATTTTATAAACCTTTCTAAAGTCACCCATTAACCTGCTACATTCCAGTGAAAACAGTTCCAGCCAATACAGCCTCTCTTAACTCAAACCCTCCAGACATGGCAACATTCCTGTAGAATATTTTCTGCAACATCTCCAATTTAATAAGTGTTCCTATAGCAGGGTGACCAGAACTGTATACAGTACTCCTAATGTCCTGTCGAACTTCTTAAAGAACAAGCACAGAGCCTGTCCCCGTTGCTCAGAAGGGAAGGGTGGAGAAGAGCAAAGCAATAGTTATTGGGGACTCGATAGTTCGGGGCACAGATAGGCGGTTCTGTGGGGGCGAGAGAGACTTGCGTTTGGTATGTTGCCTCCCAGGTGCAAGGGTACGTGATGTCTCTGATCGTGTTTTCTGGGTCCTTAAGGGGGAGGGGGAGCAGCCCGAAGTCGTGGTCCACATTGGCACCAACGACATAGGTAGGAGGAGG